>NC_141142.1:52370179-52682054 GCF_053477565.2 Lygodium microphyllum
TCAGTTTATGCAGGCTCCAAGGAAACCGCATTTGGATGCAGCTAGACGCATACTCAGGTATGTGAAGTCCACATTGCAGTATGGACTACTTTATGAGACTGGGGTTCATATACAGTTGCATGGATACACTGATGCTGATTGGGCTGGTAGTATTTCTGATAGTCGATCTACTAGTGGATATGTGTTCTCTTTTCGGAGTGCTGCAGTCACTTGGAGCAGCAAGAAACAGCCTATAGTTGCCTTGTTGAGCACAAAGGCTGAGTACAGGGGCGCAGCAATGGCTGCATGTGAGGTAGCTTGGTTGCATAAGCTACTTTATGATATGCATCAGCCTACAGATGGGCCAGTTATCATTTATTGTGACAACATGAGTAGTATATACTTAGCAAATAACCCAGTCTATCATGCTAGAACAAAGCACATTGAGGTGCATTATCAGTATGTGTGGGAGAGGGTTTTACTAGGTCTTATTGATCTAGTTTATGTCAGCACAAAGGATCAGGTAGCTGACATATTCACGAAGGCATTGGGCGCAGAGAAGCTGCGCAAGTTTAGAGACTTGCTTGGTGTGCAGGAATTGGGATTGAGCTCGAGGGGGAGCGTTGAGATATCGAGCTCCACTCGTGATATGCCAGGGTGACCGTTGTGCATTTATGTCACCGACTTGTCAGTTGTTTGCAAATGCGGTTGGTACACCGCCCATGAATAATAGCTAGATGACAGCTATCCTTATCTACTCTAGTTCGTGGCTCAATTAGTATCCACCTTAGTTAGTTGAGTTTGGTTTGAGACCCATATATAGGGTTCTTCTATTTCTATGTACTTGAGTTCTTTTTGGCTTACACAACTAAGAAAAGGAAAACTGTTTTCAACCTCCACCTTTGTGTGTATTCCCCCATTGTGCAAGCAAGAAAGCTACAAGTGAGACTCCTTTCTTCTCTCCCACAATCTTGACAAACGCATCCTACCTTGCTCAGAACTATGTTTTCCATGATAGGGTTGTTGGACACATTATTCTGCACAATTTTCCTTCTTTTTGTACTTTGTTCGGACACGCAAATTTTTCGATATTAATTTTTTCGAGTGTTTTCAGGTGTGTTTTTTGTATTTTTCCCATGTGAACACCCTGATTTTTTCCCAGAACCCATGTCACATTTTTCCATTTTCTTCCTCTCGTCTCCCAGCACATTTTTTCTTTTTACGATTTTTCGATCCGACATACGGTTTGGGTTTTATTAAATTTTCTTCTTTTTTGTTGTGTGGCCGTGTTTCTCGTGTCGCGCGTGAACGTGCCTATTTTTGGTTTTACGCGCCTCCGGATGCCCCATGGCGTCTCTGGCTTGCGTGTCACTGTCCTTGCCCCGTCTGATCTTGCCGATGCAAATTCTTTTACTCCCACCCCACGCATGCGCGCGGGCCAAGGGTGCGTTCCTTTTTCACACCCATACCCAATTTATTTTTATTAATTTAAAAAAACAACAGAAACAAACAAAAAAAAAACAAAACACCAAAACCAACAAACCACACCCACCATTTTTTTTAAACAAAAACCAACAACAACAGAAAAACAAAAACCAAACACACATAAAAACAAAACAACACACATTAAATTTTATTTTAAAAATAAAATAAACAACAAAAACTTAAAAAAAAAACAAAAAACAACAACCATAAACACAATCCACATTAAGACAATACTAATAATAAACACAAAACCAACACACACCACTTTTATTTCAAAAGAAAAAAATTTAAAAAAACCAAAAAGAAAAACCAACAAACACCCACATTAAAATTTTATTTATTAAAAAATAACAACAACCACACACATAAATAAACACTAAAAAAACACAAATAAACTAAATAATCATAGAATCAACTTTCAAAAAAAAAACAAACATAAAATTAAATTTTTAAAAATTTTAAAAAACAAACACAAACCATTTACCTCTTTTTTCGTGCGTTCCCTGCGGCCGAACGATCACCCCTCTCCTCCGCGTGCACAAGCCGTCGCCATCACCTGCCTTCTCCACCCTCTGCCCCATGCCTACCTCCTCTCCCACTGCCGTGCTCCTTCTCCACCCTCTGCCCCATGTCCACCTCCTCTCCCACTCTTCCCTCACGTCCCCCCCCCCTCTGCGCCCGCCTCTCCCTCATCCGCCTCCTCCTTCCCTCCTCTCCTCCACCTCCTCTTCTCCACCACATCCACATCCTCCCCTCCTCTCTTCCACCGCTGCCCACCTCCTCTCCTCTTCTCCTCCTTCGCCGCCACCACCACCACCATCCTCCTTCCTCTCCTTCTTCTCCTCCTCCACCGCCGCCACCACCAACCCTCCTCTTCTCCTCTCTTGGTTAGTCTCTGTTAACCTAATTGACTTAGGGTACTAAGTTAACCTAATTGACTTAAATTACTAAGTTAACCTAATTGACTTAAATCACTAACTTAACCAACTGACTTGCATTACTACCTTAACTTAGCTGATTTACCTTACTAACTTCACCTACTTTACTTACCTTACTAACTTAATCCCTTTGACTTAACTTACTACCTTTCCCTACTTCACTTAGGTTACTCCACTAACCTAATTATCTTAGGTTACTACCTTAACCGCATTTCCTTTTTCTAACCATCGTTTTCCCGTGATTAGCCCCCGTTTCTGCCCTTTTGCCCCTCTTTCTCCCTTGTTCCTCCGTTGCACGTGCACGTATTCATGAGCTACTAGCAGGCATTCCCACTCGAGGACGCGCTTCCGATTTGTTCATGCGGTGGTGTGTTGCAGTCTCCCGTTCACACGCAGTCATCCTCCGATCTTCAAACGCAGCTCGAGTACCGCCTTTTAATTTCCAAACCCGAAAAATACATAAAAACACATAAAAATACATATAAAACACCTAAAACCTTCAAAAATTCATTTAATATCCACAAAAAAATGCCAAAAAATTCCTTAAAATTTTCCAACATTATTAAAATCATTTGGAATATTTTTTAAAGTGGGAATTCAAGAAAATAAATTGCAAAAAAAATTCAAAACTTCAAAATTCTTTCAAAAATACATGTAAAATGAGTAAATTTCATTAAAAATTGATAAAAATTCAAAAATATTTCCAAAAAAAATCAAAAAATTCCACAAATCCCCTTGTCCCTTTTGCCAATAATTTCTCAAGTTGAAATTCTTTCATAAATGGCAAAATTATTATTTGAAGCCAAAATCCTAAATTTTAATACCTCACCTCATGAAAATTCATTTTAAATTCCAAAAATCAGTTGAAAAATCATGGATAAATTCAAACACATTATTGATGCTTGTTGGATTGCTGAAATTCCACCCTTACACTTTACAACATGAAAAAAAAACCAAACACTATACACAATACAAACACACCTAGAATACAATTTAAATTTAAAAGAAAAACAAAATTTTAAAAAAAATTAACACAAAAACACTAAGGTGCTTTATTTTTTTAAGTCAATGGGATTTGTTTTTTTTTACTGGATTCCTTGCATTTGGGAACTACTCAGTGCGCCTTCAATTTATTGCATACACACCCCTACCAGGTATTTATTTTTCTTGGATTTTTCATTTTTATTATCCCTTAACCACAATTAATTGCTAAAATAAATTATATTCACCCACTTTTTCAGGTGCACTCGTACTAAACACACAATTTCTAATAACATAAAAATCAACCAGCCGTTCACTTTGTACGTGCTATGTGCGCTTCAGATGCACCTTAATTTTTAATAAAAATGAACTAGCCGTCACAAAAAAAGCACGTGCTGGTTTTAAAAAAAAGTGCTCCACATCACCAATTATTTCTAATTAATGAATTTGCATTTAGAGACCCCTGTCTGGGAATCACAGTCCAGGTTTCATTAAAGCACCACTTCACCCTAATAAATTGTATTTAAAATTTTAAGAAGGAACCGTCATTTTCTTATTAAGGTTTATAACCCAATAAAATTTCATCAATTGTTAATAATTCCTTAGAATGAACCCTTCATTAAAACCATTTTCCTTCACTGCACTTTTTTCTCCCTTTTAATAAACACGCTTTGAGGGATGGGCGCATAAAGTTCTCTTAGCTGAAATTATTAGTCCAAGTTATGGTTAGGTCGTGATTAGATTTTTATGGTATTATGGTTTGCTTATATGCTACGATTACGGGTGTGGCTTGGAGTTTTTTTTTTCTTTTTTTGCCTGATACAAGGTTTTGGGTGCCTGCTTGTTGCATCGCATGAAGTTTTCGGTCGCATATATGTAGAGGTCATGCCGAATTTTTTCTAGGATGTGGGTTGTTTGGGGTGGTAAATTGGTTAGTTACATCTATGTATGTACTTATTTTGATTGATTTCTTTTTTATAGCTATTTTGGTTGTTTTCTAGGCATTATTTGTGATTGTCTGTGTTTGTGGTGTGTGTTTTCCATCTGAATGGCGTCTCACGCTCCTCCTCCTATTCAGTATGTCCCGTTGATCAGTAGAGATTATTCTTCCCTACTAGCTTTTGAGCCTATAGCGAAAGCAAGACTTGCAACTTTCGTGGCTACTTCACTCCCATTGATTCCAGATGATCCATCCCTGTGTGATGAATTTCTTGCATCATATAGTAAGAAGTCGGGCCTAGTTCATGGTGCTTCCATTGTATTGACACCTCAAGGGTTAGGGAATGCTTTGTCTCTTTCCTACAAAGAAGAACCCTTTGTTACAGCCAGACAATTATTCTCCAATGATGAGATTTTTAAGTTGTTACAGAAGCAGACCAAAGAGATTCTGGATGTCAAGAAAGTGATAAACACTTCAAGAGTATCTTTTTCCATGATCACTGATCCTCTTTGGAAGTTAGTCTGCCAGTTTCTCTAAGATAGGTTTATGCCTGCCAAAACAACATCTCATTATTTGTCCAAGGAATTCTTCACAGCTTCCAAGATGGTGTTAAAAGGGGTGGCCATTGATTGGAGTACTTACCTGCTTACAAAGATGGACCAACATTTTGTCAAAGTGATCAGAGGAAATGTCACAAATGTCACTTATGGTTTCTACTTATATGCTTTCTTGACATACTCAGGCCTTAAGAAGGGTGTGCTACCACCACCTCCATCTGATCCAGTTCCTCCCCCTCCACCTTCTCAAAAGAGTTAGAACCTATTGACATAGAGGATCTTGATTCCCCTCCTCCATTGGTCATTCAGCGGAAGCGCTTGAAGCGTGTGGCAGATAAAATTTCCTCAATCATTCCTTCAATTACAATTCCTGCTGCATCTGGCAGTGACCTCCCTACTTACCTCACATATAACAATTTATTCAGGGCACATAGAGAGGGTTCTTTGGAAATATCAATCCTTTCACTGAACAATTTAGTGTTAGGAGATGCTATTCCATTCCTTTGTAATGACATCTAGAGTTCAATTGAACTCTCAGTGAGACAGCTTGTGTTCAACAGCTATATGCTTCTTTCTATGAAGAATTGATGTAGTCCAAAGACCAGTTGCATAAGGCAACCTTAGAGTTAGCCTCTGATAAAGATACACTTGTTGATTTGTTTAAGCAGATGGAGCAGCATACCCAAATGATTGAGACCTAGAGAGAAGAAATATCTTCTTTGAAGATTCGGTTAACAGAAGCTCAGTCAAAGGTCACTAGAGTTTCGGAAGAGGAAGAAAGGATGTCCAAAGAAGCTCAAGAGTTTCAAACTCTTTTAGATGCAAATCTATCAGCTTTACAGACTGCTCATAATACAGTGGAATCACAAGCTTCCTAGATTAAGCAGTTGCAAGACCAACTGGCACAGTCATGATCCATTCCTCCAAGCCCCAATGTTCCTATTATTCCTTCTATATCTAAGCAGGACTTGGCATTTCTCCAGAGACAGGCCACATTGTGTTCGTTGTTTCAAGATAAAGTGGAAAGATTGCAGTCCAGGATGGATTTGTTATGGTCTACATTTGAGCACTTTCAGGAGTATGTTCCTCCGGACCATTTTTTCTTTGTCCACTATCAGTTGCAGAATTGGCCTTCTATATGAAGCTTTCAACGATGAATCTCCCTCTTCCAGAGGATGGTTGGAGTGGGGCTTGGTCTCTTGATTTGCTGACAGAATTGGTCCGTATGGTTTTTGAAGATTCTGTGATGACGGATACCATGTTGTTGTCTTACATGTATCTACGAGGTGATCTGTTGATTTCAAATGATGTAGATTTGGCCTGGTATATGTGGGGGATGTGGTTTTGCAAGCTGTTTTGTAAGTCAACTATTTGGAGTTGTGGATAGATGACATGTTCCAGTGTTATTCCTCAAAAGTGGCTACTTGCCTTGACAATTCATGGCATTCAATGATTGATTCTATGGTCCTGAATCAACGTCAGAATACAGCTTCTACTTATGTGCAGAGCACTAATCATTTGAGGGTGGATCTTGTTAGAAATCAAGCTCCACCCATCAATTTGTCTTGGTGTGTAACTGACATCTGTGACAGCTACTGTGTATAGCTGTCTCCATGTGACTACATTAAATAAGTCGGGTTGGTATTTAGTCAGTGACTTCACTAGAGTTAGTTAGTCTCTAGTTTACTTTACATTGTATTGTGTGGTGGTGTGTCTTTTTTTGAAGAATGAAGAAAAGACTTTGAGAGCCTGAAGGCTCATGGATATGGTGTTTCCCTGTCTCTCTCTCTCTCATCTTTGAACATGGTATCAGAGCATCCACAAGACTGGACTCTGTGGAGTAGAGTATTGCAGAAGAAGACTTAAAGACTGACCTGAAGGGTTGGAAAAAAGAAGAGAACTGACTATCATTTTCACTATTTTGGTCACACAGAAGTATGCATTATTGAAGGAGAGTAGCCATTGGTCAAGAGGCTATTGGAGACCCTGCTGGATCATCTGAAAGGCTCTATTAAGACTATGCAAGCCTTGTATAGGCTCAGATAAGCCATTGTATATAGCAGCAACCCCTGCTGAATCAGCGTGAACTACGCCTGTTGAGTTGGATGAACTGCAACCTGTCAAACATCAAATGGGGCACTTGGACAAGACTCATAAGGCATGTATGCTCACTCTTGAAGGTATCTGAAGAGTACAAGAGGTAAATGCTTGTGTGGGAGCTCTGTTATGAGCTGGAGTAATAGACACAGATCTGTAATCAGTTGTAAACTGCTGTGAAAATGAATGGACAGCATGCATTCAGTCGTTATTGACATACAGAAGCCTTGTACTACACTCAGAAGGCATTTTTGAAGCACAAGAATGTGTCAAAGCATGTATACATTGGACCAAATGTCTTGGAGCTGAGATTTCTTGCTCAGAACACTCATATTTGAAAATCATTGAGAGGATGAAAACTGTCATACACAGTGAATAGCAAGCATTGTATCTTGCTGAAGCAATACATATCACCTTGGAGCTTCTATCACCTATATGAACTGACATATGCATGCTAAATGTATGGAGGATTGTGGAAAGTATTGGATGTTGCTGAATACTCAGATCTGGACCTAAAATAATTGCTTTGACAGTGCTTGGGCTGGTTATGAACAGTCATGTATTCCTTGACAGTGATTAATGAAGACAGGTTGTCTATGCCTACCCCAATGCTCATGTATTGAACCCATCACTTCAAAGTGAATGTATGACATGATTTGAAGACTTTTTGGAGCTTCTTAAAGCTTGTTATGCTGATTTTTGGTTGACTGCAACCTGCAACCAAACTACTTGACATTTGTACTTGCTAGTTATGTACTACTTTGTGCTTCTATGCCTATGTATGGCTTGACACATGTACTAGCAGCCATCTGGGAAGTTCTAGGACATGTATGACATGTATGCATGTTGTTTTTAGACTTGAATTTATTGCTGGTTATACACAGTCTACAGTTTTCAGACTACATCTTTGGTCCCTGGCAGTGAGGTTGTAGGAGTTTAAACTGAAGCAAATACATAGCATATGTATTGACTGTTTTACCTACGGTTAGACCATCTGTTTTGGGACTTTTTTGGGTTATCAGTGGGCTGAAATATCCTAGTTTTTTTCTGCAAATAGTTGCAGAAAACTGTCATAAATTGTTGTGGATTGAACTTGGTCAATCATACTTATTGGTTTGCAGGTAGTTAAACATCTGACAGACAGTCTATTGCATCATGGCTAATGCACATGGGACTGATAATATCACTCAAATAGTTGGAGAGAAGTTAGACAACAAGAACTTTGCATTATGGAAATTCAAAATGAAGAACTTTCTAGTTGGCAAGGGTTATTGGGATCTATGTACAGGAGATGAGGCTGCTCCTGAATTGCCTGCAATGAATCCAACTAATGAACAAAAAAGAGCTCATAGGCTATGGAACGAGAGAGCATGCAAGGTGCTGCATTGGTTTTCTCTATGTATATCTGATGCTATGGTAATTCAAATCGCTGGATGTGAGACTCCGAAGGATGCTTGGGACATACTGATGAAAAATTATGGAACCATGACACATGCACAAAAGATCCAGTTGAAACAGCAGTTCAACAACATGTCTAGGAATGGCAAGAGCATCCAGGTGTATACCACGAAGATTAAGACCATAGCTGATCAACTTGCTACCATTGGCTCAAGTGTATCAGAAGATGATATGATTGCTGTTGCCTTGAATGGATTAGGGAAAGAGTACAAAGCTTTTAACACATCCATTTCTGTTAGAGAAGAGCCCCCTACCTGGGAAGAGCTAGTTGCTTTGTTGCTACATGAGGAGGTCAAGCTTGGTTTGAATATAGGTTCCAATGTATCTCAGAGTAGAGACACTGTGTTATACTCTAGCCAGAGTGGTAGAGGATTTAGAGGTCGTGGTTCATTTCGAGGTCATGGTGACACTCGTAATGCTTATGGACAGCAGCAGCAGCAAAGTAATTGGCATGGTGCAAATACACAAGGCCAGCTTGGATTTGGCGAGTTTAGAGGCAGGGGGAGATCACCCCAAGGTAGAGGTGGTGGATCTGGTTCATGGCAGTCATCTAATCAGTCCAACAGGGACAAGGATTGCTATTATTGTGGCAAGTATGGGCACATTGCAAAGGATTGCTACAAGAAGTAGGGAGATATGAAAGCAAAGGGTAGACAACATGGGCACTATGCATCTTCCAGTGCTGCTCATTATGAGCATGTTGATAGACTATTTGCCATGCAGCATGTATCCAAAAATGCATCGAGACATAATAGAGATGATAGATGGTACATTGACTCTGGAGCGTCGAACCACATGACACCGCATGGAGAGTGATTTGATGAGATGGTTGCAGGTACACATGGTCATGTATGTACTGGGGATGACACCCAACATGACATAAAGCATAAAGGGATTGTTCCTCTCATGATGCTTGATGGCAAGAAGAAAGGCCTGCATGATGTATTACATGTACCGACCATAACAAAGAATCTTTTGCCTGTGGGTCAAATGGCAGAACAAAATCTGCAAGCAAGATTTAACAAAGATGGATGTTTCATTGAGGAGTATGGAAATGGCTGCAAGCTAATTGCCAAGGGCAAAAGAGATGGCATGATGTTTGCTTTGGATGCGACCATTCCGGGACTTAAGGCAACCATGTTTGCTCATGATGAGAGTGCCATTCGGGATGTAGAGATTTGGCACAAGCGGATTGGGCATGTCAATGTACAAAAGCTGAAATCTATGCAACAGAAGGAAGTAGTACTTGGATTACCTAAATTCAAGTATAATGACTTTGGTCATGTATGCCCTGCATGTCAGTTTGGGAAGCAGGCACGGTTTCCATTAATGAGACATGTAAAAAAACAGCACTAGGCCTTTACAGTTGGTGCACTTTGATGTCTGGGTTCCTTCACATAATGCTTCATTTGGAGGTGCACGGTATTATGCCTCATTTATCGATGATTTCAACAAGTACACTTGGCTTTATATTTTGAAGCATAAAGATGATGTGTTTGATGCATTCAAAGATTTCAAGAAGCATGCAAAGAATGAGTTGGGCTGCTACATATCATGTTTGAGATCAGATGGAGGAGGTGAATATGTCTCTAATTACTTTGACAGGTATCTTGATAAATATGGGATTAGAAGGCAGCTTACTTGCAACTATACACCGTAGCAAAACGGTGTTGCAGAGAGAAAAAACATGGTCCTGATGGAATCAGCTAGAGCTATGCTGAATGAGAAATGTCTGCCAAATGGTTATTGGGCTGAAGCAGTGATGATGGCTCTCTATGTATTGAATCGAACCCCTACAATAGGGATTCATGATGTCACTCCATATGAGAGGCTATATGGTCATAAACCTGATATTTCACACTTGAAGGTATTTGGTAGCATTGCATATGTCCATATACCGGATGAAAAGAGGAAGAAATTGGATCCTAAGGTAGTGAAGAGTGTGTTTCTGGGATATGCATATGAACGGAAAGCTTATAAGTGTTATGTACCTTCTACGCATGAGACACTCATAAGCAGAGATGTGGTATTTGATGAGTTAGCATCCTGGTATGGGAATCGTGTTGCAGTGCCTACTGATGGCTCACCCAATATGAGTCATACTAAAAATACTCCTACAGAGAGTACTTCCATGAGTGGTCAAACAGGTGATGTATCATCTACAGTGAGTCCTTGGACAGGACGATTGCGTAGTCACACTACTGCATCCATTGACACGGATATGTTAGTGAGGGGGAGAACAGATAAGGGAAAAGAAAAGGTTTTTGAAGACGTAATAAGTCCACTCACTGCAAGGTATGAGTCATCTAGCAGTGACAGCTTAGACAGTGAATTGGGGATTCCATCTATTATGATGCCAGGTGCTAGGCAGAGTCGTTATGTGCCACCTCATGAGAGGCAAGCTCATAGTGAGCCACAGCTCAGGAGATCAGAGAGGGTCAGACAACCTGTTGATAGATACACTTACACTGGATATTCAGCCTGTCATTATGCTTATATGACGAAAGTAATAGGTTTTAGAGAACCAAGTAAGTTTGATGAGGCAATTGCAGATGAGGATTGGCATGCTGCTATGGATGAGGAATATTCAGCTTTGGCTGAAAATGGCACATGGGATTTAGTACAGTTGCCTGAGGGCAAAACACCTATTGGCTACAAGTGGGTGTATAAGGTAAAATGTAAATCAGATGGATCATTGGAAAGATACAAGGCTAGGCTTGTTGCAAAAGGGTATGCGCAGCAATATGGTCTTGACTATGAGGAGACTTTCAGCCCTGTAGCAAAGATGGCTCTAGTTAGAACTATGATTGCTTTGACAGTAACTAGAGGTTGGAAACTATGGCAGATGGACGTAAAGAATGCTTTTTTGAATGGAGAGTTACAAGAAGAAGTTTACATGGAACAGCCTGAAGGCTATGTGCATCCAGAATTTCGAGCACATGTATGCCAGTTGAAAAAGGCATTATATGGGCTGAAATAGGCACCCAGAGCATGGAATGCTCGCATTAGCAGTTATTTGCAGCAATATGGTTTCCGATTGGGTGATGCTGATCATAGTTTGTTTGTGAAGAAGACAGATCATGGCTGTGTATTCCTAGTTGTCTATGTTGATGACTTGATCATTACAGGAGATGATAAAAGTGGAATTGCTAAGGTAAAGACATGTTTACAGGCTGAGTTTAAGGTCAAGGACCTAGGAGAGCTGAAATGTTTTTTGGGGATTGAGGTTGTCTCTACACCTCAAGGCATATGGCTACTATAGAAGCAGTATGCTCAAGACATGTTGTAGAAATATGGTATGGCTGATTGCAAGCCTATGGATATGCCTTTAGAGTAGAATGTCAAGCTGCAGATTGATGTTGGGACAGAGATTGAGAATGTTACCATGTACAGACAGATGGTAGGCAGCTTGATCTACCTCATGATCGCTAGACCTGACTTGAGTTATGCTGTGGGGCTGATCAGTCAGTTCATGTAGAAGCCTCGTAAACCACACTTGGATGCAGTCAAGAGAATTCTGAGATATGTAAAGAGTACCACAAATTATGGGCTATTTTATGCATATGGGAAACCCCTTGACTTGATGGGGTATACTAATGCTGATTGGGCTGGTTGCACTTATGACAGGAGGTCAACCAGCTGGCTATGCATTTGGATTGGGTAGTAGCATGATCAGTTGGCAGAGTAAGAAACAACCTACCGTTGCACTGTCCAGTATGGAAGCAGAGTATCATGGTGCGGCCTTAGCAGTGTGTGAAGCTATGTGGTTACAGAAGTTGCTGAATGACTTGGGGATACACTTGGACAGCAAAGTAAGGCTGTACTGTGACAATTTAAGCAGTGTCATGTTAGTAAGCAATCCTGTTTATTATGCAAGATCTAAACACATTGAGGTCCGCTACCATTTCATCAAGGAAATGGTTTTAGCATATTAAATTGACTTGGAGCATGTGAAGACTGAAGACCAGGTAGCAGACATCTTTACCAAATCACTTGGTAAAGATAAGTTCATTCACTTTAGACAGCTACTTGGAGTGATGCAGATGGTTTGAGTTTTTGGTTTGAGCTTGAGGGGGAGTGTTAGAAATCAAGCTCTACCCATTAGTTTGTCTTGGTGTGTAACCGACATCTATGACAGCTACTGTGTACAGCTATCTCCATGTGACTACATTAAATAAGTCGGGTTAGTAGTTAGTCAGTGACTTGAGTGTTGGGGGTAAAGGCGCCTCCGCCGTGCCGCCCCGTGTATTACTACACTGACAGTACCTGCCACTGCACACTGCAGGTGGCGGGCGCCCGTCACGTCACTTTATTCTTTATTCTTTTAGTGACAGTTTGAATAAAGGAAGGCCCGGTCACACATTGTGACTGTTGGAGTTCCCATTTCTTGTCTCTCTCTTTCTTGCTCTTGCTCTCCCGCCATAGCTCGCGTGCAAGCTTCGATCCTTCTCACCTTTCAACTGGTATCAGAGCTTGGCATTCTCTTGCTCGAGCTCGACTCGGTGCTTCCCGACCTTCGCATCGACTCGCTTCACGCATTGGGTCTCCATCCCGGCAGCCATAGCCGACCTCTTGAGCTCCCGACTCTCCCCGGCTTCCCGAGCTCCATCCTGGCCTTCTTGAGCTTCATCAGGGCCTTGCCCTTGAGGTATTGCTTCAGCATTTGCAGGCATTTGAGTGTATTCTCAAATTGAAACAGGGCAGGAACAAAGGGCAGCCACTCTTCTTGAGCTCCATAGCTCATATCTTCCCTCCCCTTTGCATTGGGCCTTCATGGCTTGGTATGTGCCTACCTTGGGCCATCATTGAGCCCCCCATTACCCCCTTTTCAGCCCATGTGGAGCAACAGCAAGTTCAGCACCAACAGGGCAGATTGCATCATTTTTTCCAGGCTGTGAGCACTCATCTACTTCAGCTCCACACTTGGCCATTGCTTCTTGCTCTCTACCTTGATCAAGAGGGCTATAGACTTCATGTTTGATGTCATTCAAGCTTTGGGTATTGGTCTTGATCTTTCGGGGCTGATTTCTTCAGATTTGGGACTGTCATAAACTGTCATAACAGGCTGAAAACAGGGCAGCACCATTGGCATTAGCATTTGTTGCTTATACTCCATTCCGGTTGTGCTATTTGATGCCCGTATGCGGTCTACATGATGCCTAGTGCCTTGGGAATGTATGCACATGATTATGCCATGATTTTGGCTTGAAATATTGGCTGATTTGGGACTGTTATTTACTGTTATACAGTGCTGAAAACAGGGCAGCCACACTTGGCATTGGCATTTAATGCTTATACTCTACTCCGGTTACCTTGTTTGATGCCCGTATGCGGTCTACTTCCTACCCGGATGTATTGGGGATGTATGCATTTGGTTTGACCATGATTTTGGCTTGAATTTGGGGCTGAAATCTACTGTTTAGAACAGTAAATACATGCTGGAATAACAGTGGGCTGAAGGTACTTTACATGCTTTGGCACTTACCTACCGATACCGAATGTATGCTTTGAGCTTTGGCATGATATCTCTGACATTTGGGGACGACTTGGAGCATATGTATGAGATTATGGGATGCTTTTGAGCTTCGCATTAGCTCCGTCTTCACTGGCATTTGGACCGACTCGGCATGCTCGTGGACCGCCTATGCCTCATGTCTCTGCTTGACAGTTAGGCTTTTGCATTACATGCTTTGGTTTGTGACATATGCTATTTGGTTCGTGTATGCCATACCGACATTTGGAGCTTGGATTTGGATGTATTTGAGCATTCCCGGCTTACTTGATCACTGATCTTGGTTGCTATTTGGATATCATTGAGTTGACCGAGAGCTTATTTGGGCTTATGTATTGCTTCATGGTTAATACGACCGGTGCTTCATGTATGTCATGCTCTCTCGGATGCGCTTGATGCATTGACAGGGTCACTTATCACTGGTGCTTTCTCTTGGGTTGTTTGAGCTTCTGAGCTCGCTTTGTACGCCTTTTGTGCCAGTGGGAGCATTTTACATGCTTTCTTGACCTTTGATAGTTGCATGCTATTGGAGCACTTACATGTATTTGGAGCAGTTTATGTCTTGAGCAGCTACATACACATTGAGACTTTGGAATCATACTCCGATCTTTATGGATATGCATTGATGTACTCTTGGTTCACAGGATGCTTATGAGCTGAGTCTCATATTTGGATCTTTCTCTTTGAGCAGATACCTATTTGTGTCAGGTTTTGGCAGTTACAGGAACACTTTGCCTAGAGTGTCTGGGGGTGTGCCTTTCACTGGCAGATGTTATTTTGACATGCTTGGTGTTGAGCTCATGTTCTTTTCACTGTCATTGGCCTTGCTTATGTCCATTTCATGCCGGCTTTGGACCTAGCATTGTTTGCTTGACATTGGATCCTATTTTGGGACAGTTTGCTCTCTAGACTGCATACCTGCAATTTATTACAGCAAGCAGTTATTGGTGGACTGAGGTGTACTTTTCATGCTGAAATATCGTGATTTGGTGTACCGCACCTAGTACTAAGTGGGCAGCCACTTTTGGCACACTTTGCTAGCCCTTTGGACCCCGTTTTGGTCATTTTTGGGCAGTTTCTGCAGTAAAACAGCAAGCAGTTTTGGACTGTTTGGGCATTTCCAGCCTGCATAATGGCGTCATCTTCGCATGATAGTGCCATCTTTAACATTACAAAGTTGGATGGTACCAACTACTCTTACTGGAAGAGTCAAATATGGCAGGTTTTGGTGCAGAAATCTCAGATTAAGCCACTTCGGTTGAGTGGGGAGCAGCCTGAAACTATGGACAATGACGACTGGCTTGAACTTGATGAGCTATGCAAGTCCACGATTGTATTGTCTCTCACTGAACAGGTACATTATAATGTATTTGAGGAAGCACAGAGTGCATGGGATCTATGGAATAAGATCAAGAATCTTTATGATAAGAAAAGTCCAGCGAGTCAGATGTACTGGTTGAAGCAGCTTATGGATCTACGCATGAAGGATAATGCAACTATGTCTGCTCACTTGAGCCAGTTCCATGCTATACTGAAGAACCTGACTTCGCAGGATATCACCTTTGGAGAGGAAGTAACTCCTCTTTTCTTGCTTGGAACTCTGAATGAGTCATGGGATGTATTCCGCACTGCTCTTTGTGCCTCTAGTGCTACTCTAAAATTGGCAGATGTTGAGAGTGCTCTTCTTCAGGAAGAGGTGAATCGCAAAAACTTGGATGCCTCTCGTGGTAGTCATGCTTTGACAGTTAGAGGCAGGAATGACAGGTATGACCGTGGTAATGGCCGAGGCCGTGACTCGCAGAAGGGTCGGTCTAAATCTCGTGGTGGCAAGTCGCGTAGTAAGTCGCGTGGACGCAATGCAAATGTCACTTGTCATCATTGTGGGAAAAAGGGCCATATTAGACCACAGTGTCATGAGTTGCGCAATGAGAAGCGCAAGGATAAGGGGAAAGATAAAGTGCAGGAGAAGTCCTCTGATCGCAGCATAGTACCTACGAAGTCCAACGTCAAGATTGAGGAAATTAATGTCACGCAGACTGAAGAGTCCGATGGTGGTGATGAGTTTATACTTGCAGCTAGTTCTTCTGATGCTTCACACTTGACTGAGACACATAGTATGTATGCACAGTGCTGGTTATTGGATTCAGGTGCGTCCTTCCATGTGACGCCTTACCGTGAGTGGTTTCACTCTTACCGTACTGTATCTGGATCAGTCAGACTTGGAGATGACAGGTCTCTTGATATTGTGGGCTGTGGAGATATTCAGTTGCAGTTTTCCACTGGCAGTTCCTTTTTGCTCAGGGATGTACGTCATGTACCTGCGCTTACGCGTAGTCTTATGTCTGCAGGACAGTTGGATGATGCAGGATTTCATGTCTGTTTTGGGGATTCTGCCTGGAAGATTACCAAAGGCAGACTTGTGCTTGCTAGAGGCGCCAAGGCTAGCAGCCTCTATCCTCTTGTTGTATCTGGGTCTTCTGTAGACCATGTTTTGGCAGTGGGCTCTATCCCACATGTATCACTTTGGCATGCCCGTTTGGGGCATATGTCTTTGAAAGGAATGAAAATGTTATCTGGTTTGTAGTATCTTTCGCCTTTGGATTATGCATGTTTTGACTCGTGTGATCATTGTCTTTATGGTAAGCAGAATAGGTCTACGCATAAGAAATCGGGTAGGCCACGCATGAGTGAGCCCTTGGCATTGGTGCATTCCGATGTTTGTGGGCCTATGCCTTGCATGTCTATGGGTGGCGCGAAGTACTTCGTTACCTTCATTGATGATTTTTCTAGGAAAGTGTGGGCTTATCCCATAAAGCAGAAGTCCGATGTCTTGGCAGTTTTTCAGAGATGGCTTGCTCTTGTTGAGAACCAGACTGGGTATAGGCTGAAATGCCTTAGGACAGATAATGGGGGAGAATATGTATCGCATGCTTTTGAGCAGTTTTGTGATGACAGGGGTATTAAGCGTCAGTTGACCGCCCCTTACACCCCACCCCAGAATGGTTTGGCTGAGCGCATGAACAGGACTATTCAGGAGCGTGTGCGCTCTATGCTTAGCCATGCAGGCCTACCCCCGAGTTTTTGGGCTGAGGCAGTTAGTACGTCAGTGCATGTCATAAACCGATCGCCTTCCAGTGGATTGGATTTCCAGGTTGCAGAGGAAGTTTGGGCTGGTAAGCCACCCTCTTATGCGCATCTCCGTGTCTTTGGATGTGAGGCATTCCGCCATGTGCCCAAGGACAAGAGGAGTAAATTGGATCCAAAGAGCATTAAATGCATATTCCTTGGCTATGGTGAGTCAGGAGAGATGGGCTATCGCCTATGGGATCCGCAGGCGCGGAAAATAGTACGCAGCCATGATGTCGTCTTCCATGAAGACAAGATGCACAGGCAGCCTAAGAAGGTGGTTGAGATCCGCAGAGTGATCTTTCAGGAGGAGCCTAAAGCTCCAGCACAGCCACTAGTACAGCCTGCAGCAGTTCCTCCACAGGGCCAGGATGTTGGACAGGTAGTTAGACAGGCAGCAGAGCCTGCGGTGAGACGGTCTGCTAGAGATAGACGTCCACCTGACAGATTTCAGCCCTCTATGCATTATGTTTTGGTTACAGATGCAGGAGAGCCTTTCACTTATGATGAGGCTATGCGTAGGGGTGACAGTCACTCCTGGGAGAGGGCTATGCAGTCTGAGATAGACTCCCTGCATAAGAATGAGACTTGGGATTTGGTTGCCTTGCCTAAGGGCAAGAAGGCTTTGCCATGCAAGTGGGTGTACAAGCTGAAAAGTACCCCTGGACACCCCAAGCCGGCATACAAGGCTAGATTGGTAGCAAAGGGTTTTAAGCAGGAACATGGTGTGGACTTTGATGAGGTCTTCTCTCCTGTGGTTAAGATGACCACCCTGCGCTTAGTCTTGGCTTTGGTTGCACAGCTTGACTTAGATCTATATCAGATGGATGTCAAGACGGCTTTTCTACATGGGGACTTGCATGATGAGATCTATATGGATCAGCCTAAGGGCTTTGCAGAACCTGGCAGGGAGCACCTAGTGTGCAAGTTGAAGAAGAGCTTGTATGGCTTGAAGTAGGCACCTAGGGAATGGTATCATAAGTTTGATGCCTTTATGCAGTCACAGGGCTACAGCAGGAGTGCTATGGATCCGTGTCTTTACACGAAGAAAGCCCGTGATGGCAGTTTGCTTATCTTGGTACTCTATGTTGATGATATGCTGATAGTAGGGAAAGCTCATGATGAGCTAGATGCTCTTAAATCTCAGCTAAAGAAGAGCTTTGAGATGAAGGATTTGGGACAGGCCTCACATATACTTGGGATGCGCATTAAGCGCGATAGGCATTAGGGACTTTTGTATCTCTCACAGCGGGAGTACATTCATAAAGTCCTTGAGCGCTTCCGCATGCAGGACGTAAAGCCTATTGGCTGTCCATTACCTTCTTATGTGAAGGTATCACAGGCCGATTGTCCGCAGACAGATGAGCAGAGGGCCGAGATGGCCAAGATCCCTTATGCATCAGCCGTGGGCAGTTTGATGTATGCCATGATAGCCACTCGTCCAGATATTGCACATGCAGTTGGTGTTGTGGCACGCTATATGGCTACACCTGGCAGCAGACATTGGGATGCCGTGAAGGGTATCATGAGGTACCTGAAGGGCACAGCAGATATGTGTATTTGCTATGGCAGCCAGGATACAGGGGTCGTGGGGTACACTGACTCCGATTATGCAGGACATGCAGATAGTAGGAAGTCCACTTCTGGCTATGTATTCACCTATGCTGGAGCGGCTATCTCTTGGATGTCCAGGGTTCAGAAGTGTACGGCTTTGTCTACCACTGAGGCCGAGTATGTTGCAGCCACTGAGGCTTGCAAGGAGGCCATATGGTTAGGCCGTCTAGTTGCTGACCTTGGGATTGATGCTACACCTACACTGCATTCGGATTCTATGAGTGCCATTCAGTTAGCTAAGAATCCGGTCTTCCATGCGAAGACGAAACACATTGAGGTGAGGTATCACTTCATACGTGGTGTCGTGGAGGACAGGTCTGTTGACCTTGTCAAGATCTCCACTGACGAGAATCCTGCAGATTTGCTCACGAAGAGCCTCACTACTGAGCGCTTTGCCTTCCTCAGGAGGTTGATGGGCGTTGGATGAGATGTCACCTTTCCTCATCCCTTGTACCTATGTACATTTGTACTGTCTTTTCTTTTTCTTTTCTCTCTCACTAGGGCAGATTCGCCTTTAAGTGGGAGGTTGTTGGGGGTAAAGGCGCCTCCGCCGTGCCGCCCCGTGTATTACTACACTGACAGTACCCGCCACTGCACACTGCAGGTGGCAGGCGCCCGTCACGTCACTTTATTCTTTATTCTTTTAGTGACAGTTTGAATAAAGGAAGGCCCGGTCACACATTGTGACTGTTGGAGTTCCCATTTCTTGTCTCTCTCTTTCTTGCTCTTGCTCTCCCGCCATAGCTCGCGTGCAAGCTTCGATCCTTCTCACCTTTCATTGAGTAGAGTTAGTTAGTCTCTAGTTTACTTTACATTGTATTGTGTGGTGGTGTGTCTTTTTCTGAAGAATGAAAAAAAGACTTTGAGAGCCTGAAGGCTCATGGATATGGTGTTTCCCTGTCTCTCTCCCTCTCATCTTTCAACAGATCTCCTAGCTTATCTTTCCAAAAACCATCCATTTGATTCATCCTTTCTTTTATGCGTATTAGAGACGATCTGTCTTAGGTCCCTCTATTCCTAGCCTATTATACTACCAGCAAATGGCTCATCGCTATGATACTTATATTTCCCTTTATAAAACCAAATCAGCAGAGCTATCTTAGCTCTTCTTTTCCAACCTCAAGGTTTTCCTCAAATTCCTATATTTACCTATTGTTCTTTCATCGAAGATCGAGTTTTTCCCCCTTCTCCGCCATGCCTTTCTCCATCTATCCATATACCTTCTACTTTTCTTGTTTATCAATTGACACCTTTCCTAACTGATTCACATAAATTTTCAGCCACTCCTTCTTTAGCTTATTCCTCCTTTTATGATTTTGCCTACCCATCTCTTCATCCTCTTTTACTTATTCCACTTCCATCTCCTGCCAATTCTATTTCTCAACCCCCTCAGTTGGTTAGTGAGTACGATGGATTTGATTAGTAGATTCCAAGAAGAAGAGGATGGATCTCGACTGATTCTCTCACGGGACCACAGATTAACTGGCCATTAATTCCAGGGGACTGGACAACTGCTAATCAAGCATACCAGAATTACCTTCATTTTGCTCACCAATATTCACAATCTCTAGATCAGTGAGATTGACAGCTCATTTTGCTTGATATCTAGCATATATGCATAGGCATTTCCATAATGATCAAAAGCCCATTCCAAAGCTTTGTATGAATATCAATGTGAACATTGATTCCCAATAGTTGGATGTCCTATATTTTCATACCCTATGTCTCCCTAGCAGGTACCTTGTTTTGCTAGAAAGGATGTGCTGCCTGCAATTCTTTCAAAATCCTCCAAAGACATTTGTGGATGAGTCCTTCTCCATGGATCGTTTTCAAAACCACCAAGCCTTCAAAAGGGATCACCTTCATTGATGCCTTTGCAATGTATTTTGGATGATTTTAATGATATATATCTCTATTTTTGGAGATGTCATTCAGATGGTTGTGTTAGTATTTTGTGTGTGCTATAATAATTTGTATATGATGAGTTCATGCTGGTTGAATAATTTGTTTGAGAGCTCTTTTCAATAATTGTTGCTGATGGATGGAAAGCATATGGTGGAAAGCTGAAGAAGAATCTTTTATATCCTTTACAAATTTGTTATGACTTTTAAATTATTATCAGATGTGTTAATGAATAACCAAGTTTTCCTTTAGTAGTATTTTTTTTAAAAATACAGGTAATAAGTTGGGGTCATGGTTTGGCGAGATTATTGAAGATTCTGAAGATGATCAAAATTGAGCTCTTTAGTGAACTTATATTCTTCTTTTCCTTAGGTCGTGAGGATGCTTCCTTTCTAAGTGTGGGGATATGTTGAGAGTGGAAAAAGACTGAATTTTTGACTGATTTTTGTTATTTTTGAGGACTGAATGATTGATTTTTTATGGATTTAGAGTGATGTATGGTTGTTAATGGAAGTGTTTGAGAGTGTTTTGGATGATATTGAATATGTTTTGAAAGTTCATGATGATTCTCAGTAGAGATATGAAGCTCTATGACGTTCTGATAGGTCATGTTGAGGTTCTGATTGATTCTGTATACCTTCTGTATAACTTCAGTTTTGTTCTGATTTTCTTTTGTATGAAGCATGGATTTTTTTATTGATGAAGATTGAAATATTTTAAAGTTTTATTGAATAGTTTTTTATAGTTTGGAATGGTTTTAGTATGAGTTATGAGGATTCGATGTTTTCTGATCCTCTATAAACCTTCTGTAGATCCTCTGTCTTTGTACTGTAAATATTTTGTATCTACTCTGGTCCTGTATTGTACTGTTCCGTAGATCTTCTGTAAGTGTTTTGTAGAAAGTATGTGTGACTTTGGAAAATTTTTCTAACTTTTGGAAAGGATGAATCTAAGTTCAAAAGAGCTAAAACAAATGGAAGAAGCAGGTGCTGAAGACTGAAGAGAAGACTGGAGTGACAGTGATAGTAGTGAGCTATGAAGAGACACTGTAGTGGCTCTGGTGCCTCTTCACATCAGACATACCTCTTGGGAGGTGCATCCATGACCTAAGAAGGACTATTGAGAGTTATTATGAGAGTATTGTAGCGAGGAGATGATGTACTATTGAGAGAGAGAGAGAGAGCCAGAGATAGCCAATTTCTATCAAAATAGTGTAACTTTATATGAGAGATTGAGAGAGAAAACTATGAAGACATTGAAAATGAATACTATGTGATTGATTTCCATTCAAAGATGGTGTATTCTTCTATGTTCACTGTTATATTGATGGATTTTATGAAGATGTTGAAGATTATGATTGATTCTATCAAAATTCGTGGGAGATATCTACTATGATGCTATAACGTGTCCCCCTTGTCCACTTGTAGGACACGTCTTAGCAGTCCATCGGGAAGAAAGTGTAGAAAGTACTGCCCAGCACTCACAAGGAATATCACGAGGTTTGCGATCAAGATCTTCCTGAGTCTGCCACGAAGCGGAAGCATCTGGCCATTCCCACTTAGGACCGCCCGACCTAAATCATGGCTTTCCTAAAAGTCAAGTTCCTAGGAAGTAGCTAGCGTCGAACCACTTTGCATAGAAGCATCAGGGTCAAAGCGGACTTATACTGCACTTGGTTCAAGGAGAATGGAAAACGAGAGGTATGTGAAGCTCGACCTCTCTGCCCGTAAGGCATAGTCCCATTCCGTTCCCCTAAAACAACATAAATCGGGACTCTAACTCTATTGACTCTAGGTCATTGTTACTTCGCTATCAATTCCTTCGAGAAAATTTTCCGGCTAACCGAGACCACCCTTCTGTAGGACGGACCCAGAGCCACGTCCACTGCACCTTCCTCGGATTGCTTAGTTGTCTAATTACCTACCACATTTAGTTTGACAAGCAAAAATAGCTTACTTAATTAACCAATTAAACACTGATTCCTTCACGTAACTTAGGCACTGACATAGAAAAGCAATGTCAAGCAAGTTCCTTTTTCAACATTTGTTCTTTATTAATCTTAATCTTTGGAATACATCAAATATCCTGCCCGAAGGCTATCCCAGCAATCCACAAGGATTGCTATTCCAAGTTCTGCCCGTTGACTAGTATACGGGCCTTGAGATCCCATCTCGAGTCACGTCGGCCGCTTGTGTAGGATCCGGAGGCAAGGAATTTACGGCCAAAGCCTCCCCTAGCACCCAAGTGTCCTCCTGCTCCAAGTAGCACCCACGGAGAGACCTCTTGCGGCGGTTCAATCCACGTACCCGGTGCGGTTAACAACCCCCTTGGATAGGTTCAGGCAGATAGTCGAAGGTAACTGATACTGCCTCTTCCTCCAGGCTTTTAACCTGAAGCATTAGTTAATTTTCTTGCATTAGTTCCTTGAGAAAAGAAGTACAAATAGTGCACTTAAGTAGCACATTGAGGTGTTCATCGTACGCTAACTATTCACACCCTTATGAATCTCATGTGAGTTACACAATTACATGCGATTTACTTAACTAATCTAACTATCTTACGAATAAAGATGATCCTTCCCTTAGAGATGCAAGTATTTCCCTCCAAAATTTGCAAGAACTTTCCTTAAAAGATGGAAGTAACTACAAGATGCATTAGATGTATTATTTCATACGAATATGCAATTTCAAGACCATAGACTTTTTGCCTTTATGCAACTATAGATTCTACAATGATCTTTCTTTTCCTCGCCCTATATGGTATTGGTTGACATTCAGAATTATTTTTATAAGTCCTACGTTTTATGCATCAAATTCAAAGCTTTTGTATTTTAGTGAAGGTGCATACTTTCCCAATTGTGAATTTTGATAATAGAACTCTATGCATGGACACAACATTCTTTCATGACTAGATGCCGATGAATACATCATAGATTTATTCCATCCTTTATCACTTATCTCAACCTAAAATGTAGCTATTATTGCATGTGAATTGCATACTATATTCTTTTTTTTGTCAACGTTCATAAATCTTTTCATTTCATTGCAACTATTTAGACATCATTTAATGACCGTCTACAATTATCTTATACAAGAGTCACAACCAGGAAATTATTACCTAAGTGCATTATGTGTTATATGCCCTATCCTTTGCATGATGCAACAAGGACGCCTTTGCACAATTTCATCTTATGCATCATACGTTAAAAAATGTGACTACCCTTGACCATGGAAGTGCAAGCAAATGCAAGTACTCGTCATGCAACTGAACTTTGTAAATTGAACAAGTGTATAAATTTTCCAATGCATTTAAGTTTCCTATGTGAATTAAAACATGCTTTATGCATCCTTTCCATGCGGGGGATAACTTTCGGAACCTGGGCATTCAATATCAGGGCGTTGTCCACTCTCATACTTTGGGTGGAAGCTCCAGCGTGCGCTCCTCTTAACGTTTGCTTAGAAGCCATTGACGAAGTAAATTTTGACTCAGCGAACTCTCCCTTGGCTCCCTTACAAGTTTCGAGGTTACTATTGCCCGAGATCTCCTTCCCTGCACAGGAAACAGGCCTTGCAAGACACGGTCTAAAAAAACAAGGAGTCATAAGTGAACTTGGTCTAGAGAAGCTTCAACAGAAGCTTCTCAAGCTTCTGGATGATAGAGATGACGTGTGTGATGGTGAAGATGATTGGAGTGATGATGATGGTGAGGATGACGACGAGGATGATGATGATGATGATGACGTTGGCGACGGCAGCAGCCTAGCAGCGTGGACAGTATGGCGGCCGTAGTAGAACGACGGTAGGCAGCTCCTGACGATGCCCCCTCCTCTATCCTCCCATGCTTGGGAGGGGGGGTTCATATATAAGGTGGGGGTCGGGGGGTGGGCCACACAGGTGGCAGTTTGCATGTCCTCCTCCCATGCCCCTCCACAATCTCCTACACACACTCTCTCTCCCTGCCATGCAACGGGTGAAGGAGAGGGAGTTAATATTAAAAAAATTTGCAATTTATTGATTATTCATTTTTCCCTTGAAGGGAAGTTCCCGCGGTGGGTTACGATTTTGAGCCACGGTTTCCTATGCACAACGTGGGGCTGGTGTTTGTTAGTATACGAGGATGGAGCACTTAGGCCAAAGTTTTTTCGTTGCAGGAGATTACTTTGAATTGCTTTTGCGCGGGATCTGTGGTCTTTAATATTTTGTAATAGAAATATTACAGATGCTGCATGAAGAATTGTTGTTTTCTTTGTTTTGATGATCAAAAGAATGAAATAAAAGCTTGTTGATGTTACAAGATAGATTTTCTTGCAGTAGAATCCCCTTTTCCTTGGTGTTCCTCTTGAAGCTCCAACGACTCTTAATTTTTGTTTAACATACAAACGCATCAAAAGTAGTAATACATACAGATACGAGTTATGTTATTGCTTATGCACAATCGCAAGTGTAGTAATATGTGTTGAATTATATTAATGTATGCGAATGCATCATTCACGTACCACACATTATCATCACACTTACACAATCACAAGTGTAGTACTACGCATTGAATTATGTTAACATATGCGAATGCGTCATTCACGTACTACACATTATCGTCACACTTACACGAATCACATATTTATTCAATAAATATTTATTTATAGGAATAAAGTAAAATATCTTATATTCATCAAGAAAAATACATGCGATGGTTGATAGTGATGGTAGATACAAAAATTTGATAGCCAACAAGAACTCTCAATTTGTTCATTGGCTTTTTCATCGGTTGGAGAGGAGGGGCCAGCTTCCAATGAAAATATAAGTTATTTCTTTGCTTCAAAAATGATGTGCTCCCCCTTCATCCCTTTCTCCAGGAGAAGAAGATTTGACACTTCAGCAAGGTCACCTAATGTAGCAAGCACACACATTGCTCCACCACGCGTTTGGTCAAACAAGTAAAGAAGCTTTGACCGCTTGATTAGCACCACCTTCTCCAAGTTAGATGTCACAAGTATTGTTTGAAAAGGTCCAAACTTGGTCAAAGCTTGAATTTTCATGATTATTTCTTGTCCTCTTGGTGAGCACTTCTTATGGAAGACCACCAAGTCTGCAACAAGATTGCCAATGTACTCCTTCAAAGTTGAATCCTTCAGTTGATCTGCATGTCGAGCTCCTCCTTGCCTTGATGCAAACTCATCTACATATAGTATGTTCCAAATGACAAAGTCAAATCAAACAATATATTTAGCGGCTAACCTAGAGTTATCAGAAAGCAATGAAACTTGACGATAGCGTGTGTCAAGTTCCTGGAGTCCACCAGTGAAATCTTGTCCAAAAATGATGCCTGCAACTGCCTTGGCTATCCAAAGTTTAGCGTCTAGGGCCACTTTCTAGGCTCAAAAAGTGGCCCTAGACGCTAGACTACGGACAAAGTAGCTGTAGGCATCATTTTTTACCAAAATTTCACCAATGGAATCCGGGGGACCCGACACACCTACCATCAAGTTTTATCGCATAAAAATATGTGGTAGTTAGAAATATCACCTTCTCTAGATCATCTTGTATCTTCATTTCCTCATGTGTCAGTGAGGAACCTCTTTGGGCAGAGGGATCTACAAACTCCTTGGTAGGAAGCTCGGCTGAACAAATCATGCTGTAGTGATTCAAATTCAACATCTGGCATAAGGTGATCTTCTTCAACCGAGGTCATATGCTCCTGTGCTGCTATGATGGCATTCACTGTACCTAAGCTTGTGCCATCATATCTTCCAATCTTTCCCATCGTCGAATGCACATCCATGTAACCATAACTGATTAAGTCTTCCATCAAATCCTTGACTAGAATGGAAAACAACTCTTCTTTCTTCATTTCCAAGTATTGCAACACATCTGATAGAAGCAAGTATTGTACACCATCTACTTCAATGGGCGTCAAGGAGGCAAGGTTGGGTTTATCGACTTGTGGCTATCCTGAAGAAGATGGCACCATGAGAGCCAACCCTTGCTCTGCCACCACCCGATGTTCCTCTTCAACATTTATGAGCTCTTTAATTCTCCCGTGTATGTGATGGCAATAACCTGTGGAGTTGTATCTTCATCACTCTCCTCCTCTAAGAGTGTATCCAATGCAAGGAGGTAAATTGCCAATGCGCAATCACACTCCATGAGATCCAAAGGTGTTGTACTGGTGCACTGCCCATGGAAACAATGCATACTCTGTACAAAGGATCCTCATGGGCCAGACACCTATTCACCACTTTCTAGTGATTATTCTCTACTTGAAATACCATGAGTTGTTCCAAGGCATGTCCGATCCCTCAATAGAGTATTTGCAAGTAGCAATGGTGCTCACAAAGTCTTCCAAAACCTGAAGGGGGGATCTAGCAATGAGAGCACGCTTTCAAGGTTGAAGTTCTCAGAGAAAACCTAAAATATCTCATCAATGTGGTTGGCAAATATAGTCTCGTGGATCCACTCATCAAAGTATGCGCAAGAATCCATCGTAGCAAGTAGGAGGGATGTGGTGGATATAAAGAGATGAAGAGAGAAAGTGTGAAATGAAACAATGAAACAAGAACTAAACTAGTTCTACCTTAAAAACCTTAAGTTTAAACCATTAAGGGCTATTTGCATATGACATTTAGTTATGGCTTTACTTAGGTCTTTGTAAAGTTTACATACATATGTAAATGTGTTGATGTGGAAAGTGTATAACAAGTGTATGATTTTGCATAAATACCATAATTTTTAAACATTACAAGTTTGCAAGCGACAATATTCTATTGGAAAAAAAAATCCAAAAAATTATAGGTGTTGGATATTACAACTTGTGGTGTTGGGATTTTTAGGAAGACTCTACAATTTTTAAAACAATGAAGCCACACACTTTCCGCTAGTAATAGTATCCTCAACTCCGCTTCAAATTTTCCTACCATCTAGTTTAAAATAGAAGCTAACATGTGGATTCTGTATTAACATTGTAATTTCCTAGCGCATTATACTCAAGGGTCAATCATCCTCCATTTGCAACACTTGGGGCTCATGGCCCTCACAAATGACAATAACATCCACAGCTGCACTTTCACGCATGTCTTGATCAAGGCACAACCATTTATCCTTGAGCATCCTCCATCTATGATACTTGAACACTAGGCATAAAGTCTATCGTGTGACAAAGAACCTGTAATTGGAAAGGAAAGTTAGCCGATTCATCCCAAAGTAAGATAATAGTCAACTAAGAGATAAAAATTTTACCTAAAATCCATGACCCTTATTGTGACTCGACACTCCACTACTGTGTCAGGACTGTGAGTCATTTTTTATGTCCAAGTGTTGCCTAGAATCCTTATTACATAATCCTCTGATGCACTTTTTATGGCATACGTGCTTTTGGTATGTCTCAAATCCAAATCTCAAACCCTTACATTCCTTGAACATGTGTGCAAAAATTGCAATCGGTATGAACTAGCTTAGATGTACATTCTTTAAGCTAGTGCTTGGCTTCATAGAATTCAATATGTCAAGATTGTGGGAGAGAAGGAAGGAGTCTCACTTGTAGCTTTCTTGCTTGCACAATGGGGGAATACACACAAAGGTGGAGGCTGAAAACAGTTTTCCTCTTCTTAGTTGTGTAAGCCAAAAAGAAGTTCAGTACAAAGAAATAGAAGAACCCTATATATGGGTCTCAAACCAAACTCAACTAACTAAGGTGGCATACTAACTGAGCCACGAACTAGAGTAGATAAGGATAGATGTCATGTAGCTATTATTCATGGGCGGTGTACCAACCGCATCTGCAACTGACAAGTCGGTGACATAAATGCACAACGGTCACCCTGGCATATCACGAGTGGAGCTCAATATCTCAACACTCCCCCTTGAGCTCAATCCCAATTCCTGAACACCAAGCAGGTCTTTGAACTTGCGCAACTTCTCTGCGCCCAATGCCTTCGTGAATATGTCAGCTACCTGATCCTTTGTGCTGACATAAACTAGATCAATAAGACCTAGTAAAACCCTCTCCCGCACATAGTGATAATGCACCTCAGTGTGCTTTGTTCTAGCATGATAGACTGGGTTATTTGCCAAGTGTATACTGCTCATGTTGTCACAATAAATGACAACTGGCCCATCTGTAGACTGATGCATATCATAAAGTAACTTATGCAATCAAGCTACCTCACATGCAACCATTCCTGCACCCCTGTACTTAGCCTCTGTGCTCGACAAGGCAACTGTAGGCTGTTTCTTGCTGCTCCAAGTGACTGCAGCACTCCCAAAAGAGAACACATATCCACTGGTAGATCGACTATCAGAAATACTACCAGCCCAATCAACATCAGTGTATCCATGCAACTGTATCTGAACCCCAGTCTCATAAAGTAGTCCATACTGCAATGTGGACTTCACATACCTGAGTATGCGTCTAGCCGCATCCAAATGTGGTTTCCTTGGAGCCTGCATAAACTGACTTACCAATCCAACAGCATAGCTCAAATCTGGCCTGGTAATAGTCATATAAATCAAACTTCTTACTATGCGTCTGTACATAGTAGGGTCTTCCAGAAGCTCACCTGCATATGTGCTCAGCTTCACATTCTACTCCAAAGGAACTGAAATAGGCTTACAGCCTGTCATCCCATATTTGGACAGCATGTCCAATCCATACTGCCTCTGCAAGAGTTGTATCCCACTTGGTGATCTAATCACCTCAATGCCCAAGAAATAACGCAGCTCTCCCAAATCCTTCATCTCAAACTTCTGCTTCAATAGCATTTTCACATAAAGGATATCTTCATCACTGTCACCTGTCATAATCAAATCATCAACATAAATGAAAAGTAGCATAATACCTTTCTCTGCTTTTCTCACATAAAGTGAGAAATCTGCCTTGGAAATCTGAAAGCCAATAGTGACAAGATACTGTCCTATCTTGTCAGACCATGCTCTAGGTGCTTGCTTCAAGCCATACAAGGCTTTCTTCAACCTATAAACAAACTCAGGATGAATAGCATGCACATAACCTGGTGGCTGCTCCATATAGACCTCTTCTTGCAAATCACCATGTAAGAAGGCATTCTTTACATCCATCTGATGTAAAGACCATCCCTTTGATGCAGCCATAGCAATGACTACTCTTACGGTTGCCATCCTTGCAACCGGACTGAATGTTTCTTCATAATCAATGCCATATGTTTGTGCATACCCCTTGACTACTAATCTTGCCTTGTATCTATTCACAGAACCATCTGCATTGTGTTTCACCTTATAGACCCACTTACAACCAATTGCATTCTTATCTTTAGGAAAAGGTACCAATTCCCATGTAGCATTTGCTTCCAAGGCATCCATTTCTTCATCCATGGCTTTCTCCCATTTTTCTTTTCCCATGGCTTGCTCAAAAGAAGTGGGTTCTGGTTCCTGTATCACTTTGACCATATATGCATAGTGAATGGCTGTAAATCCATCATATTTCATCCTATCCACAGGATACCTAACTCTGGTAGACCTGCGCAAAGTAGGTTCACTCCCAGGTGCTCTCAAAACATCCCTGGTTTTCCTTACTCCAGGTGTAACAATAGAAGGAATACCCAACTCATCATCAATGCTCTGTTCTGAGCCACTGGATTCACCATCCACATAAGAGTGACCTGCATTCACATCAAACATGGGCTGATCTACCTTCTCTTTTCCTTTTCGTGATACTTGCATACCACTATCTGCATTGATTTGAGAAGATTCTCCTGATCTCAATATGCCTGTCCATGGCGAAGAATGTGAACCACTGCTAGAGGACGCTCCAGGTCCACTAATATCTTGTGACGGTTGCTGTGAATTCTGTGCAGCATTACCACTTTGTGCATCTACATCATCAATCACATTTACTGGTTTATACCAGCTACTCATCTCATCAAAAACAACATATCTGCTCACTGTAAACTTACGAGTAGAAGGGTTATAGTATCTATACCCTTTCTGCTGCAAAGAGTAACCAATAAAGATACACTTCTCAGCTTTTGGATCCAACTTGGATCTCAACTCATCTAACACATGAACATAGGCAATGCAACCAAAAATTTTCAAATGAGAAATATCTGGCTTCCTACCAGTATACCTCTCCTCTAGAGTCATCCCATGTATTGCTGTAGTGGGAGTCCTGTTCATTATGTAAACTGTTGTAGCAACTGCTTCAGCCCAGTAAAAATCTAGCAAGTCTTTTTCGTTGAGCATGGCACGAGATACCTCTCCAATATGCCTGTTTTTCCTTTCTGCAATTCCATTTTGCTGTGGGGTATGACTACATGAATATTGTTGCTTTATGCCATGCTCCTGTAAGAACCTTGCAAACTCATTTGAGAGGTACTCTCCCCCTCCATCTGACCTTAGGCATTTTATTTGCAGGCCTGTTTCTTTTTCAACCATAGCTTTAAGAGTTTTGAAATGCCCAAAAACTTCACTTTTCTTTTTCATAAAATACAACCAAACTTTTCTGCTATAGCCATCAATAAAAGTGACAAAATAATGACAGCCTCCAAGAGATGCAGCTTTAGTAGTCCACACATCAGAGTGGATTAATTCCAATGGCTTCTTACTCTCTTGAACATGTCTAGGAAATGGTTTCCTTGCCTGTTTTCCAAATTGGCAGGCTTCACATACCTTATGCATTTCTGCAACTTTGAATTAGGCAATCCTGCAACAATATTTTGGGCCTGCATTGATTTAAGTCGCTGTACATTAACATGACCGATGCGTTTATACCATATATCAATATCTACAACAACATCGGTCCCATGTGCAAACATTGATGCACTCAATTCAAGCATGTCTGCATCCAACGTAAACATTCTGCCCTTCTTCTTTCCTTTTGCTATCGAGCGACCTTTATTTTTCATATCCTCAACAAAGTATCCATGAGGATTAAATCTGACCTGCAAGCCTTGCTCAACCATTTGACCAACAGAAACTAGATTCTTGGTGAAGACAAATGAATTTTTCCAATCTACACAATAGGATGTGCAGTATCATCACCAGTCTCCACAAATCCTAGTTTTTCCATTTTCCTTGCATTTTCCATCCATTCTGCATGACCTGTCATGTGGTTTGATGCACCTGAGTCAACATACCACACTTCGTTGCTTTCTTCTGCACTTGTCACAGAATGTTTCATGTGTTGTACCATAAACAAATGCTCATTTCTGTCATCACCCTGTCTACTAGAAGATGCATAATTTACTTGTTGCAGTTTTCCATTCATGATGTCATTCTGCTTTTTATAGCAGTCTTTAGCCATATGACCCATTTTACCATAGTAGTAGCATTCAACATTCTTGTTTGCATTTTGGCCTCTTTGCCATCCACCACGACCTCTTTGGCCCCCCTGCCTCTAGAGTTACCACGTCCTCCTCCATAGGACTGATTTTCTTGAGTTTGCTGCATATTCTGATTTCTACCACGGCCTCCAAATCAGCCTCCTCTACCTCTACCTCTACCTCTTCCAGCATTTGAGTAGAAGATAGCTTCTTTTGAAGTTCCTCCTGAAGAAGATGCACCACCATTTCTCTGCTCCTCAGAAATTAGAAGAGCAATCAACTCCTCAAAATCAGGAAATCTTTCACGGAAGGAAATGGATGTTCGGAACTGTGCATAATCCTTTCCTAGACCATTCAAGGTCACAAAAACTAAATCATCATCTTCCACTGGCAACCCAATGGAAGCAAGTGCATCTGCAATCTTCTTCACCTTCATGTGGTAGTCATTGATGCTCATATTTTCTCTTTGCATATTATGCAACTCTTGCTTGAGCTGCATTTTCTTGGCTTGCATATTTGTGCTATACATTTTTGACAAAGTATCCCATGCCTCCTTTGGCGTACTTGCATCTTGAATATGCACAATCATAGAGTCTGAAATGCTGATAGACAGCCAGTACATAACTTTCCTGGCTCTCTCATGCCATGCTTTAAATGCCTGCATTTGCTGTTGATTGGGAACATCAGAAAGAACTGGTTCTTCTTCATTTCCTGCAATAAATTCCCAATATCCTTTTCCCATAAGGAAATTCGTCATTCTAAACCTCCATGCTTGGAAGTTGTTCTTGTCAAGCTTTTCAGTGACAATCTGTGAAAGAGAATCAGACGCCATTACAGAACTCTGCAAAAAATTCTATCACTGCAAAGAACACAGCTTCAGCCTCACAAGGGCAAATCTGCAAAACTGACGAAAGTGGTATTTGACCACACAGTCACTTCCTAGTGACGATTTTGCATCAACAGGCAACAAGGATGATTCTGTAACTCCCAATGTCTCTGTGCACAGGCATACGATGCAATTTACACAGTAACTTTTCACCGACCTATAGAACAGTGGTCGCACAGCATAAAACTGGGCCTTTTCCTAAGTGCGTATAGAAAACTTCCACCTCCAAAACAGGCCCCGAAATGGCCTCAAATAAAAAAAACAGGGTCACTGAGGGCTAAAGCCTTCTCCTGCAGCATATACTGCCCTCTTGCTTCACTGCGAAGGATGTCTCAACCAGAACACCGCGAGCTTGGCTTGCTTTCTTGAGCTCCTTACCACGAACAAGGCTCTGATACCATGTTAAGATTGTGGGAGAGAAGGAAGGAGTCTCACTTGTAGCTTTCTTGCTTGCACAATGGGGGAATACACACAAAGGTGGAGGCTGAAAACAATTTCCCTCTTCTTAGTTGTGTCAGCCAAAAAGAAGTTTAGTACAAAGAAATAGAAGAACCCTATATATGGGTCTCAAACCAAACTCAACTAACTAAGGTGGCATACTAACTGAGCCACGAACTAGAGTAGATAAGGATAGCTGTCATGTAGCTATTATTCATGGGCGGTATACCAACCGCATCTACAACTGACAAGTCGGTGACATAAATGCACAATGGTTACCCTAGCATATCACGAGTGGAGCTCGATATCTCAACACAATATGTATGCTGAAATTTTTGTGCTACACATGTGCAAAATGTTGCTGCTACACAATGGCCATTCTATACTATTGAGATTTGATATGTGCATAGACTCAAGGGTTCCATATTCTCGATCCCCCTTGGGCAATATGTACTTGGAGTCATAGAAAAAAACAAGGTCCTCTACGAGTTGCTTAGCTATACACCCATCAAAGAGCAATCTACCAATTTCAAGGTGGTAACACTTAAAAGAACCTGTGAAACTCTCAACATTTTTCCACTCACAGCAATTCGAAGGGTATACTTCTGTAAATACAAAACAAGTTGTTACATAGATATCATGAAATTTCTTATTCTCAATGAGTTGCAAATACTTACTGTGTGCAATGTTTCGTTGAAAGGGCATAATGGGCACAATATGTATTTGTTTTTGCATGAATACATGTTGTACAAATGCCTCTATTACAAGGTGAAAATCAACATTTCTTTGTCTGAGAGCTAAAATTTTACCCTTCCATTGCTTTGATACATCTGCAATTGCAGCTGCTTTCACCCTGAAATCTCCCTTCATACTTGGATGCATATGTACCCAAGACGAGCAATGATACATATCAGTGATCCAATTCCCTTCTTCATCTTTTCTATTATGTACTTATATCAAGAGAATGCTTGTTCTTCTCTCAGGCATTATAACCTACGCATTAGATGTAAAGAAGTATGTATTAACCCCTAAATAATAAGCATTTTAAGTATGTCTAGTAATGTAAGGTGCCCGCCCATCGGCTGTCCAGGCACACTTTTAGTGGTCTATCGAGAAATGAATCTAAGTGTCTCTACCCAGCACTTCCCATGGAATGTTCTGAGTTTTTCCGCAATAGAACGTTCACGGCCGAAACCCACTAGGATTGACCTGAAATTTGGGCTCCTAGAGACCAATGTCTCCTATCATCATTCTAGCATCGGATCCTGGATATCCTACTTTACACAGAGACACCCAATCCGAAGCAGACCCATGCCACACTTGGTTCAAAGAGAATGGGAAATGAGAAGGATGCGTCACTCAACCTCTCTGCCTGTAGGGCATAGTCCCATTCCGATCCCCTAAAACGGCATAAATCGGGTTCTAATTTAACAATACCTAAAGGTCGAATGACAGTAAAATCTTATGAGAAGCCTTCTAGTTCTCTGGAACCACCCTGTCGTAGGACTAGCTTTAGTTTTCTAATTAGGTTCTACCACATTTATGTGTGACACTTAAAGTCACCTTCATTAATTAAGCATTTTAGGGAACACGATTCGTTTGCATAACTTACAGCACAAACACAAAAATAGAGCAAAGCAATCTATTGACAAGCAAGTTCAAACAAGTTCCTTAACTTATCTTCAAGTTAATCTTTGTCTCCCGCCCATACAAGAGAAATTATGTATCCCTTCTGTCCAACAAAAGTATCTCTTCTGCCCTGCAAAAGTAACTGGTCCAAATCACATGGCACCACAAATTCAAATCCTTTATCTAGAATAGGATCTCCCAACATGCCCAGATGTTGGGGGCCACGGAGGTCTTCAACTCCATTCTAGACCTAACAAGGGGTATCCAGAGCTCCAATTGACCCGCAAGCTGTCTAAAAGTGAAACATGTTGGCCTTTTCACCACTCGACCTTCGGCCCATGAATCAAGCAGTGGTCTCTTAGGTTATTCCACGACGCAATCATGGAGGTGATCCACCCGTGCAATATATCCTTCCTTAATTAAATCCTTTAAGAATCCAACACAGCAAGGTATTCAGCCCTAATACCATTTTTTAGGAAAATTCCTTTATTCTCGTGGTAACTTGTCATCACAGACCCTTGCCATGCATTTAGCATAAATCACAAGCACTTGGAACAATCATCCAGACAACAACTAACAACCAATTGAATGTAAAAGTATTTAGGATGTTGTTTGATCAACCAATAAAAAAACCAATTGTATTCTTCCCAAGCAAAGTAAGAATAGTTGCACTAATATTTCCATCGCATATTTGCTCTTTCCCTTGGGATCAAAGAGCGATTCTATGTAAAATTTACTTAACTCTTGTATGCACAATTTTGAATGTCATGATTATGCCCTCCATAACCCTTGATCGATTCCTCCTTATAATTGCTCTATCAACAAACAAGCCATATGCAACTAGGTGCAATTAACTTTCCTTAATACATGCACTTTGCAAGCTTGATCTTTTGAATACATGAGATAAAATTTATATGTTCCAATGACTTATACTCATGCATCATAGTATGGGGCCTAACATACCTTATGCGAGAATCAGAACAAGTATCTATCAATTTGGAAATACATTACTTACGATCGGTACTGCAATTGGATTGACGGTGATGCCTTCGTCTGAAGCTTTGTTGTTGCTTATGGGATTGCCATCCGCACGTGACATTCTTCACTTGGGAGCCATCGTCCACAAGTAGACTCAAGAGATTAAGAATGCGGAATAGATTCGAGATGGGAGAGTGTAGGAGAAGATGGTTAAGTTGAGGATCGAGATAGAGGGAATTGAGCTAACTCTCTTCCTTGCAGCCTCTCGGGGTGACTCTTCTCTCTCTCTCTCTCTCTCTCTCTCTCTCTCTCTCTCTCTCTCTCTCTCTCTCTCTCTCTCTCTCTCTCTCTCTCTCTCTCTCTCTCTCTCTCTCTCTCTCTCTCTCTCTCTCTCTCTCTCTCTCTCTCTCTCTCTCTCTCTCAAGCTCTCTCTCACAATCTCTTGGAGAGTATCCTTCTCTACCTCTCTCTTGCAGCCTCTCAGGGTCTCCTTATGCTTCCTTGTGCCTCCCCATGCCTCATATTTATAGTGAATTAGAGAAGAGAGCTTGTGGCTGAGAAGTGGAGCTCTTTGTGGAGGGGGATCTTGGAAATATCAGTGATATGATGCTCAGATCATAAATTGGATGGTTCCATTGGCCCCCAAAGGGGAGTAAAACTCCAAGACACTTGATTAGAAAGCTTTAAGTTCACTCATTATTTTCTCTATTCGAAGTGTTGTTTTCTGTTTGTAGACTGCAATCGCGGCACGTGCGATTTCACAAATCCCTCTCTTTATTTTTCCTTTTGATAAAATCTCCAAAACTAACTAAAATATCACTTTTTTTTCTTTTAAATGACATCTAGTTTTAGAAATTTCCATATCTTTTTTTAAAGGATAATATCTAAAATATCTAAAATATACTAGTTTTGCCCAAAATCTAATATTTTTGGACCATCCAAACTATACACATTAATCCTAATTATTAATATAGCTCATAAGTCTCATTCACATTGTAACTTACGTGAAGGGTGGCTACAGTCCTTGTCAATCCAAGAAAAATATCGGATTTATGACTCTCAATTTTTTAAACATATATTTTCAATTAAATAAAAATCCTTAATTATTAAGATTAGTTAGTTTTTTTTTCTTTAGTTAGTCTTTAGTTAGTAACCTTACTAACTTACTAATTGACTAACTAACTTTCAAACTAACCAACTAACTTTTATTGTGTGGAAATATTACATCCTCCTCCCCTTTGAGAAATCGAGATGTCCTCATCTCGAGAGAAACCATGGTATCATTATGGAACCTGTGGGTTATGGGCACACCATGTTTTCGCTACGCTACTCTGATCACTCACATGCATGCGGTCTTTTGAAACAACAACCTACTATATTTGATATATCAGAGTCTTGGTTACAATAGAAAATTTATTATAGTTACATCTCATGGATATCTTCTAGGTTTTTCGTAAGCACCTCGTATATTTTGGATCACTGGAGCTTGTACAACTTCATTTCTTGTAAGCTCACGTTCTCTTTGAGTTTTGTTGGGACAATTGATGTAGTTATGTCCAATGTTTTGGAACTCGAAGCATCGGTGTTTAGGATGCTTTGGACATTCCCTTTTGAAATGGCCTGACTCCTTGCAATAGAAACAGCGCGAAGCTTTATCATTTGCGGTCACAAGGTTCTTGGTTGTCCTTGGCAGGAGTTTCTTCTTTAGATCAAATTGTCCTAGGATCCTTTTAGCAGATTGAAGTGGTCTTCTACCTCGGATACTATGTTCCCAGATTCTCCTCTTCTTAGTTCGAGACTGAGCTCCATGGACAATTGGCTTTGCGTGTAATACTAAAGAATACTTCCAAGCTTCGACATTCTAATGAGACCCAATCTAGATTAGTTGGGAAGGAATGACTAAATAAAAATTCATTGCAATTTCCTTGCCAGTGTATCTCTAATCATTTACAAGTTCTAGGCTCAAAGTAGATGCAACTCATATTACTCAGGTTGACTGTAGTTACAAGAGTAAAGTTTATTCCAATACAAGTTGTATTTCATGTTGACAAAATTTCTAGGATTTCTAATCATCCTAAAGAGGTGTTGTCGGTTCTAGGTCTTCGTCTTCATCTGATTCCTCTATATATCCATAGACTACACCTATGTAGCTTCATTTTCTTGGAGGCTCAATGTCTTCTGGACTTAGATCAGGGTAGTCTGCTTGGATGTGTCCTAGCTCATTACAGTAGAAACATTGATGATAGAGACATCTCCTACGAATGTGCCCTATCTTTCCACATGTATGGCATCTCTTACCCCAATCTTGGGAGTCATCTTTGCTAGAATTTCCCGATTTAAGTTCTTAGACGATTGGATTCGCTCCAAGTAATGCATCTTGCAAGTTCGTTGGATGCATTGCTTCAAGATGATGGTTCGGAGGAGTGTTTAGGCCTTGGAAAAACTTGGATACTTGTTGCGCAATATTCATAGGTGGTGCATATTTTAATAGGTTACAAACTTTGAGTAGTAGGCTTCTAATGTTAATTCTAGCTGCTTCAGCTTGAAGAATTCATTCATCTTCAAAGTCTGGTAGGTTGGTGGAAGGTATCGTCCTCGTATAGCATCTTTCAGTTGAATCCATGTAACAACGGCTTCAGAAATACCTTGATCTTTACACCATTACTTCCACCATAACTAAGCCTGGCCAACTAACTTCAGTTTGCCAATCATTGCTTGATTCATGGAGGCAATTCCTAAAGCAGAGAAATAATCATCCATTGACTTAATCCATATCTCCCTCTCAGTTGCAACATCTATTCCTTCTCCATTAAACTCGGGTGCCTTAAATTGCTTGAGAAGAAATGTGTTCTCTTGCATGTTAACATTTGTGGGTGCAGGAGGTGCCTAACAATCAAGCCAAACCATTGAGGTTATTCTATTTAGGATATGGCTATGAACCATACAATAATCAATCACATGTCATTTCAAAGTTTGGCTTTGATACCAACTGTAAGGTACTCTCCCATCAGTTGCCCAGACACGCTTTTAACGGTCTATCTAGAAATGAATCTAAGCATCGCTACCTGGCACTCCCATCAAATGTTCCGAGTTTTGTCGCCTAGGGTTTCCTGAATCTGCCTCGCAACGGAATGTTCCCGCCTAAAACCTACTACGATCGACTTGAAATTTGAGCTCCTATTGGCCAAGGTCTCCTATCAGCATTCTAGCGTCGGATCTTGGACATCCTACTTTACGCAGAGATACCCAAGCTGAAGCAAACTCATGCCACACTTGGTTCAAAGAGAATGGGAAACGAGAGGGATGCGCCACTCAACCTCTCTACCCATAGGGCATAGTCCCATTTTGGTCCCCTAAAATGGCATCAATCGGGTTCTAACTTAACAATACCTAAAGGACGAATAATGGTAAAATCTTGTGAGAAGCCTCCCAATTCACTGGAACCACCCTGCCACCATAGGACAGACCTGTCGGGGGTTTCGCCCACCCACTTCCCTCAATAAATTTAGTTTTCTAATTAGGTCCTACCACATTTATGTGTAACACTTAAAGTCACCTTCATTAATTAAGCCTTTTAGGGAACACGGCTCGTTCGCATAACTTATAGCACAAACACAAAAACAGAGCAAGGCAATCTATTGACAAGTAAGTTCAAACAAGTTCCTTAACTTATCTTCAAGTTAATCTTTGTCTCCCGTCCATACAAGAGAAATTATGTATCCCTTCTATCCAACAGAAGTATCTCTTCTACCTTACATAAGTAACTTGTCCAAATCACATGGCACCACAAATTCAATCCTTTATCTAGAATAGGATCTCCCAACATGCCCAAACATTGGGGGCCACAGAGGTCTTTAACTCCATTCTAGACCTAACAAGGGGTGTCCAGACCTCCACCTAACCCGCAAGCTATCTAGGTGCAAAACATCATTCCCGTGGTTGTCCTTTTCACCACTTGACCTTCGGCCCATTAATCGAGCAGTGCCCTCTTGGGTTATTCCACGGTGCGATCATGGAGATGATCCACCCGTGCAATATATCCTTCCTTAATTAAATCCTTTAGGAATCCATCACAACAAGGCATTCATTTCTAATATCATTATTTAGGAAAACATTCCTTTATCCCCATAGCAACTTGTCATCACAGACCCTTGCCATGCATTTAGCATAAATCACAAGCACTAAGAACAATCATCCAAACAACAACTAACAACCAATTGAATGTAAAAGTATTTAGGATGTTGTTTGATCAACCAACAAAAAAACCAATTGTATTCTTCCCAAGCAATGCAAGAATAGTTGCGATAATATTTCCATCACATATCTGCTCTTCCCCTTGGGATCAAAGAGCGATTCTATGTAAAATTTACTTAATACATGAGATAAAATTTATCCATCCGATGACCTATACTCATGCATCATAGTATGGGGCCTAACGTATCTTATACAAGAATCAAAACAAGCATCTATCAATTTAGAAATACATTACTTACGACCGGTACCACAATTGGATTGACAGTGATGCCTTTGTCTAAAGCTTTGTTGTTGGTTATGGGATTGCCATCTGCACGTGACATTCTTTGCTTGGGAGCCATCGTCTGCAAGTAGACTCAAGAGATTAAGAAGGCGAAATAGATTCGAGATGGGAGAGTGTAGGAGAAGATGGCTAAGTTGAGGATTGAGATAGAGGGAATTGAGCTAACTCTCTTCCTTGCAGCCTCTCGGGGTGACTCCTCTCTCTCTCTCTCTCTCTCTCTCTCTCTCTCTCTCTCTCTCTCTCTCTCTCTCTCTCTCTCTCTCTCTCTCTCTCTCTCTCTCTCTCTCTCTCTCTCTCTCTCTCAATCTCTTGGAGGGTATCCTTCTCTCTACCTCTCTCTCACAGCCTCTCGAGATCTCCTTATGCTTCTGTGTGCCTCCCCATGCCTCATATTTATAGTGAATTAGAGAAGAGGACTTGTGGCTAAGAAGTGGAGCTCTTTGTGGAGGGGGATCTTGGAAAGATCAGTGATCTAATGCTCAGATCATAAATCTGATAGTTCCATTGGCTCTGAAAGGGGAATAAAACTCCAATACACTTGTTTAGAAAGCTCTTAGTTCACTCCTTCTTTTCTCTGTTCGAAGTGTTGTTTTCTGTTTATAGATTGTGATCGCGGCACGTGCGATTTTGCAAATCCCTCTCTTTATTTTTTTCTTTTGATAAAATCTCCAAAACTAACTAAAACATCACTTCTCTTTTCTTTTAAATGACATCCAGTTTTAGAAATCTCCATATCTTTTTTTTAAAGGATAATATCTAAAATATACTAGTTTTACCCAAAATCTAATATTTTTGGACCATCCAAACTACACACATTAATACTAGTGATTAATATAGCTCATAAGTCTCATTCACGTTGTAACTTACATGAAGGGTGGCTAAGGTCCTTGTCAATCCGAGAAAAATATCGGATTTACGATTCTCAATTTTTTTACCATATATTTTTAATTAAATAAAAATCCTTAATTATTAATGTTAGTTTTTTTTTCTTTAGTTAGTCTTTAGTTAGTAATTTTACTAACTTATTAATTGACTAACTAACTTTCAAACTAACCAACTAACTTTTATTGTGTGGAAATATTACAAGTAATCAACAATATGGTATACAAATCAACATGGCATTAAGAGATATTTACACTTTTGTAAACAGACATAAACATCGATATCAGAATGCATGTGGATATGTACATCAACACAAAGTATAGATTCAATTTCAAGGCATCACTTTAATCATACCATTTACATGAAATATAATGAAAAGAATAGCACAAGAATACTCAGAGAATTTTGCCAAAATAAATTTTATTATAATGAATAGGGGTTTGATTTGACTCAATACATTGTATGAATGTGGGCTCTCTTTGCAAAGAAGCCCAAAGATGTTGAAGAAGTTGAGTTTTTAAAAAATCATTGTTCTCCACCCTCAAAGACTCTGGGAGTAAAAAAAACAAAGGAAAACTCAGTATGCATACAACTTGCATACATTTTGTCCAAATGAGATAAAATTTAACAATGGAGCAGCAAAAAAACAAGACAACATACCTGTAACTTTGTTTACAAAGAAAGCGTAAGATATTGAAGAAGAAGTTGAGTGTTCAAAAGATTATTGTTCTTGACTATAAGAGACTCCTAGAGTACCAAAACAAAAGAAATTACATGTCAAAGAATGCACATAACTTGCACAGGTTTTGTCCAAATGAGATAAAACTTTACCATAGAACATCCATGGAAGAAAACAATATACTTGTAACGTTTTGTGAAGAAAATCTTAGGGCTTTGGTAGAACAAGCTCTGCTCTCATAAAACGTGTGAAACTCACTTTGTGTTTGTGGAGAGGAAATGAAATTTCATAGGGTTATAGTTAGGGCAAGCAACAATGAGGCTGTAAGATTTCGTCAGGAAAGAAGAAACAGGGAAATAGATATGATAAATTTGAGATCCACCTAAGAAAGAGGGAGAAGCTGAAAAGGGGAGAAATGAAAAGTCAAACATTTTAAAAAAAAAGAAAATTCAAGTCACAAACTTCCAGGAAGTGTTAGTATTGTATTCCCCATATTTCCCCTTATTTTATTGCTAAGGGAAGATTTGGGCCAAGATATGGCCAGAAGATTCATGTTACATTAATCTGGAATCCTAGCTCTCTCATTGCTTAGGCCTATATTTCTTTATTCACTCCTTAAGGGGCAAACAAGAGAGTCCATATTTCTCCTAATTCTCATGCATAAAATTTCTTAGAGAAATTCTTAACCGCAAATTTCAAGGGATAATCTTGGTTTGTATGAGATGTACTAAGGAGAAGTACAAGGAAGGTACTGTGCTTCCTAAAAAGACTTAAAACACGGATGCTAATTCTTAGTATATAAAAGGTCTTGATATGAAATTGTTAAAAGAATACTTTTTACAATAAAACTAACTGAGTTTTTTTGGAATTATTGCGGGGGCAAGGACCCACGAAACTCCATGGAGAAAAGACCATCATGGAAGTTCTCAAAAGTAGAATTCTTGTTTAGATTCAATCCTGAACTAGATCCCAAGGGGAGGGTAATTTGAGAAGATTATTGGAAGATATTGCCATTTACACTGAGTTTTGCCTTGATATTATTATTTTAGGAAAGAAAAGATTTTTTTAAAAGTTTATGTATAATGCATTCGAAATAAGATGCTTGTGATTGTAAGTTAGGTATTAATCTTTCCTAAAATCATCAGGCTAAAGGATAGATAATAAGTATCTCATTGTTTATGATGCTTCTTCAACCATGCTTTTGATATTTCTATCCTAATAGGTATCTTATGTCTACCACTCCAAGGTTCTTTCACTGTGCTTTTGTATGCCTTAAGATGCACATTTAGAGTTTCATTGTTTCTTAACCTGAGATCTCTTGGGTTAGTATGCGTGCTCAAAGTCCAAAGTGCATGCACACCTAAACTAAATCACTCTCTTCTTTGAAGTCCAAATCACTCTTGAGAAACTAGCCAATGTCCTGATAGCGAGGCACGTCGTATAATCTTCTTATTCTCACAAGTTTTGAGGCAAGATGCTCATTGAGCTTCATATTTTAAGTATGAAATGTATTTGTAACATGCTTGACTTAGAAGCCCTCACTAACATGATTTAGTGGTATATCAAGAGACTTTTCCTAAGTAACACCACTTGGTATACCTTAGAATAACATGGGATTTGTTGTCTAGGTTCTCTCGAGTCCACTTTGCAATCAAAGATTCTAGCCATAACCCATAAGGATCTATTTGGATCATGATAAGGTCACGTAAAAGCTTATCTAGCATTGGTCTTTGAGCCATTACATTTGCAAGTCAATTCAAATTAAAGTAGATCAATGATGTACTTGGTTCATAGTGGGTAAGAAATGAGGGGGAGTGATATGTGTTGGCCCCTCTACTTGTAGGGTATAGTCTCAACTTTGATCCCCAAAATTGGCATTGATCAAGGTCTAAGACAACACACTAGGCAATCACACATCTGACCACTTCCTAATTCTAGCGTCTTGAAGGAAAACTCCTGGTTCACTAAGACTACCATTGGTAGGACAAACCCATTGTGGGGATCTCACCCTCTCGATTTCCTTGAGGGTGTGTTTTAGATAGCTAATTATCCTAACACACTTATGTTTGACATGCAAAAATAACTTTCTTAATTAACCATTGACCATAGATTCCTTCACATAATTTATTGTCATAGACACAAACACAATGTCAAACAATCCTTTGAAAAAGTAGTTGCAAAACAATATATTTATCTTGCACCTTTTCTAAGATGCAATGCCACCCTAGCATTCCATCCCTTAATTAGGCACTTGTGTCCAAATCTCATGGCACATGATTTACTAATCTTCCCTTATCTAGCATTAGGGCCTTCCAAATGTCCATCTTAGGCTCGTAGAGGTTAGGTGGGTCCTCGATAGACCCAAGGGATTTATGATAAGAGCCCCCCTAGGACCCTTGACACCTCCTAGCCTAATGCCCTTCCTATGGAGAGACCTCTCACATCTGGGGCTGGTCATAGCCTCTAGCATGGTGAAACCAACCCCTTGGTGAAGGGCTCCTACCACTAACCTTGGGGGAGGTTTAGTACATAACCAAAATTCTACCCATGAGGACATAATAACTTTTGTACAAGTATATAACAACCAGGGCAATAAACCTATTACTAGCTAGAAAAACATTCCTTTTCAACCAAGAAATTACTTGAAAATCTATATTAGCCAACCAACTTATCTTGGATAAGGATACCATCTTTCTTAATCAATAAGCTTATTCTTTAAAAGACAATTTTGACAACCTAAAAAATGTCACATTAGAAAAAAAAAATGAACTCACAAATGGGCCCTTAAAAATAATATAGTTTAAGATGTGGGCATTTTGGATTTTCCAATAAGAAGGCTAGATGTTGACATCCATGGAGAGTGAATCTTCTCTCTTCAAATCTTAGGTTTTCTATTTAAAAAAAGGGGTAGTGGGGGATTTAAAAAAAGGGAGAGTTTGAGTTTCTCTCACCTCGTATTTCCCCCCTTTTTTTGGAGAAATTTCAATTTCGATTTTTTTCCTCTCACGAAATCGGTTTTGACCCTAAAGTTGAGCAACATACCACTTTCCCTCTCTTCTCTATATTTGTGTATTTTTGTCTCCATTGAAGCTCCCCTGCTGAGAGCAATTAGGGATTTGAGCATTCTGCTTACAATTGCACTTTCTTCTCCATGCAACTCCAGATTTTGGGCAAAACACAGGTGCCCATCTCTCTTTGCATTTTCTCTTGTTTGTTATTTTTTCAAGAGAGTTTGATGTCATTTTTTACTATTATTGTTTTATTACAGAGGTTATTTGGGGCAGGAGATAGAGGTGCTCATCTCTCTCTCTCTCTCTCTCTCTCTCTCTCTCTCTCTCTCTCTCTCTCTCTCTCTCTCTCTCTCTCTCTCTCTCTCTCTCTCTCTCTCTCTCTCTCTCTCTCTCTTTCTCTCTCTCTCTCCTTTCTTTTCCCCTTCTCTCTATGTGTTGTTTCTCTTTTATGTTGTGTTTTCAATAGAATTTAATGTTGGTTCTAATTGTTGTTTTCTTGCAGAGTTTATTTGGAGCAAGAGGCAAAGGTGTTAATCTCTCTCCCTCTCTCCCTCTCTCTCTCTCTCTCTTTGCTGATATCTTTTCAACATAATATAATGTTAGTTCTGACCCTTGTTGTTTTTTTATTGCAAAGATAATTTTGGGTGACATTGCATAAGTGCTCATCTCTCTCTCCCTCACTCTTTCTCTCTCTGTGTTTCCTCTTTTCTACTAATTTTTCAATATACCTTCATGTAAATACTGACTATTGCTATTGTCTTTTGCAGATATCAATTTGGGCAACATTGGATAGGTGCTCATTTCTTTCTCTCTCCTCCACACACTCTCTCTTTCTTCCTCTCTGCATTTTTCATTTTCTACTATCTTTACAATAGGATTTGATGCTAGTTCTAACTTACAGATCAATTGTTGTTGCAGCACTTAACACAAGGTAGAACATAGATTCTATAGCTCAATTTACATGTAAATCTGCCATATTTTGTGATGCTAAAATTTATTCATTTAAATTAGTGACTTTTACGTTTGATGGGATTGATGTTTTCTTATGTCCATAATTTGCAATGGGTTTTGATCAGCACAATGAGTCAATCTTATCTTCAACAAATCAACTTATAGGTGAATTGGCCCTGCTTTGTATTGCTTCTATTCATGCAGTTATCTAGATATTTCTTGCTAAAAGAAATTCATGCAAGTATTTTTGTTCAAAGGGATTCATGAAAGTATTTTTTTGTACATGCAGGTATTGTACAAGGTTTAGGTGAAGCACATAATTCTCAATCAACTATTTTGATGTGGTGAGTGATTCCTTTGTGCTGGATGATATGGATCTACTAGAAGTCAATGGTTCAAAAATCCTATGCTTTATTGGTCGTATGTGTCCATTCGGATCTCCATGCCAATTGGCAATGATCCACGAAACTCTTGTATCATATCATCCATATAACACACAATGTGTTGAGTCTTAGAATATCTCATGTGTCAATCCAATGTGCCTTAAGATTTGCTTGCCATGTGGCTGCTATCCTTCTCTAACCCCTGTAATTAGTCAATCGTGCTGGTTAAAATCATAATTAAATTGCAGGCTAGAGTTCTATAATCTATGTAATATTGTCTTTGCATAATGATATATTATAGCTCATCTCTTCTACTTATTTCTTAAAATTAAAGATTAAATTGGATCCAAGGGATTTTGAAGGTCTTTCAGATTTTTTTTCTTAAAATTTTTCTATATTTTCTATAGTTGGACTTGAATATACTCAGCGATCCAAGAATATTCAAGTATATAATAATGTAGAACGAAGCATTTGTCCGTATGAGTAATTTTAACTATTACTTTAAAGTATTGAAATAAAGAAACTAAGGTAAGATTTAAAACTTTAGGGTTAAAAAAGAACCTTTATTTAAAACCCTAGAAACATAAAAGCTATAACTCCAAACTCATTTTCACTTTCATTCTCTACTTCCCTACACTTGTGCTCTCCTCCCTTCTCTCTTTGTGTACCATGGCTACCACTCCTGCCTTTGCCACATGGATTAGCTCCACATGCTACTCACGCATAGGAGACTAGATATACCCTAGGTTTTGCGTGACCTTGAGTCTAGAGAGCTTGCTTTCCGCTGTAGACCCTAGCTCTAGTATACTCGCATTGTTTTGTGATGCGACAAACCCTCTCACGTGCTTTATTCCAAACTCTGCTCTCACATGGGTCCCCATAGATTTCCTATATAGTTTATGTGTTAGATCAAGCCATGCAAAGATAATAAATTGAACCCTCATGCATGTGGGGTAGTATCTCTATGCCAAAGCAGTGCCCACCTCATCCCAGGACCACATCACGATGGATCTCATCGAGCGCGATGCAGCATTTGCCATATATGTTTTGTGCACGGAGGTGCAAGAGGACAGTGAGGAAGACATCGACACACCCTCTCGGTCATAGCTAGAGTATTTTGAGAGGGAGCCTGAAGAGATCACACTCGATCCAAGAGTAGAGGTGGCACAAAGCTTAGCCATGGTGCACCCACCTCCTTGCCCTGTTGAGATGCCGATAAGCGATGAGCCACCCCTCGCTTCTCTCCATGCTATCATCATCGAGGGGGTGGAATATTTACTTATGCAAGATATACTAGAAATTTTGGAGGTAAGGGAAGAAGAGTTATATTGTATTATGGTGCATGATGCACCTAATGATTTTATAGACTTTGATATACAAGATGCACCATCACATGTTGATGAGGTGTCTTGATATGATGGCAAGAGTGTTGATGACATCTCTACCGTTGTGAGCATCCAAGAGTAGATTGAGAATGCAGCACAACAGCATGAGATCTCACATGAGGAGGTCAAGCGGTTGCAAGAAAGCATTTTTGGACCTCGACCCGACTATGCAGTACCTTCCCAAGAGAGAGACGAGGGTGGCCTAGCTGCAAGAGCAGACCTGGATGCTCCATTACAGTAACAAATAGATGATGTAGAGAAGGTAATGTTATCAGATTTGCATCAAAATTTACCAGTAGGACCTCTAGGGCATCGAGACTATGCACATCAAATTTTGCCCTAGAGGCCCTGAATCTAATGTACACACTCCTGATACCCTAGAGGCCCTACTGGTAAATTTTGACACAAATCCGATGTATATATATTTACCACACTCCATGCATAGTGAGTTTGACACAGTGAGTCTGACACTGAACTTGTTTGATGTAGGACATTGTCTATATAGATAAATTTTCATCTAGACAAGGTGGCCGGTCTAGTAGCCAAGGAAGGGTGTAGGACTCGGCATTGAAGGAGTATATCGGCCAGCTTGTGAGTGACATTTTTGTATTCCATAAGACATGCTTTTCGGCTTTTTCTGAGAAATTCTTGAAGTTGAGGGCACTAACAAAGGTTGGGCCCTTCAAGACCATCCCAATGAACTCAGAGCTTAGAGAAAGTAGTGTTGCTTCGACGTTCGAACCTCCTCTATTTATTCTCTAGTACTAGGTCCGGGCCACTTTTTTCCATGATGGCCCGTGGCGTGGTTGCTAGTGTTGAAGACCCCAATGTCATTAGCCAGGAACTACTAGGGCAAAATATGTTGGTGCCTATGATCAAGAATAGCTCTGACCATGAGGAGTCTAGCTCAAAGAGGCCTAGGAGAGAGTAGATGTACTTAGTGCCAAATGATATCTCATCACCAATGTAATGTAATTTGTAATCTTCTCTTGAAGTAATGAAAACCAATATTTGTTGGATTTATGTGCAATGTAGTTTGTCATGTGCGTCGTTTATTATTATTTTTTACTTGAATATTACATTTATCTATCAAATTTATATGCAACACGATTCGTAACCTAAATTTAATATGTAGTGCTTTATCAAGTTTGTGCGCAATATGTATTCGTTCAAACGCATGTGACGATAACTCAAAGACATAAATAAAACAAATAACAAGGAAATAAACAAAAAATAAGATGCACCAAAAAAATTGTATTCATATTCATAACATTTTACATGGGATCCATTACAACTAGGGTTTTACAAAATCTCTTTGGAAGCTACATTCCGTATATGTTTTGGTAGTACACCCCTATCATTGTTGATCTTTGCGAGGACTATCCTTCCATCGCTGGAAGAACCTCACTATCTGCAAATCCCTATCGATGACGGTGACTCTCCTTGCATGTACTGCTACATAGACCAAGTCTCCAAACAAGTCAATGACATAAGCTTCAGTAGCTTCTTGCAGTGCAAGGAGGGCTTAGGCAATCCAGCGATCAGGTTGTTGCAATTGTGTTCCATCTGGGAAGTCCCTCCTACTATTCTTAATGAGTATATCATCCATAATCTCATACACTACCTTCTGGAATGGAGTCTTTGGTATCTTAGGAGGTGCGTGGTCTTTTGGTAATGGCAGATCTCATGAAGAGCCACTGTGCATGGCTTCCATCGACACTTGCAATGCTGGCATGGTGGTGGTGGTGGTGGTGGTGGTGGAGCTGGGGGAGGTGGCCTCTGCATAAGATTTTTAGGGGGTGTCTCCGGGCCGCTTGCTTGGTGCGTGCCATGTCTTCTAGGAGAGAAAACCCAAAACTCAAAAGTGAAATGTGTAAAATGAGATGAAGCTTTAAATTTATAGCAAAACTTTCAAAAAAACCCTTAAACTTGAATTAATGTATCTAGGCTTTGGAAAAATATAACCAGTGATCTGATTGACGTGAAATTTTACCTATGGACTCCTCTAGGGTACATCAACTACCAAAAAAAAATTGGCCTCATCAAAAGTTAATCGAGTTAATCCAGTTCAATCATTTTTTGAAAATGCATTGACTAGATTATACTTCATTGATATAACAGAAAAACTCACCACCGCACCGAGTGTACGCAACTGCATATTAAATGTGTTATCAACCAAACTACATGAAATACTAGAAAGTTAAAAATTCACAAAAATAAGTCATGGATCAAATGGAATATCGCATATCAGATATAGTGTTGCCAAATCGCTAAATACAGTAAAGATATAGTGCATCGGCCCATGTACAACTGATCACTGATGTGTGCGTGATTGCGCATTAAATTTATCCTTAACAAAACTACTTTCAAAATTAGAAACTTGGAAATATGCACAATGCAAATCATAGCAAAATAGAATAACAAATATCAGATTTGACATTATGAAACCATGAAATACATGGTAGATAGTGCATTGCACGAAGTACAACTAGAGCTAGGCAAAATTTAGCTCCATTTTGTAGGCCACTGTTATCAAATACTTGAAGGTCTACTGGAAAGATAAACCAAAACTACGCTCCTTACAATCTACAACCAAACCTGAGCTAAAAACATAGATCCAATTACAAGGTAACTTCTCAAAGCATATTGTTGACATTAAGATTAAATGCATCCTTTTTGTTGCGAATCCTATGAACAAGAACCATATCTATGGGCTTAATAGTGATTCTAGCACGCAATGTACTTCAATACCTTGTAGTGCAACCAGTTTTTACTAAAAATATGCACCAATGACCACTATTGCATTCTCAGCCAGTACATGTCTTTTGTTCCCATTCAACCCTAATAACTATGCCCTCATCAAACATGTTCCTTTTTAGCACAGTAATATGCTTGCAATTGAAGCCTATTTATTCCAATGAGACATCAGTCACATTCTAGCATTCACTTGCATTAAGCTCCTCAAGCTGAGGGCAGGCTTTAGAAATCTGATTTATGGAATGGTTTGTGATTCACTTAAAGATGCAACTAATATACTTTGAATGGTAAGGACGTGAATGCTCTTTTCTTGATGAAGACCCTAAGCGTCTATGTTAACCATACCTTCAGCCTCTTCAAAGTCTGTAAATGATGAGTATCTCTCTATGTATCTTATATTTTCTATAAGGCAATGCCATTTTGGCAAACAGATTTCCTTCTGTGTCTCTTATTTTGAGAGAACAGGAAACAGATCAAAGCCTCAGCTTCTCATTAGTTGCATCTCAATTTAAAAAAAACCAAGAATCAATGGCGGCCTGAGAAGACAAAACTCTTTATAGAAGAAGTCCAAGAGGGTATGTCAATGCTCTATGGATCATCAAAGCTAGTCCTTTGTTATGGTCTTGTCTGATGAAGGCCCTCCATAAGATATTATAGATGACAATGTCATGATCTTTTGTGTATGTCCTTGCAACTACCCCCTCAGCATCTACTGTAATCAGCACATGAGCTGATGTAGTCCTTCATTGACCTCAATAGTTGGGCTCTCATCTAGGGGCTCTCATCTACTCTAAACATCAATTTCTCATTATCCAAGAGTCTCCTTCCTCCTCTGATTTTGCTGGGAAGGAACCTTGTTTAAAAAATTTACTTGCAAACTTGGTTGGTATCAAAGTTGGATAAGAGATCTTGACTTCATATGACATTGGTAGTTCCAGCCCTTCTAACATATATATACATTGACCCTTCTGTAAAGCTAGATGTTGGAACCGGTTTGGCAAAAGGTAAAAGATTTTGCATATGGGGTATATCCGCAAAGTAATGTTTAGTATGTTAAAGAGAAGGCATGTATGTATTCGAAAGAGATGGAAAGATGTAAATCATTGGATTATTCTTTAGCTTTGGAGAAAGCTCAAATTTTTCAAACTTTCACAGTTTATGACAATGATAGGGAATAGGGGGAGGGCTTCCAAGAGTCTCCTACATCTTGTGGTGATACACGCACTATAAGATACAAGCCTTATACCAATGTTCAAAGCGACAAAATTGTTCATCAAAAAAATTACCCCCATCGTCCCTAAACACGTCGATATTAGTGTCTCTATGGAACCCTCGCTATGACCATCGCTATGTCAGGATTGTGGGAGAGAAGGAAGGAGTCTCGCTTGAAGCTTTCTTGCTTGCAAAATGGGGGAAGACACACAAGGGTGGAGGCTGAAAACAGTTTTCCTCTTCTTAGTTGTGTAAGCCAAAAGAACTCAAGTACAAAGAAATAGAAGAACCCTATATATGGGTCTCAAACCAAACTCAACTAACTAAGGTGGCATACTAACTGAGCCACGAACTAGAGTAGATAAGGATAGCTATCATGTAGCTATTATTCATGGGCGGTGTACCAACCGCGTCTGCAACTGACAAGTCGGTGACATAAATATACAACGGTCACCCTGGCGTATCACGAGTGGAGCTCGATATCTCAACACTCCCCCTCGAGCTCAATCCCAATTCCTGCACACCAAGCAGGTCTCTGAACTTGCGCAGCTTCTCTGCGCCCAATGCCTTCGTGAATATGTCAGCTACCTGATCCTCTGTGCTGACATAAACTAGATCAATAAGACCTAGTAAAACCCTCTCTCGCACATAGTGATAATGCACCTCAATGTGCTTTGTTCTAGCATGATAGACTGGGTTATTTGCCAAGTGTATACTACTCATGTTGTCACAATAAATGACAACTGGCCCATCTGTAGACTGATGCATATCATAAAGTAGCTTATGCAACCAAGCTACCTCACATGCAGCCATTGCTGCACCCCTGTACTCAGCCTCTGTGCTCGACAAGGCAACTGTAGGCTGTTTCTTGCTGCTCCAAGTGACTGCAGCACTCCCAAAAGAGAATACATATCCACTGGTAGATCGTCTATCAGAAATACTACCAGCCCAATCAGCATCAGTGTATCCATGCAACTGTATCTGAACCCCAGTCTCATAAAATAGTCCATACTGCAATGTGGACTTCACATACCTAAGTATGCGTCTAGCCGCATCCAAATGTGGTTTCCTTGGAGCCTGCATAAACTGACTTACCAATCCAACAGCATAGCTCAAATCTGGCCTGGTAATAGTCATATAAATCAAACTTCCTACTATGCGTCTGTACATAGTATGGTCTTCTAGAAGCTCACCTGCATCTGTGCTCAGCTTCACATTTTGCTCCAAAGGAACTGAAATAGGCTTACAGCCTGTCATCCCATATTTGGACAGCATGTCCAATCCATACTGCCTCTGCAAGAGCTGTATCCCACTTGGTGATCTAATCACCTCAATGCCCAAGAAATAACGCAGCTCTCCCAAATCCTTCATCTCAAACTTCTGCTTCAATAGCATTTTCACATGAAGGATATCTTCATCACTATCACCTGTCATAATCAAATCATCAACATAAATGACAAGCAGCATAATACCTTTCTCTGTTTTTCTCACATAAAGTGAGAAATCTGCCTTGGAAATCTGAAAGCCAATAGTGACAAGATACTGTCCTATCTTGTCAGACCATGCTCTAGGTGCTTGCTTCAAGCCATACAAGGCTTTCTTCAACCTGCAAACAAACTCAGGATGAACAGTATGCACATAACCTGGTGGCTGCTCCATATAGACCTCTTCTTGCAAATCACCATGCAAGAAGGCATTCTTTACATCCATCTGATGTAAAGACCATCCCTTTGATGCAGCCATAGCAATGACTGCTCTTACGGTTGCCATCCTTGCAACCGGACTAAATGTTTCTTCATAGTCAATGCCATATGTTTGTGCATACCCCTTGACTACTAATCTTGCCTTGTATCTGTTCACAGAACCATCAGCATTGTGCTTCACCTTATAAACCCACTTACAGCCAATTGCATTCTTACCTTTAGGCAAAGGTACTAACTCCCATGTAGCATTTGCTTCTAAGGCATCCATTTCTTCATCCATGGCTTTCTCCCATTTTTCTTTTCCCATGGCTTGCTCAAAAGATGTGGGTTCCGGTTCCTGTATCACTTTGACCATATATGCATAGTGAATGGCTGTAAATCCATCATATTTCAGCCTATCCACAGGATACCTAGCTCTTGTAGACCTGCGCAAAGTAGGTTCACTCCCAGGTGCTCTCAAAACATCCCTGGTCTTCCTTACTCCAGGTGTAACAATAGAAGGAATACCCAACTCATCATCAATGCTCTGTTCTGAGCCACTGGATTCACCATCCACATAAGAGTGACCTGCATTCACATCAAACATGGGCTGATCAACCTTCTCTTTTCCTTTTCGTGATACCTGCATACCACTATCTGCATTGCTTTGAGAAGATTCTCCTGATCTCAATCTGCCTGTCCATGGCGAAGAATGTGAACCACTGCTAGAGGACGCTCCAGGTCCACTAATATTTTGTGACTGCTGCTGTGAATTCTGTGTAGCATTACCATTTTGTGCATCTTCATCATCAATCACATTTACTGGTTTATACCAGCTACTCATCTCATCAAAAACAACATCTCTGCTCACTGTAAACTTACGAGTAGAAGGGTTATAGCATCTATACCCTTTTTGCTGCAGAGAGTAACCAATAAAGATGCACTTCTCAGCTTTTGGATCCAACTTGGATCTCAGCTCATCTGGCACATGTACATAGGCAATGCAACCAAAAAAATTTCAAATGAGAAATATCTGGTTTCCTACCAGTATACCTCTCCTCTGGAGTCATTCCATGTATTGCTGCAGTGGGAGTCCTGTTCATTATGTAGACTGCTGTAGCAACTGCTTCAGCCCAATAAAAATCTGGCAAGTCTTTTTCATTGAGCATGGCACGAGATACCTCTCCAATATGCCTGTTTTTCCTTTCTACAATTCCATTTTGTTGTGGGGTATAACTGCATGAATATTGCTGCTTTATGCCATGCTCCTGCAAGAACTTTGCAAACTCATTTGAGAGGTACTCTCCCCCTCCATCTGACCTTAGGCATTTTATCTGCAAGCCTGTTTCTTTTTCAACCATAGCTTTAAGAGTTTTGAAATGCCCAAAAACTTCACTTTTCTTTTTCATAAAATACACCCAAACTTTTCTGCTATAGTCATCAATAAAACTGACAAAATAATGACAGCCTCCAAGAGATGCAGCTTTAGTTGTCCACACATCAGAGTGAATTAATTCCAATGGCTTCTCACTCTCTTGAACATGTCTAAGAAATGGTTTCCTTGCCTGTTTTCCAAACTGACAGGCTTCACATACCTTATGCATTTCTGCAACCTTGAATTTGGGCAATCCTGCAATAATATTTTGGGCCTGCATTGATTTAAGTCGCCGTACATTAACATGACCAATGCGTTTATGCCAGATATCAATATCTGCAACTACACCGGTCCCATGTGCAAACATTGCTGCACTCAATTCAGACATGTCTGCATCCAATGTAAACATTCTGCCCTTCTTCTTTCCTTTTGCTATCAAGCGACCTTTATTTTTCATATCCTCAACAAAGCATCCATGAGGATTAAATCTGACCTGCAAGCCCTGTTCAACCATTTGACCAACTGAAACCAGATTCTTGGTGATATTCGGGACATGAAATACATCGGACAGGTATTTCTTTTTCCCACCCTGCATAGACAAGGGAATTTTTCCAATCTGCACAATAGGATGTGCAGTATCATCACCAGTCTCCACAAATCCTGGTTTTTCCATTTTCCTTGCATCCTCCATCCATTCTGCATGACCTGTCATGTGGTTTGATGCACCTGAGTCAACATACCATACATCATTGCTTTCTTCTGCACTTGTCATAGAATTGTTCATGTGCTGCACCATGAACAAATGCTCATTTCTGTCATCACCCTGTCTACTAGAAGATGCATAATTCCCTTGTTGCAGTTTTCCATTCATGATGTCATTCTGCTTTTTATAGCAGTCTTTAGCCATATGACCCATTTTACCACAGTAGTAGCATTCAACATTACTGTTTGCATTTCGGCCTCTTTGCCATCCACCACGACCTCTTTGGCTCCCCCTGCCTCTAGAGTTACCACGTCCTCCTCCATAGGACTGGTTTTCTTGAGTTTGCTGCATATTCTGATTTCTGCCACGGCCTCCAAATCGGCCTCCTCTACCTCTGCCTCTACCTCTTCCAGCATTTGAGTAGAAGACAGCTTCTTTTGAAGTTCCTCCTGAAGAAGATGCACCACCATTTCTCTGTTCCTCAGAAATTAGAAGAGCAATCAACTCCTCAAAATCAGGAAATCTTTCACGAACTGAAATGGATGTCTGAAACTGTGCATAATCCTTTCCTAGACCATTCAAGGTCACGGAAACTAAATCATCATCTTCCACTGGCGACCCAATGGAAGCAAGTGCATCTGCAATCTTCTTCACCTTCATGTGGTAGTCGTTGATGCTCATACTTTCTCTTTGCACATTATGCAACTCTTGCTTGAGCTGCATTTTCCTGGCTTGCGTATTTGTACTATACATTTTTGACAAAGTATCCCATGCCTCCTTTGGCGTACTTGCATCCTGAATATGCACAATCATAGAGTCTGAAATACTGATAGACAGCCAATACATAACTTTCCTGGCTCTCTCATGCCATGTTTTAAATGCCTGCATTTGTTGTTGATTGGGAACATCAGGAAGAACTGGTTCTTCTTCATTTCCTGCAACAAATTCCCAATATCCTTTTCCCATAAGGAAATTCGTCATTCTAAACTTCCATGCCTGGAAGTTGTTCTTGTCAAGCTTTTCAGTGACAATCTGTGAAAGAGAATCAGACGCCATTACAGAATACTGCAAGAAATTCTGTCACTGCAAAAAACACAGCTTCACCCTCACAAGGGCAAATCTGCAAAACTGGCGAAAGTGGTATTTGACCACACAGTCACTTCCTAGTGACGATTTTGCATAAACAGGAACCAAGGATGATTCTGAAACTCACAATGTCTCTGCGCACAAGCATACGATGCAATTTCTACAGTAACTTTTCACCGACCTATAGAACAGTGGTCGCACAGCATAGAACTGAGCCTTTTCTTGAGTGCGTGCAGAAAACTTCCGTCTGCAAAACAGGCCCCGAAATGGCCTCAAATCAAAAAAACAAGGTCGCCAAGGGCTAAAGCCCTTACCCGCAGCATATACTGCCCTCTTGCTTCATCGCGAAGGGCGTCTCAACCTGAGACAATGCACTCCTGCAATTTCCGGCTGTGCTACCTGTAGAGATCTGCTCCCAAAACAGGAAATGAAAGCAACACTGCTCCTCTTACCAGACCACCGCGAGCTTGGCTTGCTTTCTTGAGCTCCTTACCACGAACAAGGCTCTGATACCATGTCAGGATTGTGGGAGAGAAGGAAGGAGTCTCGCTTGAAGCTTTCTTGCTTGCACAATGGGGGAAGACACACAAGGGTGGAGGCTGAAAACAGTTTTCCTCTTCTTAGTTGTGTAAGCCAAAAGAACTCAAGTACAAAGAAATAGAAGAACCCTATATATGGGTCTCAAACCAAACTCAACTAACTAAGGTGGCATACTAACTGAGCCACGAACTAGAGTAGATAAGGATAGCTATCATGTAGCTATTATTCATGGGCGGTGTACCAACCGCGTCTGCAACTGACAAGTCGGTGACATAAATATACAACGGTCACCCTGGCGTATCACGAGTGGAGCTCGATATCTCAACACGCTATTTGTGTCAGTATTTGCAATGCAAATACCGACGTTGATAGCAACAATTTGTGACGCATATTGTGATGCAAATAGCAACAGGTGCTATTTAATTTATGACGCTAATAGTGATTATTATAGAGAGAAAAAAATGATGGCACTATGTGCCATATTTACGTTCTACAAATGGAATACATGTTAAGTGTACAATAGTCGTCAAAATAAGTGCAAAATGTACTAGAACCCACAAGACTGAAACATAGAATAAATACAAGATTGCTTATGAAAACTCATGGAATCATGGCAAGATACAAAGGATCATAATAACATAATACATAGAAGATGCCTTCATAAATCACAGGACCAAAAAGGAACAGGATGTGTGCTTCACAAATCCAAGTGCGAGCTATAGATCCTTGCCATCCGAAAGCTCACCATCCCGATGTAAAGAAGCATTGAATGGAGTCTACAAGAAAAAAACAACTACATATAAGTCCACCATACATAATCCATTTTAGTAAAAATAGTAACTATGGACAAGAAAGATGAATGACTTATTGGGCTGCCACATGCATACAGAGTATTGATCAATTCAGTGAGATCGTTTCTCTCTACATATCGAGTCTCTAAGCCAGTGGGATCATGGTGTGTAATGGAGTGCTACAAAGAAAGCAAAATACAGCTGTTAGAAACATGATTGTCAGTACAAGTGATATTGCAAAAAAGAAAGTGAGAAGAACAAAAGAAAAACTTACAAATTCCTCCAGATAAGTCATGTAGCTGCCACTCCCAAGATGATGGACCACCTCTACCTCTAGTCGTGCCCTAGATGCCTCATGCTACTGTCTCCAACATCCCAGAGAATCTATAGCCTCCTCCTTGAGTCTCCTCCAATCATCTGTGTCGAGCTACTTGGGCTTCGAGGTGCCACTCTTGAGTGCCTTGCGTGCGTCCACCGATCGTCTATGTGACATGTACACAAGCATGCACTCCATCATCTAGCTTGTGGAAAACCTCTCTACCACAGTGGATATTAGAAACTCCTCATGCAATGATGCTACTATGTAGTCCTTACTCCCCTCAAGTATGTTCTTCCAATGGTCCAAGACGTTGTGCCAAAAAACTTGTTGGCACAACTTTTTCATACGAGCCGTTACCCTCCTCCCCTCATCATTCATGATCACAGCTCTTGTCATTTCCATCTACAAGGTATCCATACCCCTCTAGGGGGGTATGTCTAAGATGTATCCTCTCCCACCTATGACCACACTCCTAGGCATAAGCAAGAGACCCCTCTACATCTGGTATACCCACGAGGGTGGTATATCTCGAAGGAGCATTCATAAGGGTGCCACCTACGGAAGACTAAACAAAAGCTGGAGTCGCTGAAGTAGACGTCCCCATAGGTGTGACAAATCCTACAGGTGATGCAACTCCACCAAAACGACAAGATGGAGACACTGTATCAGTGCCTCCACAATAACCACCTGAGCCACCCCCTCTTGAACCTGCATGAGAGCGAGGAGTAGCACTTTTATCTCGAGCTGACCATGTGCTCACCACATCCACGTCTCTACAACATCCCCTAGAACCACTCCCTCCGTCCTAGCCCAAGTCTAGAGTATTGATGTCATCTACTGGAAACCGAAGCATCGGAGCATGCCGATGTAGATCTAACGGAACGATCTGATGGTGTCTAAGATAGCTCCTAGTCTACCATATCTCTAAATTGAGCCATCTAATTTGAAGACATACATGTGAATATATCCTACAACTCCTCATTGCTCATCCCTCGACTCATCGTGCTCTCCAAAATATCGTCAAAAGTCACTTGCACATATAAAAAGTGATAATAGCATAATCAATATAAAGGTTCAAGCAAAGCACGATAATATAACTCTGAAAAAAATGATGTTACTTAAAATGCATATTCTAGAATACCCTTATAAGCGATTCATCAACAATTTAGATGGATGCTGCAAGTATGACATAGCATATGGTCCCATGTAAATCTCCTGGCATAACTCCGCATACACTAGAAGGTCAATTAACAAGTCATCACAGAAGGATGAGTCCACCTCATTCTCAAAGAATTCTTGGCCTCTTGTCTTTCTATCATCATTACCTGATTTTGCCTCCTCTACACGCTCTAGCCATCTCTTACCTCTACCCCTTGCAATATCAACCCTTCCAACTGCATATTTTCCTCATCTATGCTAGAAACATTGCTTTCATCATATACTCTCGCACTTCATAGAGCTGAAGGCACAACGTACCACCATCGAGGTTGTCGGGGGTTTGGATAGAAAAGGACATGTTCAAAATCATGTATGGAGAGATTCAATGTTTGTGACATATACCGTGTCATAATAAAATTTAAAAAAACAATTCATCCACCTATTCACAATGGGTCGATAAGACAAACATGTCGCGCATACCCCAATCTTTTTTTGGAATCTATTTCAAGAAATCTAGATGAACCTCGTCGAACGGTTGCCTTAGCTCCTTCTAGTACCACTTTGAACCACTACACATCAAATATGATCATGGAGAAGCTATGGTAATCCACAAGTTCCCAAAATACTCCATCTCATTTATAACGGTGTTTAGATCCATGGCTCACTGTCCGCTCTCTACTCAAACTTTGCCATGACGCCACAATCCATTATTGTGGAGCGCATTTTGTCGATGCGCTCGACACGGAAATGTTGCCCACACGACCATATCACACTCTATATTTTGTACTATACATTGAAATGGTTAGATTAGTTGTCACATATAAAATCTAGATATGATAGCTTATAAAATATGTGGTCACCTTTGGACTACATCCCCTCGAGAATTCCCACCCCTCAATAGAGACCTCCACCCCTTTACGAGAGCCTTCGATCAAAGCTTCATGTAACCATCACATAGACATAAACCGTAGTATCTCCTCCATGCCCTCGGGTATCAAATCTACCAATGGCATGTATTGCATCAAAATTTTGATCATGCTTCTTCCCAATCTTTCCTAGCTTACTCGTATCTAGCAAGCAACATCTCCATGGATGTGTGGTGCAACATACAAAAATGATTCACTTTCTCCTCCATTGCAGTATCCATCCTTTTTTCTATCCCATTTCCAACCACCACATCTTCATTCAATCTATCATCATGTAATGTGTCCACCTGTTCCCTTCAAGACACGTCTTAGCAGTCCATCGGAAAGGAGCTCTAGAAAGCTCCGCCTGGCACTCCTATGGAATGTCATGGGGTTTGGGATCTAGGACTTTCCACGTCTGCCACGTAGTGGAAGTATTCTGGCCATTCCCACTTAGGACTGACCTGAATCAGGGTTTTCCCTAATGGTCATTTCCTAAACGGCAACTAGCGTCAAGCCCCAAGTGAACTACTTTACGCAGAAACGCTAGGGCTGAAGCGGATTCACGCTACACTTAGTTCAAGGAGAGTGGGAAACGAGAGGGATGCAAAGCTCGACCTCCCTACCATAGGGCATAGTCCCATTCCGTTCCCCTAAAACAGCATAAACCGGGATTATTATAACCTAGACTCTAGGTCAATGCCCTTACTATTCATTTCCTTTGAAAATATCTCCTTGATGTCCATTATGATTGAGAAAAGTTCCCGGCCAACTGGAACCACCCATCCGTAAGACAGACCCATGGCCACATCCACCGCGCTTTTCTCAGGTTGTTTTAGTTGTCTAATAACCTACCGCTTTTAGTTGGACATGCATTAAGCAACTTCCTTAATTAGCCCATTAGACACCGGTTCCTTCACGTAATCTTAGCACTTGACATAGAAAAGCAGTGTCAAACAAGTTCCTTTTCAATAGGTTATCATATTTATCTTTGGAATACATTCATAAAGTCCAGTCCATAGGCTTATCCATAATCCACCCGAAGGCTATCCAGCAATCCGCATGGATTATTAATCCAAGACTCCACCCGTAGACTAGTATGCGGGCCTCAAGATCCAATCTCGAGTCACGTTGGCCTCTTATGTAGGGCCCGGAAGGCAAGGGATTTACGGCCAGAGCCCCCCCTGGCACCCAAGCGTCCTCCTACTCCAAGTAGCACTCAACGGAGAGACCTCTCACGTTGGGTTTGGTCAACCTTCCCGGCGCGGCTAACAACCCCCTTGGTTAGGGTCGGGCAGACAGTCGGGGGTAACTGAGGCTTCCTCTCCCTTCAGGCCTTCACCCTGAAGCATTAGATATATTTTCATCCTTTAGTTCCTTGAGCAAACAAAGCAAACAATGCTCTCTAAACTGTTACAAGATCAATCATTTCCAGTGGTGGTCGTTATTTGGCCAACTCATAAGGAGTGAATCCTTCTTTCTGAATGCATCCAGCATTCATTCCGAGATCGATTGCAGCTAGGCAAGATCCCCAAGGGTTTGTTTGTTAACCCTTATTTCCTTAGGTTAGGGCCGTTACCCTATTAACCCAACTTAACCAATACCTTAAGTTCTATTAACAGTAAATATGTTGCTCCAAATTATTGGTTGGTCCTTTGCTTCCAAGCAAATATCTAATTCCCTTATCTTGGTCACTTTTCCCAAGAAAGGTGCTATATCAGGATGACTACTCATCCTCTTGCAAGATAAACATGTGCAAGAATCTGCCAATCTCATTCCAAGGAATTGGCCATTCTCTTGTGATCAAACCACAAGATCATGCGACGTTGCAACTTGTTGCACAAGTGTCGCATCTAATCCATGGGACTATTTCACCCATCAAACGGCGTCTTCTAATCACGGAATCATGATTAGATAAGAACAGGGTTTAGAGTTTCTTCATATCCAATCCATTCCCGATTGCACTAGGCCGACGTCGTCGGTCCTAGGGGTTCCAACTCAATTCGAGTTTCATCTTTTTAACGAGTGATCTTTAGGGAAAAAACCCTAATTTGCTTCTTGCAAGTACGTCCAATTGTCCCTACATTCCGTGAATGTGGGCAGGACTTTAGGGTATGAGAGTTCGACTTGGCAATAAGTGCGACTAGGTCAAGTCCTTAACGTGCTAAACCCTAGTTAGCATTTGGAGTGTGTTGTATCGATTTAACCATCCTAAATGAATCCTTTGCGGTTTAGGTGTTTTGGGTAAACCAATTTACTTGTCTTACGACAAGGATGAACTATTCCTAAAGATATTGTCTTGATCAAAGAGGGGAAAAACTAGTTGCATTACGTCATAATTCATGTAAGTATGCGATTCATTTCCTCTAGATTCACAATCCCTAACTTCTCTTGTTAAGACCAAGCACATGTTAAAATTTGCATAACTTCCATTGATCCTACTAGGACATGCATTCACGACTCATGCTACTAAGCTTTTAAGGTTTTATGTTAAACAAACCATGCAGCCTTTCCCTAACTACATTTCTGAATGAATTTATTCGTACGACGAATGGCATTATGCAACCTTTCCTAATTACTACACACTTTAAATGATATTTATGCCAATTGAAGCTAGAGTTAACCTACTTCATGCAGCTTTAGAATCTTTCCATGCTTTGCAGTTTTCCTATGGTTGATAATGACTTTTTAATGAATCATTACGAAGAAAGATTTGTCTAATAATGCGACATGCGATTTAATCTTTCCATGCATAATCGAAGGTGTACTACAATAATTTCGTCTTTGTAATGATAGTCATTAGTTGATCTAGATTCGTTACTTTACAATGCACAAAAACAACTTGCTAAGAATGCATAGACATCTTATGTTCTTTTTCGTTCATTCCATTGAAAAATACAAATGACCGATCTTCAATCGTGAGTTACTTTCTTTAAAATAGCCAAAGTATTTCAATCGAAAAATTGCATCCTAATTCCATGAATTAACCATACATAATTGCAATACTTCGACCTAAATCAAAAATAGGAAGAAAACCTGGACTTGTGGGTTCGGTGAAATATCCACATGAATATTGGGAGATGATCCTCTTGCGTTTGTGCCTTGTGACTTTTTAGGGGCCATCGTGGATTTGACTTCTGGTGGTTAGCCTTCGTGGATTTCGAACTTCTTGCCTTGGCTCGCAATCTTATGATCTTGGCACGTCTCCCTCGTATGCACAATTCCCTTTGAGGTATGGCTTCCTTGACCGAAGTTCCGACTTGCAAAATTTGGCTTTGGAAGGCCTTAGGGTTCTTGTGAGGGCCCTTGGACAACAGAGGCTTGAGAGCTATTCTTCACCTTGAAATTCCGAGTTTAGGAAGGGTTTTGTGGGCCTTGTGGAAAAAGGGAACTCTAAATCCCAAGCCTAGGGCCTTATGTGTGATTGGTGGAAAGTCCTTTATGCTTAATTTCTTCAAAATCCTGGGGGTTTAAGGAAATCCTCTTCAATGGGCTTATGGGGGAAATCAAGTGGGAAGGGGCTTAGAGAAACCCCTCTTCTTCTTTATGAAGAACCAAGCCTAGGGCCTTAGTAGCTTCCTTTGCTTCAAAGCCCGGAATGGGCTTATTGAGGATCTAAAGGGAAGGGCTTTAAAACGGGAATGACTTGTGTGGGATCCAATGGGAAGGGGACTTAAAAATCCCGAGGGTAAAATGGGCTTTATAGGGACTCCACAGGAAGGGGGGTTTTAAAACCGGGCTAATATGGCTTGTGTGGGAATGCAATGGGAAGGGGGGCTTAGAGAAGCCCCCTTAGAAGCTTCTTAGAAGCTTCTAAGGAGCTTCTGGGCTGATGAACCCACGTGGAAAGGGGGGGAAAACCAATAGGGGAAGAGGAGGGATGGTGTCCAGTACCGGCGGCGTGTAAGGATGGCAGTTGATGGCCAATGGGCCCATACGGCACATGACGGCTTGAGCAGGGGGCGACCACCCTCTCTCACCACGACGATCTCCAGTAGAGAAACTAAGCCTCTCTCTTCCTCTTACACACGTCTACAATGAGCCTCCCACAGTCTGGCACAATCTCCTCCTCTTTCCATTCCCCTTAGAGGGGTGTATTTATAGGACAAGGGGGGAGAGGGCTCCCCCCCCTCCTCGATGGTCCCCTTGCATGGCCTCCTCCCCCCCACCTCTTCATGTTGCCCTTAATAGCCCATCCCCTTCCCTCAGCCACACATCGGCTGGGGAAGGTAAATAAAAAAATTTATAATAATCCCATCATTATCGTCTTAACCTCCTCCCAATAGGATTTTTCCCCGCAAATGATGCAATTTTTGATCCTCGATCCCGGTTGACCAATGCGAAGTACTCCATTTCTCGCATACAATTATAGATCAACTGTCGGCATTGGAGATAATCTTTTCATGAGTTTACGGTGTGCAGGAGGTTGGCCTAGTAATATTTTTATTCAAACGGAAATATTACATTCTAGCCCTTGGAGGAATCGAGATGTCCTTGTCTCGAGATGAATTGGGGATATTGTTGGTTGAGAGTGCTCTCGTCCATCCAAGTGGCATCCTCCTCGGGATAATCTTTCCATTGGACGAGGCATTCTCTCAAGGTTCTGGATCTCTGTTGTCTCTCCCTAACATCTAAGATCCTGTCAAGCCATAGCTCAAGGACTCCTTGGCTAGGCATTACAACTTGTTGGTCATCAAGTACATGGCTAGGATTAGGTACATACTTCTTTAGTAGGCTGATATGGAATACATTATGAACCTTTAGGTTCTCAGGGAGTTACAGTCTATAAGCATTGGGCCCTACGCATTTGAGGATCTTGTATGGTCCACAATACCTTGGACTTAGCTTCTTGCAATCTCCTAAGGATAGGGAACTCTTCTTTGGTCGTACGCGAATGAAGACCATGTCTCCTTCCTCGAAGGTTCTATCTTGATGCTTCAAATCCGCGTATGCCTTCTGTCTATCCTTGGCAGCTTGGATGTCTTGTCTTATTGACTTTATTTTCTTATCCATCTCTTCCATCATCTGCCTTGAAGCTTCAACCCTCAAGGTCGGATCTGAGAAGTTTAGGGGACTTCAACAATCATGCCCATACAATGCTTGAAAAGGGGTCATCTTAATGGTTTGTTGGTAAGAAGCATTGTAGGCAAACTCAACAAGGGCAAGTATTGAATCCACCTTTTTGGTTCACGGCAGTAGTGTGCCCTTAGCATATCCTCGATGACTTGATTGACTCGCTCTGTTTGGCCATCAGTTTGGGGATGGTAAGCTGTACCAAAACAAAGTTGAGTCCCAATGGCTTCAAAGATAGCTCTTTAGAAGTGTGATGTGAAGAGAGAATCATGATCACTAATGATTCTTCTAGGTAACCCATGTAGCTTGAATATCTCCTTGATAAACAACCTTGCAATGTCTGAGGCTTTATAGTTTGTCTTGATAGGAATAGAGTGTGCAACCTTAATAAGCATGTCAACCACAACCATAATGGAGTTGTATCCTCCCTGAACTTGGGGTAGGCCAACAACAAAGTCCATACTGATGAATTCCCATTTCATTTGGGGAATGTCAAGTGGTTGCAACTTTCTAGGCATTTTGACATGTTCAGCTTTGATACGTTGACAAGACAAACACTCAGTGACATATTTGAGAATGTCACCTTTAAGCCTCTCCCAATAGTAGCTCTTCCTAACTGCATTGAGAGTCTTGGCATAGCCAGGATGTCTTGAGAAAGGGGAATCATGAGCTTTCCATAGTATCTTCTGCTTAAGTGACTGGCTTGCTAGTATGCATAATCTCGTTCTATAGTAGACAAGTCCACTATTGATAGAGAATTCATGATGTTAAAGATGCGGGATCTAGAGCATGGCAGAGGCGGAAGCTATGGAGGATGGAAGATGAAGATACTGCTCATGTTGACATTGACAAAGAAGACAACTGTTACACAAGTGAATTAGGTTTCAAGATTGAGACTTGAACTCATAAACACAATCTTGTGTAGGACTGACAATGACACAGGGACTTGACAGAAAGAGACAAGTACTATTGCATTATCATCATATGAAAGTGATAGTCAAGTACATCATTATATAGGATTGCTTGGTAGCACACTACATCACTATGCCTATGGGATCTGTCTCTCTTCCTAGAATGAACTGCATCTTCCTAGCCTAGTTGTTCCATACAAAGGGGCATACATAGGGTGTGATTGGCAGATTCTCAACACATGATACTTAGCCTATAGCTTTTGGTCTTGGTCCTTGATAGAGATCTCCCTTAGCATCTTTTGATAGACTAGATCATGGCATGTTTCCTCTCTAGCTAGCTCAAGTATTGGGTTGTTTGGCATGGATACCTTTGTGGCTAGAGATCTAACTCTTGATGGATTTTGCAGGATTAGAGAATTAAGGAATGCCTTGCGAACGACTGAGAGCGTCAGCAATTACATTCTCCTTTCCCAATCGGTATTTGATTTCAAAATCATACTCTTCCAGCACTTCAATCCACCGATGTTGCCTCATGTTGAGCTCGTTCTGGGTAAAGATCCACTTGAGGCTTTTATGACCCATCACTAGAGTAAACTTGTTACCCAATAAGTAGTGTCTCCAAAGCTTCAGAGCATGGATGACAGCTAACAATTCTAGATCATGGGTAGCATAATTCCTCTCATGGCTCTTCAGTTTCCTTGAAGAGTATGCTACAGGATGACCTTCTTGCATGAGGACACATCCTAAGGCAAGCTTGCTAGCATCAGTTACTACTTTGAACCCCTTATTGAGATCCAGAAGTTTCAGTATAGATGCTGATACCAAACTTTGCTTTAATCTATCAAAGCTAGATTGTTCGGTAGCTGACCATGCAATGGATGTTTGCTTCTTCAGTAATAAGTCCGTCAGAGGTGCTACAATCAACGCATAGATTTTGATGAAGACCCTATACCATCCTGTTAATCCAAGAAAACTGCGTATTTCTTTGACAATTGTTGGTATTGGCCATTCTAGAACATCTCTAACTTTGGCTGGATCCACTGAGATTCCTTCCACTGATACGATGAATCCCAGATATTCAATCTGATGCTTGAAGAACGCACACTTCTTCATCTTAGCATAGAGCTTGTGTGCCCTCATTGTCTCAAGGACAATGCGAAGCTGGGGTTCATGATCTTCTTCCTGTTTAGAATAGACTAAGGTGTTGTCGAAGAGGACGAGTAGGAAGTCATCAAGATATGGCCTAAAGATATCCTGCATTAACCTGTTGAAGGTGGGAGGCACATTCATGAGCATGAATGACATAAATAGGAACTCAAAGTGTCCATATCTTGTGTTGAAGGCCATCTTTGGGATATCTTCTTCCTTGATCCTTATCTGATAGTAACCAAACCTGAGATCAATCTTGGAGAAGATCTTTGCACCCTGAAGACGATCAAGAAGCTTATCTATTCTAGGAATAGGGTACTTGTTCTTAACAATTGATTGATTCAACCCTCTATAATCAATACACAGTCGAAGCGTTCCATCTTTCTTTTTCTGGAACAACACTAGAGCTCCCCATGGTGAACTGCTAGGACGGATGTAGCCCTAATCTAGCAGTTGCTTGAGTTGCTCCTTCAGCTCAATTGCTTCTGGGATGGACATCCTATAAGGTCTCTTTGCAATCGGCACAGCTCCTAGCACTAGCTTGATCTCATGATCCACTTCTCTTTGAGGCGGGAGTTTTGTTAGCTCTTTAGGAAATACATCCACGTACTCCTTTAGCCATGAAGGTTCTTCACTAAATACATGCTTCTGATCTAACTTATTAAGCTTAATCAAGTCGACAGGTAGTCCCTTTCTAACTCCCTTTATAATCCGAGATGCTTTAGCCAATTGAATTTTCAGCTTTCAGCCTCTCCTTGAGTTGTAATCAATTCCCCTTCAGAGTTTTGAAAGGAAACTTGGCCCTTTCCACAATGAATGTGGGCATCCTTAGGTTTAAGCCAATCCATTCTGAGTAAACACTCATGGATACCTAGGTTCATGACCCTCAATTTAGCCGAAGTCATCTTTCCTCGAGCAAGGATTTATCCACCCAAGTAACTCACCTTAGGGAGCACCTGCCCTCTTCCAGAAAAAGGACGGAACACTTACACTCTACATTGATTTCAAAGGACTAAATCAGGTTACGGTAAAAAACAAGTACCCCATACCCATGATAGATGAACTTTTAGATCACCTACATGGAGCCAATGTTTTTTCCAAGATTGATCTAAGGTTTGGATACTATCAAATTCGAATAAATGAACAAGATATTCTAAAGACTGCCTTCAGCATAGGTATGGTCATTATGAAATTTTAGTCATGCCATTCGGACTAACTAATGCCCCAGCTATACTCAATCGTCTAATGCAAGACAACTTTCGACCATATCTAGATGAATTTGTGCTAGTATTCTTTGATGATATACTTGTATACTCAAATCAATAGAGGAACATGAAGGTCACTTAAAGATCACCCTAGTAACACTCCGTGAAAATTAGCTCTATGCCCAAATGAGTAAATGTGTATTTCTCACTGACTGGATTGAATATCTTGGATACATTGTTTCCGCTAATGGAATCTCTGTAGACCCTACCAAAGTAAAAGATATCCTAGAATGGCTAATACCTAAGATAGTAAAAGAAATCTGGGGATTTTTGGGACTGACAGGATGGTACCGAATCCTCATCAAGGATTATTCCCTCATTACTGCACCCTTGACAAATCTTTTGAAGAAAATACAGTAATCATTTGGACCATGGACCGTCAAGAAAGCTTTGATAAGCTTAAAGAAGCTATAACCACTACACCTGTATTAAAACTCCTTGATTTTAGTCAACCATTTGAAGTGATCACACTGATGCAAGTGGACTTGCAATCGATGGGTTGCTAGTATAAGAAGGAAGACCAATAGCCTATACTTCCAGAAAATTGAAGCTTTATGAGTCCAACTATGCCACTCATGAACTTGAGTTATTCGCAGTGATCCATTCCTTGAAATTGTGGAGACACTATCTATTGGGAAGGGAATTCACTTTAGTGACAGATCGTAAAAGTCTCAAGTAGATCTTCACCCAAGCTGACCTAAACATGAGGTAGAGAAGATGGATAGGGATACTGTAAGAGTTTGATATTAAAATCAAATATTATCCAGGGAAGGACAACGTTGTTGTAGATGCATTAAGCCGAAAATCCTTTCTTAACAATGGTTGTAGAAGTTTGAAGCTTTAGAATCGTATCCATACTTGATAACCCTATACTTAAGCTTGCATGCCAAGCTATTTCTCAGGATAAGGAATATGAAAGACTCATGGCTAAGGCAAGGAGAAAGCTCTGACAAAGAAAGGTTTAAGATTAAGGATGATCATGCTAGCAATGGTTGTCTATATTACCATGACCGCCTTTGTGTCCCAAAAAGACCAAAAATGAAGGCCAAGATCTTATGGAAAGCACATGATAGCCCCATTGCAGGACATCCGAGGTATGCCAAGACACTCAACGCAGTTCGTAAGAGCTATCACTGGCTAGGATTAAAAAGGAATGTATTAAAGTATGTAACACAATGCTTGACTTGTCAAAGAGTCAAGGCAGAAAGGATCAAGGTGCCTAGAGAGTTACAACACTTGGACATTCCACAAATGAAATGGGAGTCAATAAGTATGGACTTTGTTGTTGGATTACCTACTGCTGCTGGTGGATATGACTCCATCGTGGTAGTGGTTGATAGATTGACAAAAGTTGCACATGATCCCAGTCAAAAAAACCTATAAGTCATATGACATTACTTGAGTCTTTATCAAAGAAGTGTTTAGGTTACATGGATTGCCAAAGAGCATAATCAGTGATGATTGAGACTCCAGGTTCATCTCTAAGTTTTAGACTTGCCTATTCCAAGAAATTGGAATGTAGCTATGCTTTAGTATTACTTATCATCCTCAAAATGATGGCCAAACTGAGAGGGTGAACCAGACCATTGAAGATATCCTAAGGTATTATTGTGGCAAAGAACCAAAATAGTGTATTGAACATTTACCTTTGGTGGAGTTTACTTATGACACCACCTTTCAACAAACAATCAAGATGTTGCCATTCCAAGCCTTGTATGGGAAATAATGTCGTACACCTCTAAACTTCTCAAATCCCACCCTCAAAGTAGAGGCTTCTAGGGCTATGCTTGAAGAGATGGACCAACAAATCCAATTGATCCGACATGATATCCAAGGTGCTCAAGATTTGCAAAAGTCCTATGTAGATCTTGAAAGATCCATAAGAACATTCAAGGAGATGACATGATGTTTCTAAGGGTATGTAATGTGCCTGCCTAAACAACTATACATGCACGTTTTTAGCAGTTCATTGAGAAATGAATCTAAGCATCATCGGCCCGGTACTCCCATGGAATGTTCCAAGGTTTGTTATCTAGGGTTTCCCGAGTCCACCTCGCAATGGGACATTCGCAACCGAACCCACTAGGATCGACATGAAATTTGGGTTTCTAGTTACCGAGGTCTCCTAATAGCATTCTAGAGTCGGATCCTAGAAATCCTACTTTATACAGAGATACCCAGCTCGAAGGAGATCCATGCCACACTTGGTTCAAAGAGAATGGGAAACGAGAGGGATGCACTGCTCAACCTCTCTGCCCATAAGGCATAGTCCCATTCCAGTCCCCTAAAACGGCATGAATTGGGTTCTAATCTAATATCACCTAAATGTTGTACGTCTATAGAACCTTGTGAGAAGCCTCCCAGTTCTCTGGGACCACCTTACCATAGGACGGGTCCGTCAGGGGTTCCACCTACCCACTTCCTCAATGGTATTCTTTAGTTATCTAATTAGGTCTTATCACATTTATATATGACATTACAAAAACAGCTTCCTTAACTAAGCCTTTTAGGAAATAGGGTTCATTTGTGTAACTTATAGTACTGACACAAAAACAGTTCAAACAAATTCTTTGGAAGTGAACTTTATATTATCCTTTTAACTGCAATACAAGTCTTGTCCAAATTCTGCAATATGTGAGGATGCGTCTTATTTCTTCCAAGTTTCCACCCTTGCACTAGTATCAAGGCCTCGAGAATCCATCTGGAGTCACGTAGATCATTTGAGTAGGACTCAGAGGCATGGAATTTATAGCTAGATCCCCCCTGCCATCCAAGAGTCCTTCTACATTCAAACTAACCCATGAAGAGACCTCTTGTGGTGGGTTCGGTCTGTCACTAAATTGATTGCTTATTACACATTCTTTATTTAATAAATTCATATCAATAAATTAATGACTCACTTTTCTTTAAGTGTTGATAATGATCTAGCATGGCCATGAGACCATTTAGAGACTAGTATTCCTAGTGCATCACTTAAATGGGGTGATCAGAGCACTGTGACGGGGATATCTGGTACAGGCAATACAAGTTATGAAGGGGGAAAGAAGTGTTTGTCAAGTGTAAGAGTGTACACAAGAACCAAGGAGTTACACATAAATGAAGATGGATTGAGTTCTAAGAAGAGGAAGTGCATTAGCATTGTGTATATGTATTTATGTGTGCATCCAGGGACGCTTGGGAATTTTTACTTGTGTGTAATGAGCATTGCATTCATTTGGGGTCATCCTCTCCCCTACAAGTCAAGGTTTAAGGTTTTTCTTACATTAAGAAAGATGAGAGAGGGATTTCTCTCACTAAGAAAGACGAGAGACGTGATCCTCTGGAAGTGAGGAGAGAAGTGATTTTCTCTTTCTAAGGTCTAAAATGACACAAGCTTTTGTGTGGAATTCAATCTTAAGGTTGAGGTCCAAGGCAATCTAATGAACTCTCCTTATCTATGACTCAAGGTGATTGCATGGACCACAAGTTAAGAGTACAGTTTAAAAAGCTATTTTTTGAAAAATCTATTTTTAAAATATATCACAATAGAAAAATGATCTCTAAAAACAGGTCGTGTGGGTTCTTGAAAACAATGAGATCTACAACTTTTGTGTTGGACGTTTTTTTTCATCCAAACAACCCACAAAGAGATACCTCAAAATTAGTGCTGCAGATCGGAAGAACCACATCTTGCATGAAGATCAACTCAACTCCCTCTCCAAGAAGAGAAGCTCTTGAAAGCCTATAAAAGAGGAGGCTCTCCTTGGGTGTAAGGGAGAGGTGAAGGAAGCATCACTTTGCATGTATCCAAGAGGAGAAGAGAAGGTGCAAGTGCTGTAGAAGCCCTGCTGAAATCAAGTGTTGTGGAAGCTCTACTGAAATCAAGCTCCAAGAGGAGAAGAGAAGGTGCAAGTGATGCGGAAGCTCTGCTAAAATCAAGTTCCAAGAGAAGAAGAGAAGGTGCAAGTGTTGCAGAAGCTCTGCTGAAATCAAGCTCCAAGAGAAGAGCCCTACACATATTGTGTAGGAGAGAAGGAAACTCAAGAAGGATCAAAAGGTGCCAACTTCCAAGTTGTGCAAGTGTTAGTCGGTTGTATACCGTGCAAGGAACCATGATCTTGTTCCTAAGATCTACAAGTAAGAAGTGGCTTATGTGTAATAGAGGAGCTTGCTCCTTGTCAATAATATAACTCCACAAGGGAGGGGCTTCCAGTCCCTACTGTGTTGTCAATCTCTCTCTCTCTCTCTCTCTCTCTCTCTCTCTCTCTCTCTCTCTCTCTCTCTCTCTCTCTCTCTCTCTCTCTCTCTCTCTCTCTCTCTCTCTCTCTCTCTCTCTCTATTTTCTCTCATATGTTCTCTCTCTGTGCTAGTATAATATTTACCTATATCTTTTAATTATATAAGAAAGTCAAGCGTGTATCTCGGATTCTATAACATAGTCCACATTCCCGTCACGGTTATTTGAAACCCCCTTGGCTAGGGTTGGCGGCCAGCTAGGGGTAGCTTGGTACGCCCTCCTTGAATTCAACCTGATTCATTATTCTAATTTCTATTGTGATCTTGGGTCGTACATTTCTTTCACAGATATTGAATCTAGATTTACAAGCATAAAAAACAATGAAGGTGAGTGCTCAAGACATGTGCTAAGGTGGAGTCCTCATCTTTGATGCTGGCATCGCCCTTCTTGTTCATTCTTTCCTTGGTGTCATTTTCCATTATCTTCTGAGGGTTAGAGAGTACCCTCTTTCCGACTTCACTTCAATGTAATAGGGTTGAGTAATTACGCTATGGTTTCAGATGATGGCTTCCCTAGGTTACTATCCTTTGGTTCCTATCTTAAGATCTTGGTCTAGGGTTTTTTTGGTCAATTGGTAACCATTTTTTCCACTTTAGAGTTTTCCGGGGTTCTAAGTTATCCTAGGATTTCTTCCCTCAAGGTAGCAGGAACTTGTGTTTATTCCTCTTGCAAGTTGTTCGCAAACTAAGTCTATTTACCATTCTGAAATAGTTGCGAGCATCGAATGTAATGTGGTGGATAGTTGCTTTTCTTTTGGATATGATATTCAAGTTTCTTGGGTTAGCTTTTCGAGATATATCATATTTTGGAAGCGATCTTCTCCAAGGGTGTTTTGGGACCCTTCGCAGTTGGTTGTTGGGATAGAGACCAAAGGCGATGTTGACTCTAAGTCAAAATATGATCGTAAAGAAAACTTGACCCATTTGTGACTAAAGTCCCAGATGAGTCGAATCTTGACTTCACTTATCATGCAGGATTTTTACTTACCAAACCGGTCCTTGCAATTAGACTTAATATTTCACATGCTCCTCTTAAAGCTACCTTTTTAGATGCATCCCTATTATGTGGTGCAACTAAGGCTATCCATGATGTCATGCAATATCTAGATGCAAATCTATGAAGCGGAATCCCCATTCATGAAAATTTCCTTAGTGCATTTTTGCAAATCATAAGGCATGATTTAATTATTCAAATGCAAGTGTACATGCATTCATTGTAAATGCGAATTAATTTACTATGAAGGTTTGCAAGAGGCAATTAACCTATATGGAATATTTTTGTACCCGAAAATCTATGATGCATTTGCAAAAGAGCAAACCTAATACTTGACTTAATTTTTGCAATAACCCATAGATGCTTGATCTACTCTCGACAACTCATGGTCATTAAACCCTTCTTAGCTACCTTTCAAAATATGCAAGCTACTCGATGCGAGGTATGACCTTTTCCTAATGATACCCATGCTTAAATTTTTTATTTCAATTTCTAGACACGGTAGAGGTACTTGATTTTGGAGTGCCGAGTTAGCATTCACCCATGATAAACCATTTGTGTTGATGGTGGCGTCCTTATCCGATCCTTCTCCCGTAGTCGCGGTTTTTCGAGTTACTCGGGAGAGTTTATGCTTTGGGGCCATTTTCAGGCTAGAAAGTGACCTTCACTTCCTTCAAAAGACTCCTTGTGGTGCCGAAGTTCCCTACACCTTGTCTTGACTTTCTTGCCAATTTGAGGCAGCGATGGAGTGGCTACGGGACTTGTGGTGGGGAGAGGCGGTACTCAAGCAATTGTGCCCAATAAGGGATTCGTTCTTGAACCACTTCTCTCCCTCTCTTACTCTTCTTTACTCTAGATTTCCCTTCCCTCTCCTCTATCTCTCATTCTCTCCCTCAATATCTCTCCCTCTCCTTCTCTTTCTCACAATTTTGGCAAAAAATGGGGGGGGGGAGGGGGGGTGGATTTTTATAGAGATGGGGAGAAGGGTATCATGGGGAGGTATTGACACGGGGCACCCTCCCTCCCCATCGTTGTTATTTTCTATGAACGTTCATTGCCTTTCATCATTGCTGCCGCCATCTTTGGTCATCTCATTGACGTCTCCTCCCTCACCCTCATCTACTGCAAATTTAGCTCCCCCTCCCTCGTCGATGTGTAGTTGAACTCCCCCTCCCCCCGCCAACCAGATGGCATCGACACAGGGGGAGAGACGATGAATTTTTTTCCGTTTATTATTATTGTTTTTTAATAAAAGGAGGGGGATGACGTTAATACGGCGGCGGCCTATTACAAGGTAAGGCTCGACAAGAGCTCATTATCCTTGGGGAAATACAAAAAGCTTAGTCCAAGGTACTGTGGACCATATGAAGTAATCAAAGTAATGGGAATGCAAGCCTCCAAGCTTAAATTGCCACCCCATCTCAAGATTCACAATGTATTTCATGTAAGCCTACTAAAACCTTATGTTCCAAACCCCAATCATTTGCTTAATGACGAACAAATAGTCATGTGTGCCAAGAAATTTTGGAAATGCAACTCGAGAAGATTCTAGATACAAGGAAGAAACCTCTAAGAAGCCGAATCCTAAGAGAACACCTAGTACAATGGAAGGATTATCCTAAGGGAACACCTAGTACAATGGAAGGATTATCCTGGAGAGGATGCCACTTGGGTCGATGAGGTAACCCTTATAAAAGAATACCCCTAGTTTCTCTCGAGATGAGGACATCTCGATTTCTTTAAGGAGGGAAGAATGTAATGTCCCCATTACTTACTTTATTTTAATGTGCGCATACATTCCAAAGAAAATTGATTTATGTTGCACATTTTTAAAAAGTAACTCTAATTACGAAACTGACTCTCATTATGAAGATAATTTTTATTATTAATGAGGCATTATATGCCAGTTCATGGAAGGAAGACTTGGGAGACCCTCCCAAGACTAGCTTATTAAGACTATGTTTGTAGTATAGAAGAACAAAAAGAACTAGCCTAGTGGATAGTCACTTGGCAGTTAAGTGTAGTTGGGCAACAATATTGCTAGGATGGGTGACCTCCCACGAAGATTTTCCTACAAGCTAGTGGGAGCTTCTCACATGTAGCCAACGGTGCCAAGGAAGCCTTTGTAGCCCGTTGCCAAGTATTCCAAGGCCAAGATGCCAAGGTTTATGCCTTGGTTGCCGCCTTGGTCGTGAGCCTTGGAGTGATGCCGCCCGATGATGAGACGTGCGGTGCTCGCCCATATATTTGTTAAATTGGTATCCTTGCACTACAAAAATGAAGAACCCATTCAAACTATTTAATTCTACAATTTTCTAATGAGGGATAAGTTAGTCCATTACATAGATTATGATAAGTAAAAATATACTTAAATTTACAAAAACATGTTAGTATTATCAATTGCTTTTTAGGAAGGAACACATAAGTTGATGGAGGGGATAGATTCCTTGCATCGCATTGACAACTGCATTAAAAATGTTTTATGGTTATGAATGCTTTTGGATTTGTGAATGATGAGTTATAGCTCTTATGATTTTGGGCTTGCACAATCGCACAAGTTGTGGATTGTGATGGTTCGGGACATTGGGATCCCAAACCCAATGCTCCCTAGCACTTTGCGGAGTGTGAAAAAACTCACCTGTGGGTGGGGGTCCTACGCTCTTGAGGGAGGTAGGTGTTTTTTATTTTTGATCATTCAAGTACTTGAGAGGGCAAAGGGCCGAGTGGTAAGTGCCCCTATTATGTAGGATGACTTCGGAGACTTAGGAAAGCTTAGAGTGGCTCTGAGCCAATAAATTCCCTGTTGACCACGGATGGAGTGCGATCACATGTAGGTCAATCTTGAGGGATTGGAAGGTCCTATCCTAGGCTGGACGGTGTCTTTCTACAAAAAGACGGTTTTGTATCACTTTGCGGAGTGATGATTATGGATGCTAATATGAAATAAAGTATTTGACTTTCAAATTGTTTGTTATGTGTTAAATATTGAGTTTAAGGAACCCAGTTAAAGAGAGTAATAAAAGAAAGCTGATTTTATATGTCCAAACAGTGTGGTAGTATGCTTTGCTAATTAGAAAACTAAGCAAACCCATCGAGAAAAGTGAGAGGCTTCAATCCTAACAATTGGATGCCTATGGCTGGGTGGACCCGATAAGTCGAGTAACTTTTCAATACTAGATAGAGTTGATTAAATCATGACTCTCTCAAATACCAATAGGATTAGTTACCAAGTTTAACACCGTTTAAGGGGGACCGGAGCTGAGAGTTTACCTTATGGATAGGGGGATCGAGTCACGCTCTGCCCCGTCTCTCACTCTCTTTGAACCAAGTGTAGTGTTAACCTCACTCTTGCCTTTAATTGATTACAAAATGGTCTTTCTTAGGTGGGCGTTAGATTGTTGTTAGGGGTGACTTGTCCACGCTTCCCCTATGAAGTAGAATTGAGATTCCCATGTTCAACTAAGTCCAAGGTTGCCCTTGGGCAGATGAGATGGTGATGTGCATGGATATAAATTTCAATCAACTATTGAGAGGACTCCTCCGGGTCTGTTGGAGGAGGCATCTCACACATCTATCTCCAACCATTACTCGACGAGCTTAAGATTTTGTGGAATAAGGGGGTTGCAGTGGAAGATATGAGCAAGCAAAATGGTCAAGGGTCCGCCAATATATGAGCCATTCTCATGTGGACCATGCATGACTTTTTGGGATTCGAGGAGTGCTCAAGTAAGAAGGCTTCCGTTCTCGTTAGTCATTTCTATCATAGCTCGTTCAAGTTTGTGATCACTAAATAGAGGTTTTGGGACAAGTCTGGTTATGTCAGGCTATCCTGCATGTCCATTGTGTGGGCCACAGTTAGTGCCACAATTAGACTCCTGAAGGTCACGAACTATGAAGAAGATGGTATATCAAGGACATGCCTCTTTCTTTCCGGAGGATAATGAACTAAGGGAAGGTTTTCTTTGATGACCTACAGCACGAATGAATGCCCAAAGTTGGTATGAGTTGAAAATGGTCCATACGGAGTCGTATCAAAACGGAATGTGACGGTTCTCTATTTTCTATGAGTTGCCGTATTGGACCCACTTACACATCAACCACTTGTTGGATCCCATGCATATTTTCAAGAATGTGGGTAGCTTACTATGGGACCACATCATAGGAAAGAGAGACACTGCAGGAGCACGGATGGATTTGAAGGAGGTAGACAAGATGGAGGCACTTTGGCCACAGTTGAGTGCTGATGGTCGCTTGCAAATACCTCACGCTCCTTGGGTTTTGTCCACTAAAGAAGAGCGCATTGTGAAGCAAATTATCAAGTCTCCGACATTGTGGGAGCTTTCACTCAACCGCCAAGACCCTCGGACCACTTATTGTTTCAAGCGTTCCAAGCCGAGCACTAATGGCTACCTCTCACATAGCCGACGCGCCATCCATATCTACGGTGTAGTGAGCTTACCTCCGTGCCGTTCGAGTTACCTCCTCTCCCGCACACTCCGGTAGCTCCACGATCCAAGTGCAAGCTTCAAGCAAGCTCCATCCTCAAGCTCCACGCTCCAAGCTCCATTGCCGTGAGCAAGAGAAGAGAAGAGAAGAGAAGAGAAGAAGAGAGGAGAAGATGGAGAGCTTCTCCTCCTCGGTCCCTCACCTTCACACACTCACTCCCTCACACTCTCACACTCCCTCTCTCAAGCACAAGCTCAAGCAAGCAAGAACAAGAAGAAGAAGAGGAAGAGGAGAGCTACTTTTGGCCACACACAAGAATGAGCTTCTCATTCACTTTTCAACTTTATATACAAAACCCTAAATCCCTTTTGGGCGGTCATCCCCTTTTTCCCCCCTTTTTACATGGCCGGCCATAGCCTAGGCCCTTTTTCCCATTGTCCTTCTTTCTTCCTAGCTTCCTTTCCACCACCCGTCTACATTTACAAATTGCACGGGTGAGAGCCCGGCGCTCTTTTACAAGATTTCAGGGTGCGCCTTTTTATTTTAAAATGCGCCTTTCTCCTTTTGCCTTTGCCTTGGACTTTTAAGGTTGCCCTTGCGCTTTTGGCCTTTTCTCCTTTTCTTTCTTCAGTCGAGCTACCTTTTTTCCGCCTTTTCCCTGCGTCTTTTCCACTTCTTTTTTCTTTCTTCATGTTGGGGTTAACATTACCCCCCTCCTAGACGAGTGCCAGTCCCATGGCACTCACCGTCGTAGGTAGCAGGCTGTAGCATGCACCGAAGACATGGGTGACAAGGACGCCTGTGGGTTTCATGGAGGAGTGTTGGTGATGGTGTGGCAGAAGGTCCTAGGGTCCTGTTGGTGGCCAAGGTGGCTGGTGGAACATTATTGGAATTGGTGGTAGGGCTAGGCTGTGTTGGGGATTGCATTGATGGCCAGCACAAGTGTTGGTTTGTTGGGGATGCTGCACATGACGATTCTTTGCGAGCTTGTCGAATGGTAAGGGACAAGCATTCAAAGTTGAGTGTTGATGAAGAGCGAACAACACCTTATACCTGCAATTGAAAAACCTCACATGTGGTCTCTCCTTAAGGGGTAGTGCTAGGCTTCTCATCGTGCACAAGACATATTTTGATTAGTTTGGGAGACAGGTCGGAACTCTAAGCAAGCCTAGAGTATTGTCCTGCACTTGAGGACCCAAACTGTGAATATACTTCGGTGCAGATATTATGTGAGTGCTTGTGCATACTTAGATATTACATAGTTAGAAGACCGTGGGCTAGTTTCTCATAACAATGCGTGGGTGAAGCAAAGTTGTCCATGCGGAGAAGAAGTACACGTGAAGGTATATGAGACATCTTTTGCAGTGTGACTACACAATGTAGCATAATTGAATACAAGGACACCGCACTTTTAGTAGCTGGAAACTATTGGACTTGCTTAATGGGTTCGGTGTACTTTTCATGGCCAATCGTACGGTGCTTATCACCACTGATTGCAATGGTACTAAGGCAGAGTGCAAAAGAAAATTGTGCAATTGGGTCAGGGTGACAGGTCTAACCCTAGGCGAGACAAGCTCCTCAGGTATGTCCTGCCCTTGATGTGCCCTAAACAATTGTGGGTGATTGTGTGGGGCTAGGGGACTAGGGACGAAGCCGGTCAACCAAGGTCACCAGACGTACCTAATTTGAGGACCCCTAGGTGTTGTGTTGTGATCGTGGGTACTTCTTATTTTTCCATTCACTTCTTTTTCTTTTCTTTTCTTTTCTTTCCTTTTCTTTTCTTTTCTTTTCTTTCTTTCTTTCTTTCTTTCTTTTTTGCGTGAGTACAACCATTACAATATGTTGAGGCTATCAGTCTTTCAATGGGTTGGAAAATGTCAAGCTTTGAAGGCTCAAAAAATGAATAGTACAATGATGATGGTTCCCTAGCCTCGCTGTTAGAGAAGCAGTTGGTGAAAGGGGGAGATACACTTGAGATATTGCAACCCTCCTTGCGGCACATGTGATGTTGGTACAATTGAGGTAACAACTGCCGTGAGCCAACTAGAGCCTGACCCAGAAAGGGGGCGTGGCCCAGGAATGTTTTGTGGGCCATGCAATGTGGGCGATTGGCAAGGGTGCTTTCGGCAGCGTGGCTTTGCCGCAGCTCGCTGTGGGGTTGTGGGTGTTGCGGTGATTGGGCATTGAGCATTTTCGCACAGGGACCTGTATTATCGTGCATCCACTTGTCGCCTCATGAGAGCATATGCATTATGTATGCCGCAACTATAATAAACCAATGCAATGCAAGGAGACATCACTTATTTGAATTCTATGGTGTTGACTAGACATTTCTCACATGCGCTTGATTAGCTTTTTCTTTTGCTAAAGGCGTAGCATATATTAAACGCAGATATGATAAGTTCATACAAGTCAGGAACATGTCAACACTTAACAAGTCGGGAACACTCAACCATTTAAAAACAAAAAGTCCTGGCCAGTTATCATTTGATAATCCCCTTATGCATTAGGGGCTACTCGATTTGTACAAGGCGGGGCGAGTCTGGATGGCCGGGTGATTGGGGCTCTACTGGTGTGGGACTCCCGTGGGGTGAGCAGGGAACATGTCGGCCGGGATATGAATGGTGTAATCCCGACTCGCTACCATCTCCAGAATTTCTTTAAATAATTCATTAAATTCTTCTCTTTCCCGAGCTACCCTTTCTGCCTTTGAGCGTTTGGGGCCCGAGCGGGAGCTGGGAGTGCGTACTACTAGTGATGCGGCCTGTTGCGGGTTTCAAGTCTCGACTTTCTTGACTCGAGGGTTCTTCGGCCTTCGCCTTGGGCAATGTCGCTTAGGGCCCCACTTCTTAGCATACCTCTTGATGGTGGGCACATAGCGCTTTGGTGGAGGGGCGCGTACCACATGCTCCCGCCTTCTGCGAAGAGCGTCTTTGCAAGCCAACTCTCCATGATTCTCCATGCGTTCCGCCAAAAAAGGAAACCTGCAAGGTGCGAACCAAGGGTTAGACCTTGATACAAGAGACAACTGTTTGCATGGAAGGGATTTTAGTGTGGTTTATGAAGCGCATATGACAAGAAGGGGAGGGGTGAGGCATGCGGTGTTTGTTGTAGGGGAATGGTCCCCATGCTGATGTTTGTGTTGCCTCCAGTCATTAGCAGATATTAGTTTATGCTAAGTCGCGTGGACTGGTTGTTGTGGAGTGGGATAGGGTACATCCTCGAGAGGATAGACAAAAAAGGGAAGAAGATGTATAGGAAGGGACTACACCCTGTCTACACCATCAGAGTTGTTGGTCAAGGCCTCCTATGGCGGCAATATGGGTTGCATGCCCTTCACTTGGAGGTGCGCTGGTCACCCGACTTTTAAAAGTGTGATGTGAGGAGGACCTAAGGAGCTTAGCCTGTCAAACTCGACTCTTCTCCCTGCGCTTGACTATCATTGCTTGTGTGTGTTGATATTATTTATACATGGTGACACAAAAATCAGTGTTTATTCATATACATATCTATGAATCCATGTCACATCACGAGGATGAGAACCAAGTGTAGAACTCGGGGTTGTACCGGAGCATGGCACATGCATCTAGTATTCGTGGTAGCTGACTTAATACTGATAGATATTTTGCCACGTCGAGTAGCATGGAACCTTGACCGAGTCTACTGGCAATATGTAACTCCTCTTCAGTGAGAACCTTATCAATCAAAGGGCCCTGTAGCCTAGTCCCAGCCAAGTTTGCACCCCGAATGTCAGTGAGCACTCGAAGAGAAGTTGGTGCCACGTAGGTTGGGTCTCTTTGAGACCGCCATTTGGCCAATCGCTCTTCTGAGACCGCCGTCCCTAGTTCGGCCATTACAACACGGCTTTTGCACCAACGCTGCTCAAATTGACTCTGGCCTGCTGACAGTTGCTTTAATAGCTCTATGTCTATGACATTCGGTCGGCAGAGCACTTCATTGAACGTAACGGTTAAGCGCAGTTCGTCAGCCTCCTCGTTAGGGATGAGTCGCATATGTTCATGCAGGAGCCTGTCGTAGTGCCCGTTAATATGTTCTTGTTCTTCCCATGATAGAGGAAAGGTCAAGTAATCTCCAAGCTACTCCTTGGGGATCGTGCCCACGTCCGCAAGGACGTAGACACACACGACCACTTTGAGCTTAGCCTCCAACTCAGTTAAGCATTATGCGACACTTCTATGTTCAATGAGGGCTTGCTCGGTTGCTATCTCATGCAAAGTTCTAAGAGTTTCCTTAGGCTTTAGCATGGCTGGGGGCTCAGGCCTAGATGAGCAAGATTGGTCCACGCTAGGTTTTCTTATGCTCTTGGGGTTCTCACGTTTCTCCTGAGGTTTTGCTGTTATTTCGTCATGGTTCTTCTCGGATGTGACTGGTATAGATTTGTCACCCTGTTGTGACAGCATTGTATCCACTCTTGATTGATCAATGTGAGTTCTGTTGTCAGTGGATAGAGTGTTGATGGCAACAGTTGCTTTGGTTTCTCAGAACACACGGATGTGTCTGGGGTTGCGGTGTCAAGTCCCTAGGGCTATCAGAAGTGGTTGTGTCTTTTGTTGGCCTTTGAGCACTCATCTGTGTAGATCGAGCATGAGTTGATCTGGTCACATTAGATGGCATCATCTCCCACCTCTTTGACGGTTGGAAGCTTAGATGGAGATAGAGATTGGAATTGAGCAGTCGCCCTTGACAACTGCTGTAGTGCTTCCTGTGTCTATTTGGGAGAAGAGGGCATAGGAGATCTAGGACTCCTAGGTGGATGTGGCACTAGCTGAATGATTTTCTCAAGGCTATTAGATGATTGTGCCATTTGCTTTATTGAGCGAGTAGCCTTGCCTAGCATGCTTTATTGAGCGAGTAGCCTATGATGTTTGTTCTTCCCTTTGGAAATCAATGGCTTTTGTACAAGCTCAATGGTTACATATGACATCTGCTTATTAAGCATGCTAGGTTGAGGCTCTTTCTTTCGAACAGTCGTGTCTGGTTTCTTGCCTTGAGACCTAGAGTTTCTCTTAGATTTCCTCCTGTGCCATGCTTTTGAGGCACTCTGGCCTTCAGCTGATGGAGGCGGTTTAGCAGGGGATTTTGGTACCCAAATCCATTGGTTACCTGCGTAGTATCCTTGGGCACGTAGCAACACTTTGGATATCCATCGCGGCGTTGTGCTAGCTCTCCATCGATGCCTTCGCCTATAAGGCTTGGGCTTCTTTCGTGGTCTTCTATGATATTTGTGAGTCCAAACCCTATCCTTGGCCTTGTCTCTTGACCTTCTTGTTTCCGACATGACCTCACTCACTGGTTCTCGTTGTTCGACCTGTGCTTGTATCAACTGTTCCAACAAGTCCTTGCCCTCGTTTGTAGGCGTGACTGTTATGTCATCACCTTCCTTGCCTTTCCCTTGAGGTTTGATGAGGTCACCCTTGCTAAAGGTGGTGACTATCCTCACACCCGGTAGTATCAGGTGTATCCTTTGTGCTACATAGTCAGCCTCACATTTGGTCACCCTTTTGAAGGGTCTTCCTAGGAGGGTTTCTTTCCTACAGCTAGCACTTTTTGGAGGAACATGAAATAGGATAGGCAAGCTTTCCATTTCAATTGTCGCAAGGATTTTGCACTTCCCTATGAGTGCTTGTGGGTGTCCCCTATAAGGGCTAAGAGTTGCACTAGTCGGTGTGAGCTCTGGTTGGCCTAGTTGGGTCCATGATTCATAGGTCAAGATATTAAAATCTGCTCCTTCATCAATTAGAGCATCAATAGTATGCTCTCTTTTTGCAGTGAGTTTGACCCTAAGATAAGCAGGTGGTACTATGTCTTCATCTTCTGGGTCCTGGCTTGTAAATTTAAGCCTTCTGACAGATGCCCTTGAGTTCTCGACTGCACGACCAGATGTGGATTCTCTACTGCTGTCTCGAATCGTCAGTGCAGTGCTATTCAAGGTACATCTCTCGTCAAGAGTGTCATGTCTAGTCATCTTCGCATTTGTAGCTTGCTGAAGTTGCATTTTGCTCTGACTAGACATGGTTTGAACACGATGTACATGTGTACTTGTGGTGTGGCCTTTTTGCCCTTGATGGCTAGATTGGCCCATTGAGGTTCTAGGGTCTCTGTTTCTCTCTGCTCGGGTATGGGCTTTTGGGTGCTCTATTGCAAGTGAGACTCCATGCTGGTGTAGAGCCATTGCTTCACTAGGGTCCAATTTGGGGGACCTGTCACGGCGCGCGTTTTCTCTCCAACCTACTCGGGGGAGGTGCGGAGGGGGCAGAGCCCCCTCTGCGGGGGTCCGAGGGGGGCAGTCCCCCCGGCCCGCAGGGCCGTTACGGTAGATGCCATATGCAATTTGGAGGACCGTTTATAGCCAAATTTTGAACTACGTGCTCTAAATTTTAGCCCGGTTATGGATCTGTGATGTGTCTTTAGCTCTACATAGCCTTTGGGGTCAATTTCGGGGTCTAGATGCGTCAGAATTTGTGTTCTGGATACTGTCCGATTTTGACAGTTTTTGGTCGATTCTAAGATGTCCGATTTTCAGGAGTTCGATTATCAGAATCGGACGTCCAATTTTGGGTGGGTCCGATCGGACCAGTGGTCCGATTTTGGTCACGTCCGATTCTAGGAATCGGATCAAAAAGTGGTCCGATTTTCAAGTGGTCCGATTCTGGGAATCAGATCGGACAGGGTGGTCCGATTCTGAGCTGGTTCGATTCTAGCTGGTCCGATTCTGAGACTTGGATGGCCTGGTCCGATTGTGAGTGGTCCGATTATGGACTCGTCCGAGTGTCCAAGTGTCCAAGTCGGACCGGTAAGTCCGAGCGTCCGATTCTCAAAATCAGATGGGTTGGTCCGAGTGTCCGAGCATCCGAGTCGGACGGGTTGGTCCGAATCCGAGTGGTCCGAGTGCCACGTGGCACGTCTGATTCTGAGCTAGTCCGATTCTGGGAATCGGACGGTCCGATTCCAGAACTCGGGTGGTCCCATTCTGGGAATCGGACCACTACGAGTTGGTCCGAGTGTGTCAACGGCGGGCGCGATTCCCGTGCGTTTGACCCCTCCTTACTGTCTGCTGCATGCAATCACCACAGACTTTCTAGATCTGATTAGAGCACTTGTTGGAAAACACCAGACTCACCTGGAGCAGCACAAATCACTGACGCCCAGAAATCGGGGCAGCGCTTCCTCGTCCTGCGAACCAGAAGTTCTCTCTCTCTCTCTCTCTCTCACAAGGCAAACCAAGAAAATGAGGTCTGTCCTAGCCTCCCATGCCTCTTAAGGTCCTTTCCTAGCACTGCAGAACCTTACAGCTAGTTTCATGTCCCTATCCTACCCAGAAACTTGAATCTGGTCCCCCGTTTCCCTATTTCAGCCTGTTATACAGCAACAGAAAACCCCACTGTTTGCCTGTTTTTTTCTTCTTTTTCTTTGTTTTTTCCTACCCTAAATGCATCCAAATCACAAAAAAAATACATATACTACTCCATTCCACAACATAAATCTCAGAAAGCAACAAACCTACTTGCCAAGGAGATCGAATACCATCTTCAACCCCCTCGCTTCCTACCTATCTACCTCAAACACCGGTTCAAGGGAAACCCCTTACTTTGATACTCGATTCGAAGTGCGCAAGAGCTCAAGGCTTGAATCCGTTTGTCCCGGCAACGAAACCAAAATGTGGGAGCTTTCACTCAACCGCCAAGACCCTCGGACCACTTATTGTTTCAAGCGTTCCAAGCCGAGCACTAATGGCTACCTCTCACATAGCCGACGCGCCATCCATATCTACGGTGTAGTGAGCTTACCTCCGTGCCGTTCGAGTTACCTCCTCTCCCGCACACTCCGGTAGCTCCACGATCCAAGTGCAAGCTTCAAGCAAGCTCCATCCTCAAGCTCCACACTCCAAGCTCCATTGCCGCGAGCAAGACAAGAGAAGAGAATAGAAGAGAATAAGAGAGGAGAAGATGGAGAGCTTCTCCTCCTCGGTCCCTCACCTTCACACACTCACTCCCTCACACTCTCACACTCCCTCTCTCAAGCACAAGCTCAAGAAAGTAAGAACAAGAAGAAGAAGAGGAAGAGGAGAGCTACTTCTGGCCACACACAAGAATGAGCTTCTCATTCACTTTTCAACTTTATATACAAAACCCTAAATCCCTTTTGGGCGGTCATCCCCTTTTTCCCCCCTTTTTACATGGCCGGCCATAGGCTAGGCCCTTTTTCCCATTGTCCTTCTATCTTCCTAGCTTCCTTTCCACCGCCCGTCTACATTTACAAATTGCACGGGTGAGAGCCCGGCGCTCTTTTATAAGATTTTAGGGTGCGCTTTTTTATTTTAAAATGCGCCTTTCCCCTTTTGCCTTTGCCTTGGACTTTTAAGGTTGCCCTTGTGCTTTTGGCATTTTCTCCTTTTCTTTCTTCAGTCGGGCTACCTTTTTTCCGCCTTTGCCCTGCGTCTTTTCCACTTCTTTTTGCTTTCTTCGTGTTGGGGTTAACAGACATGTATGATGCGTTCTCTTAGATTTGTTTTTTCTAAAGATGACAAACTATCAAGGCTAAAATCCCATGATTGGCATAAGATATGTTAGGTTTGTACTACGAATGGATTGTAAGTGGCCCACGTATTTTGCTATTTGGAGTCTAGTCGATGTTCATAATGCTTATTCATTTGTGATAGTTTATACTACCGATCACGATTGCAGGATGCCTTACTCCAAAAATACGCAGGGCGATTTATAGGTTATCAAATTTAGTGCAATGGATCTCACAAAAGGAGATCAGGACATCCTCTATTGAATCCGCAAGGCGAGGAGCACTGGAGATGGCAGACTGTCTCTTTGAGAAGTACCTTCCCACTAGCATGCACATGATACAAACCCACCTCCTGGTGCATCTTGTAGATGAAGTGGAGATTACGGGACCTGTACATACCCGATGGATGTTCTCCTTGGAGTGCTTCATGAAAAACCTTAAAGACTTTGTGCAACAACGAGCTTGGCCAAAAGGTAGCATGGTTGAAGGCCGGTTGGTGTCTGAGGCATTAGTGCATATTTCATAGTGGCTACTACCAATGGTGGATTCAGACAACAATATGCTATGGTTGCTGAAGGATGATGTGTAATATTTCCGTTTGAATAAAAATATTACTAGACCAATCTCCCACGCACTGTAAACTCGTGAAAAGATTATCTCCAGTCCCGACAGTTGATCTATAATCATACGCGAGAAATGGAGTACTCCGCATTGGTCAACCGGGACCGAGGATCAAAAACCACATCATCTGCGGGAAAACATCCTCTTGGGAGGAGGTTAAGAGGATAATGATGAGATTATTGCAAAATTTTTTATTTACCTTCCCTAGCCATTGCATGGCTAAGGGAAGGGGATGGGCTATTAAGGGCAACATGAAGAGGTGGGGGGAGGAGGCCATGCAAGGGGACCACGGGGGGGGTGTGGGGAAGCCCTCTCCCCCCTTATCCTATAAATATACCCCTCTAAGGGGGATGGAAAGAGGAGGAAATTGCGCCAAACTATGGGAGGCTCATTGTAGACGTGTGTAAGAGGAAGAGAGAGGCTTCGTCACCGCTAGAGGCCGTCGTGGTGAGAGAGGGTGGTCGCCGCCTGCTCAAGCCATCAGCCGTCGTGCGGGCCCATTGGCCATCAGTTGCCATCCTTACATGCCGCCAATTACTGGATGCCTTCCTTCCTCTTCCCCTATTGGTTTTCCCCCCTTTCCATGTGGGTTCAACAGCCCAGAAGCTCCTTAGAAGCTTCTAAGGGGGCTTCTCTAAGCCCCCCTTCCCATTGCATTCCCACACAAGCCATATTAGCCCGGTTTTAAAACCCCCCTTCCCGTGGAGTCCCTATAAAGCCCATTTTACCCCTAGGATTTTTAAGTCCCCTTCCCATTGGATCCCACACAAGCCATTCCCTAGCCTGGTTTTAAAGCCCTTCCCTTTAGATCCTCAATAAGCCCATCCCGGGCTTTGAAGCAAAGGAAGCTACTAAGGCCCTAGGCCCGGTTCTTCGTAAAGAAGAAGAGGGGTTTCTCTAAGCCCCTTTCCACTTGATTTCCCCCATAAGCCCATTGAAGAGGATTTCCTTAAACCCCCAGGATTTTGAAGAAATTAAGCATAAAGGCCTTTCCACCAATCACCCATAAGCTCCTAGGCTTGGGATTTAGAGTTCCCTTTTTCCGCAAAGCCCACAAAACCCTTCCTAAACCCGGAATTTCAAGGTGAAGAATAGCTCTCAAGCCTCTATTGTCCAAGGGCCCTCACAAGAATCCCAAGGCCTTCCAAAGCCAAATTCCGCAAGTCGAAACTTCGGTCAAGGAAGGAATACCTCAAAGGGAATTGCGCATACGAGGGAGACGGGCCAAGATCATAAGACTGCGAGCCAAGGCAAGAAGTTCGAAATCCACGAAGGCTGACTAGAAGTCAAATCCACGATGACCCCTAAAAAGTCACAAGGCGCAACCGCAGGAGGATCATCTCCCAATATTCATGTGGATATTTCACCGAACCCACAAGTCCAGGTTTTCTTCCTATTTTTGATTTAGGTCGAAGTATTGCAATTATGCGTGGTTAATTCATGGAATTAGGATGCACTTTTGTGATTGAAATACTTTGGCTATTTTAAAGAAAGTAACTCATGATTGAAGATTGGTCATTTTTATTTTTCAATGGAATGAACGAAAAAGAACATAAGATGTCTATGCATTCTTAGCAAGTTATTTTTGTGCATTGTAAAGTAACGAATCTAGATCAACTAATGACTATCATTACAAAGACGAAATTATTGTAGTACACCTTCGATTATGCATGGAAAGATTAAATCACATGTTGCATTATTAGACAAATCTTTCTTCGTAATGATTCATTAAAAAGTCATTATCAACCATAGGAAAACTGCAAAGCATGGAAATATTCTAAAGCTACATGAAGTAGGTTAACTCTAGCTTCAATTGGCATAAATATCATTTAAATTGCGTAGTAATTAGGAAAGGTTGCATAATGCCATTCTTCGTACGAATAAATTCATTCAGAAACATAGTTGGGGAAAGGCTGCATGGTTTGTTTAACATAAAACCTTAAAAGCTTAGTAGTATGAGTTGTGAATGCATGTCCTAGTAGGATCAATGGAAGTTATGCGAATTTTAACATGTGCTTGGTCTTAACAAGAAAAGTTAGGTATTGCGAATCTAGAGAAAATGAATCGCATGCTTACATGAATTATGGCGTAATGCAACTAGTTTTTCCCCTCTTTGATCAAGACAATATCTTTAGGAATAGTTCGTCCTTGTCGTAAGACAAGTAAATTGGTTTACCCAAAACACCTAAACCGCAAAGGATTCATTTAGGATGGTTAAATCAATACAACACACTCCAAGTGCTAACTAGGGTTTAGCACGTTAAGGACTTGACCTAGTCACACTTATTGCCAAGTCGAACTCTCATACCCTAAAGTCCTGCCCACATTCACGGAATGTAGGGACAGTTGGACATACTTGCAAGAAACGAATTAGGGTTTTTGTCCTAAATATCACTCGTTAGGTTTTGTACAATAATAAATATTATCTCTAAATTTATATCATTATTATTATATTTTGACTGTTTTTTTTTAATTCTTTCATTTGTATTTTATGATAACTAAAAGAATAACCTTGGGATAGTAGAGAAAGGATGTAGGATGAGACTTTTGCTTTCTAAAATTAAATATGGCTATAAATTACTTAGAAATACAATCAGTAAAGGTTGAAAATTTATTAAAATCTCTTGTTTCTTTTTAAGAAAAGGATAGGGGATCAAAAAAATGTAGTTTCTGTGCACCAAATATATTTAAAGTGCTCTAAAATTAATTTTTTATGACTATGATTGCTTTTATTTTTTAGAAGTGTTAAAGATATATTATCTTAAGGTTTTGTTCTTGTAAAAAATACATAAATTAAGTGAAACTATATAATCCTAAGATTTTGCGCTTATAATAGATAGACAAATTAAGCATTATGGTAGTGGAGGATGTTGGGATCCCTAGGCCAATACTCCTTAGCACTCTATGGAATGTTGGAAAACTCACCTATGGCTAGGGATCCTATGCTCGCAAGGAAGGTAGGTATTTTTTCTTTTTTTGATTACTCAAGTGCTTATTAAAAGGAAAAAGGGTTAAGTGATTAAGTGCCATTGTTACGTACGACAACTTTGGATACATTTGGAAGCTTAGAGGGACACTAAGCTAGTAAAGTTCTTATTCTCCACAAAGGAGTGCAATCACATATGGGAGCCCAATCCTATGGGATTGGAAGGTCATATCCTAAGCTGAAGATTGTTTTCTCTACAAAGAAACAGTTTTTGTACCACTCTCTAAAGTGACAATTTTGATTATATTATTATGGAATAAAATATTAATTTTTGAGACATTTTTCATGTGTAATGATTGTTTTTGATAGACCTTTTTTAATAAGATAATAAAAGGAAAAAATTTGTCCTCACAATCAAAGCCTACAGCTAGGTGGACCCAATAAGTTGGTTAACTTTCCAACAACACTAGATAGAGTTGTTTAGTTTATGACCCTCTCAAAATATGTAGGACTAGTTATCAAATTCAATACCATTTTAGGGGACACAGTTGAGAGGAGCTTCTTCGAGTTTTGTTTTTGTAGCCTTTGATTGAGCTTTAGCCTCACTAATCCCTTTGTTGTTGATAAAAGCATGTATAGCCGCTTGATGTTGCTTTGGGGCCATAGAAATAGCCTTTTTGGTGTGAATTTTACAAGCACGAGTGAACGAATCTTAAAATGTGAGCTTCCTATTGCTCATGGATAGATCAAGGCTATGACAAGCTTCACAAATTTTCTTGACTGTATTTGACATCATTTGGACCTTTCAGAAGCTTTTTGCACAACTGACACAAAAACAGGGCTTATAGTGGGTCAGTTTGACTACAGACAATGTAAACAGACTTTAAATAATGTAGTACTTGATGCTTGCAAGCATGAGAGAGAGAGAGAGAGAGAGAGAGAGAGAGAGAGGAATGCTTGGGAGATTGTAATTTGCACAATGCATGATCCGCTAAATAGTTAGTGGATCTAAAATCCTTGACATGTCAAGAAGGTTAGGATGGTCCAACAGCTCAGCCTAATTCAAAGAGGAGAGAATCCATGGGCTTTTGCCTAAAAGGGAAGGTTTATACAAATGCCCCTACAATCTCATTTCAACAAATTTCCTTCCCATTTGCCAATTCTTCTATCATTTTTCTTGATTCTAAATGTAATCTCTTAACTATTTTGGATGCAAGAAAGGAATGACTACTATCATAGTCAATCAAAATTTTGAATGATAAATCCTTGTAAGTAGTTGGAGATTGGATTGTAGGATATTAGCAATCCACTCCTTTTTTCTCAATGGTAGCATGTATGGCTATCTTTCCATTTCTTCACCTAAGGTGCACTCTTTGGGTTGTCCTATCATAGTATTTTACTAGGGCTCCAACCGCTCTTCCACATTCATAGCCTTGGTTGTTGTTTCCATTATCATGGCCTCTTCTAGTAGGCTAGTTTGGGTTTGGATTTTGAGAACAATTCATGCAATTAGCCTAGATGTCCAATACTTCTACATTGGTAGCATTACATGTTGGATAACCCATTTAGTGGGCCTTGGGTTATGGCATTGGACCTTCTATCCCCTCAAGCTTTTCCCATGTTGGTACCATGGTTTGAATAATTCTATATGTAGTTGTTGTTCATGGGGTGGTTCCTTTGGCCATTTTTCAAGAAATCCCCTTGGTTGTAGGGTTTGCTCGTATGAAGGCATCTTTGAGAGTTACTAGACTCATTGATTCAAGGCAAGTTTCCATGTGTCAATTCAATCATTAGTAGAACCTTACAATCTATTGTGTTGCGGTTATTGGTATGCATACTTGCGAAGACTCACAAACCTTGAAATTTGTTGTGTTATGGACATTGGTAGTGCATACTTACAAAGACTTGATGGGGAAAGGTATCGGACTTACAACTTCTTTGATTGGTTCTCAAGTCTTGAAAGCTTCTCTGCCATTCCCTTGTCTCGCTACCACTATTTCCACTAGAGCTTAGCTTCACCAAAATGAGATGAAGATATGAAATCATGGATTGGTTTGTGACAATAGTTTTAGTAGCCAAGAAATAATCATCCATGGCTTCAATCCCTAGCCCAATGTGCCTTATGGGGTTCCTACGCTCTTAGGCATGTAAATATTTTTGTTTTGGATCAGCACTTGAGAGGGTAAAGGAACAAATGGTGAGTGCATATGTTATATAAGATTATGCTAGAGGCTCAAGGATGCACAATGGGGCTCTTAGCCAATAAATTCCATGTTGTCCATAGAAGAAGTATGATCACATACAACCCAACCTTGTAGGGTTGGAAGGTGCTATCCTAGGTAGGACCATTGTTTTCTCTATAAAGAGATAGATTTTGCACCACTATGTGAAGTGATGTTTTGTATATCTTGTTGTAAAATAAAGTATTGGTTTTCAAGGTGTTTGTCATAAGCTAAAGGTTGCATTAACAACTCTACTTAAGAAGATAAAAAAACAAATTTGTTTTTATATGTTCTAATAATATGATAGTATGATTTTCCTAATTAGATAACTTAAAATAAAAATTTTGAGGAAAGTGGGAGACCTCAGTCATCCTAATCATCGATCATCTATGGATAGGTGAACCTAATAATTAAGATAACTTTTCTAAACACTAGATAGAGTTGTTAGTACATGGCCCTCCAAACTCAATATGTTAGTTACTAGGCTCAACATTATTTTTGGGGGACCAGCTATCCCTTATGGGTAGAGGGATCAATGTTCTACTCTATCTCTTTTCTCAATTTCTTTGAATTGAGTGTGTGCTAGTCTTACTCTTACCTTCGGTTGATTAAAAAGTGATTTTTTGAGGTGGCCATTTGATTGCTACTACTAGGGGTGACTTGTCCATGCTTCCCTCAAGTAAAATCAAGATTCTCTTTCCCAACTAAGTTTAAGATTCCTCAAAGAGATATCATAGGTAGTTATCTACATGGATTCCTGTGGATTTAAACCATGTTTTGTCAAATTTACATGGATTCCCCTAAATTGAAGGCAAAAATCCCTATGGTGCCTAGAAACATTAAGTGAATGTGCTTTTTGGTCCCTTTGGTGCCTGGGAACATTAAGTGGATGTGTTGTTTGGTATAGTCAACATTAAATTACATTTAATATTTAAATGGATGTCCCAAGAGATTCTATTTCCCATATCTTCTCAATTCAAAAGGACATATAAGAGTAAGAAAATTATCTTAGTTTCCACTATTACCATCAGGTTACATTTTCCTAGCAAGGGGTATGGAGTTCCCCTATAATAAGGATTGAACTTTATGTTAGTGGGACACTAGTTATGTTTGTCGGAATGTATCTCCCAAAAGTAGTATGTAGTGTGTTAAAGTTGGATCCTTCATATATAAGAGCATTAGCACTTACCTCTCTTGATGCAATTAATTTGACTCAGAGGTATACATGTAGAACTAGTAGCTCCTCCTCAAAGTCTAGATTAGTAATTACGATGGCTCTAACATGGAAATTTGAGTTCTTATTTTGGAGCTCGTAACTCATGTGACTTGGATGTTTTAATGATCAAAACATCTTTAGCCAAAATGTGATCTCTATTAAGTGCTCAAGTTCTATTAGATAATTAGCACATGCTTTAGTTCCATTACATCACTCATATACTACTATTCACAAATTGTGAATGCGAAACTCTCCATAGGCATGGCGGCATTAATGCCATATGTTAGCTTGAGTGGAGTCTAGATTGTGGCCATCCTATATGCTATTTTGAGGACAATAAAGTTGCCATGAGCTCATTGTCCTATCTACTAGAGATAGAGAATGTTTTGGTAAGGATATTTATAAGTAGTTTGTTCCCTAATTCCACTTGGCTATTAGCTTGAGGATAGTATGGATCTATCTCCTCTTCATTGATTAAATGAGTTTCTTGATCACTCAAAATCTTGACGAGGAAACCAAATCGTGTGATGACTTGCTTTCATAAAAACTTAGCCATAATTCTACCATCATTCTTTGCAAGTGTCCCTGGCCTTCTCTGTTAGATATGATCAATGCCCCACCCTCATTAGGTGCTACCAATGATCCATGGTGCTCAAAGTTGTAAGGCCCCCATTATGAGGAGAAGCCAAAGGTGAGCCCGGACATTGGTTGAATCCAAACTTGTATATCAGATGAGGTCTATCTGACCGGATGGCAAAAAGGTGACCATTGTGGGTCTAATCTTTGGGTTAGACGGAGTGGTTAAGCTGGTAGCAACTCGAGGCACATTGCATCGAGTTGCGGGGTAAGGGAGTTAAAAGGGGCCCCTATTGTGGGGTCCGAGGGCCGCGGAAGCGGCCCCTGGCTGGGGTGTCCCAGGGGGGCCAGCGGCCCCCCCTGGCAGGGATCCGGGGGCAACACCCCCGGCCCGACGGTAAAGGGAATATTCCTTGGCCGACTAGTGAAGGCTTATATGGTAGGTCAGTCAGGCCAACCTCACAGCCTTCGCAAGCTATAAAAGCTAAACCCCTTCACAGCCATCGATCACTCATCTTTCACCCAGTCAGAGTTGTTGTTCCACCTAGCCTTAAGCTCTTCACCTATCTTATGTCTAGATCGCCATCTAAGCTTCACACAGTGGAAGCGCACGAGTGGACAGAGCCATCTTTGTATCAGTTATTTGGAGTTAAAGAATTTAATTATTTTCCTCTTATCTATTGTGTACTCTCTATCTCTTTCTCAGATTCTATTCGTTGCGCCGTGTAATATTTTACATGGTATCAGAGCCCAGGGGGCTCTAGAGATTGGAGAGTGTGCAAGAGGCAAAGGCTTCAATAGCAAAGAGAAACTATGTCAACTTCTGGAAGCGGTTCTGGCGAATCAAGAAGCGGTGCATGAGGTGGTGTTGCTGTACCAGCTATTCAAACACTAAGGATTCATCCACCAACCTTCAGCGAAGGCAAGTTAGATGGTATAAACTACACCTTGTGGAAGTTCAAAATTACAACTATCCTTGATTCTTATGAGCTTCTGGAGCCTGTGCTGGGGACTAACGCAGAACCACAGCCTACCCCCGACCCATCAAATCCTAGTGTGATGATTCCTCCGAATGCAGATCTTCTACGAGCTTGGAAACGAAGGAATGCAGATGCATTGTGTGCCTTAGTTACAAGCTGTTCTGACAATGTTCTGACTTTGATTCAGCATACAACCAAAGCGTCAGAGGCTTGGAATATACTAAGGAGTCAGTATGAAACACGAAACCAAATGAGGATTCAAAACTTGGAGAATCAACTAGTAGCGGAGAAGTTTGCTGAAGGAGAGACGGTTGAAGCATTCATCACTCGGATTAAGAATCTGCGCGACCAGATGGCTGGCGCTGGGATACAAAAGACTAGCGAAGAGCTAGCTCGGAGGTGTCTTCGGATTTGTCCATAAAAGTTTGATGGACTAGTAATTGCCCTTAATACTCAAGTGAGACCTCAAGCTTTGAGTTTTGAGGAGTTTTGTGCATTATTAATGGAGGAGGAGTTGAGACTAAAAGCCCGAGAAGGAAGCAACAATGGAGATGCTGCATTCTCTGCCAATGCAAAAGGCAAAGGTGTCTCCTCCACCAAAAATGATGGTGACAAAAAGAAGAAGGGTGGCAAGAAGAAGTTTCAAGGAGAGTGCTTCTACTGCAAGAAGAAAGGACATGCAATTGCAGATTGTCATGTCAAGAAGGCAAATGAAAAGAATGGTACCCTTAAAAGTAAAGGGAAAGAGACAACCAATACGACTGAAGCAGAGTTGGAATTATTCATGGCGACCATTGAGGAAGTGTGCTCCTCGGCACAAGAAGAATCTACCACTGACTCATGGGTGTTGGATAGTGGGGCCTCCCGTCACATGACCAACAAGAAAGGTCTATACAGTTCTATGCAGCCTCTACAAGAATCCATCACTGTGACAGTTGGAAATGATGCTAAATGATGTGCTGCAGGCACATGTACTATTTCTTTTGTTGCTGCAAATGGTGAAGTCAAAAAGCTTTCAAATGTGTTGTATGTTCCCGAAATCAGGAGAAATCTCTTATCAGTGTTGCTGCCATAACTGATCTTGGTCATGAAGTGAGGTTCAAGAAGACAGGTGCAGAAATTCTTGATAGTGCTGGCACAATTGTTGGCAAAGGAGAAAGAAGGAACAACCTGTATGAGCTAAGTGCTCTTACAGCCACCGCTGGAGTGGGCACAAGTAAGCTTTGGCATGAAAGGTTTGGACACATCGGATTTGCACTGTTGAAGGAGATGCAAAAGCAAGGTATGGTTGCTCACCTACCTACAATAACTGAATTGAAGGAACCATGTGAAGCTTGTATGATGGGCAAGCGAGAGAGAAAGGCATTTCCACAAGAAAGCAAGAATAGAGCACAGGCTCCTCTAGAGTTGGTGCATGTTGACTTGTGTGGTAAGATGCCTACGCAGGCCTTGGGGGGATCTTCTTATTTTATGTTGATTGTCGACTACTACAATAGGAAGATGTGGGTGTACTTCCTTCGTGATAAGGCTCAAGCTTTTGGTAAGTTTAAAGAATGGCTAAAACTTGTTGAGAATGAAATAGGGAAAAGTGTGAAGAAATTTAGAACAGATGGTGGTGGTGAGTTCAACTCAAAGGAGTTTGAAGGCTTTTGCAAGAGCAAAGGGATCAAGCGTCAATTGACGACGCCTCACACACCTCAGCAGAACGGTGTTGTGGAACGCAAGAATCGCACCATTGTGGAGATGGCAAGATGCATGCTAAAGGACACCATTTTTGGGCTAAAGCTGTTAATACTGCAGTCTACATTCTAAATCGGAGCTACACAAAGGCTCTCAAGGGAAAAACACCCCATGAGGCTTACACTGGTAAGAAACCATCTATCTCACATTTTAGAATTTTTGGATGTGAATGTTATGCACATGTTCCAGATGAGAAGAGAAACAAGTTACAACCAAAAAGCAGAAAATGTATCTTCTTGGGTTATAGTGATGAGCAAAAGGCTTACAAATTATATGACCAAGAGGCAAAGAAGATCATCGCAAGCCGTGATGTGGTTTTCAAGGAGGAGCCACATACAGTGGAGGAGGAGAAGGCAAGTTCTTCCACTTTATCATCGAGCGAAGAAGTAGTCCACTATGAACTTGTCCCAAGAGCTATCCCTATCCTTAAGGAGGAGGAAGCATCATCTTCAGATGATGAGGAAAAAGTTCACCAACCTGACATTACCCCACCGGAAAAGCCATTGCCGCGCTGGGTGAAGCAGCTCTATGACCACAATAATCCTATGCCTGCATCTGTTGAGGAGAAGGCAGACGGACCAAGGAGGTCTCAGAGAATAGAGGAGCAAAGGAGGGCTTCTGCTCACATAGTCAATATGGCCTTGATGGTTGAGATTATGAGAGAAGTAAAGGAGCCAACTAACTTAGAAGAAGCACTTGCAGATCCATCATGGAAGACTGCTATGCAGGCGGAGTATAACAGCATAATGAAGAATGACACTTGGGAGCTAGTGGATCGACCAGCAAAGCGGAAGGTTATTGGCACTAAGTGGATCTGGAAGGTAAAGTATAAGGCTGATGGTACCTTAGAAAAGTACAAAGCTAGACTAGTTTCCCAAGGATTTTTACAAGTTAAAGGGTTTGATTTTCAAGAGTCATTTGCCCCAACTGCCAGAATGACCACTATTCGCAAGGCACTTGCAGTGGCTGCCCACAAGAAGTGGCCAGTGTACCAAATGGATGTTAAGTCAGCGTTCTTAAATGGTGACCTCAAGGAGGAGGTGTACATGGCTCGGCCACCAGGGTTTGAGGCCCCCCATTCTGAGAACAAAGTGTGTAAGCTGAAGAAGGCATTATATGGGCTGAAACAAGCCCCCAGAGCATGGTACTAGCGGATAGATAAGTTCTTTTTAAACCTAAACTTCAAAAGATGTGCCTCAGATGCTAACTTGTATGTTTACAGGGATGGTAAAAAGTCTGTAGTGATTGTCCTATATGTGGACGACCTTCTTATTACAGGTGACTATGAAGATATGATCAACCAAAATCGAAAGGCTTTGAGTTCTGAGTTTGAAATGACAGACTTGGGCTTGTTGCACTATTGTTTAGGGATTGAAGTCTGGCAAGAGCCAGGAAAGATCTTCATCTCTCAGAAGAAGTATGCATGGGAGATCTTTAAGGCATTTGGCATGACCGAGTGCAAGGAGTTAGCTACACCTATGGAGGTGAATGCAAAGTTATCCGTCGAGGTTACATCAGCACTAGCAGACATTGGGAGGTATAGGAGGTTGGTCGGCAGTCTGATCTACTTGTGTAACACCAGACCAGATATCAGTTTTGATGTTGGTGTTTTGAGTAGGTTCTCAAACAAACCTCATGAGAGTCGTTGGAAGGCTGGGATGCGGGTGCTCAGATACTTGAAGAAAACTCTTGACTATGGTATCACATACAGTTTCGGAACTTCTCTTGTGGGAAACTGTGACTCAGATTGGGCAGGAGACAGTGATTCCAGGAAGTCAGTTTCTAGTTATTGTTTCTCTTTGGGTTCAGGAATCTTCTCTTGGATTAGTAAGAAGTAGCCAACAGTGGCATTGTCTTCTACCGAAGCTGAGTACAAGGCAGCTTGTTTTGCTGCATGTGAAGCAGTATGGTTGAGAAGGATTCTATTGCATATGGGAGTGCAGGATGAAGAACCAACTATGCTGAGATGTGACAATCAGAGTTGCATCGCCATTGCCAAAAATCCAGTGTTTCATGCATGCACCAAACATATAGAGATCCAGTATCACTATGTGCGTGATTTGATGGAGGATGGGATAGTGGAACTGTTCTACTGTCCAACACAGGAGAATGGAGCAGATATCTTCACCAAAGCACTTACGAGGATCTACTTCAAGTTCATCTTCAGAGACTCGGCATTGGGCCGAGGAGATAGTTCACCTATGGGTGGACATTGAGGGGGGGTGTTAGATATGATCAATGCCCCACCCTCATTAGGTGCTACCAATGATCCATGGTGCTCAAAGTTGTAAGGCCCCCATTATGAGGAGAAGCCAAATGTGAGCCCGGACATTGGTTGAATCCTGACTTGTATATCAGATGAGGTCTATGTGACCGGATGGCAAAAAGGTGACCGTTGTGGGTGCCCGATGGTAAAGGGAATATTCCCTAGCCGACTAGTGAAGGCTTATATGGTAGGTCGGTCAAGCCAACCTCACGGCCTTCGCAGGCTATAAAAGCTAAACCCCTTCACAGCCATCAATCACTCATCTTTCACCCAGTCAGAGTTGTTGTTCCAGCTTGCCTTAAGCTCTTCACCTATCTTCTATCTAGATCGCCATCTAAGCTTCACACAATGGAAGTGCACAGGTGGACAAATCCATCTTTGTATCAGTTGTTTGGAGTTAAAGAATTTACTGATTCTCCTCTTATCTGTTGTGTACTCTCTATCTCTTTCTCAGATTCTGTTCGTTGCGCCGTGTAATATTTTACATTCTCTACCCACAATCAAGAAATTTGTAGTAATAATAATATATTGTTCTTTACTAAGCCATAAAGCTAATGGGTCCCATAAAATCAATATCCCATTACTTGAAGGGTTAACTAGTAATCATCATGAGAGTGAGTTTCATCTTATCCTTTTAGATTGGTATCTTAGTGCACTAATAATCAATGTAGTGTTTCACAAAATGTGTCGTATCTTCTAATTGTGTAGGCCACCATAGTTGTGAGACTTCCGAAGCTTGGTGTTGGCATTGAAATGGCCTCCTACTATCCCTACATGTCCTTCTCACAACATCACCTCTATCTCATCCTCACATGCACATTGTCTCAATAGACCATCCTCTCTTAGCTCATTCAGTTGTCCTACAATTATTTGGTAGGGTTGGGTTTGGAGGTGAGTCTCACCTTCTTTATTAGGTGTTTAGATAAGCCTTTTTCTAAAGCTTGCATGATTTTATCATCCTAATAGTGTGTTTAATCCAATTGAGCCTCTTGTTGGATCTTGAACAAGGGGGCATCAAGAACATTGTTGTTCATTATTGTCACCTTTTCACCACTTTTCTTGCTTTGGATGTGTGATCAGCCATGTAATGTGTTAACCTCAAATAGCAAGGAGGAATGTAAAGTTGAGTGGAAGCGCAACATGCCTAAATTAATTCAAAAAGGGCTATTTTTTGAAGTGCATTAGATTTTTTAGATACTATTATTTACATGTTGAATAGTTCTTGGTTACACTTGAATTGTAATAGAATTTAAGAGCTAAATTCACTCCCTTGCAAATTGTAAAATATCCCATGATAGGTAGAAAGACCCATAAGTATGTGAAGTTGTGGGTATGAACCTTCTATTCACTTTTAGTTGGAGCAATCTAAGTAACGTGGAAGGGACCAATGAAAAACTCAAAAAACAAGTCGAACACCCAACTTATAAAGGGAATTCTAAACCCCAACCCTATGTATAAAATATAAAAGGTGAATAGAGGACCTCATTCTTGTGTGTGCAACTTTAAGAGCTGCCTTCTTCTCGCTTCTGACCCATCTTCTTATGCACCATGTTGAGAGTGAGGGAGAGTGAGAGTGCAAGTGAGAGACTTGGAGAGTGAAGCTTCTCTCTTGTCTTGCCCTCTCTTCTTCCCTTCTTCTTCCATATCTTGGAGGATGAGAGGAGGTGGAGTGTGAGGTCTAATTTGTAACAAAACATCAAGGCCTCAACCCAAAGGATCAACCTAAGGGTTCCTAAACTAGGAAGGTCTCCTAAAAAGCAGTCTAATGCCCACCTACGAATGCTCGTTTTGCAACCAATCAAAGGTGAGAGTAGGTTAACACCACACTTGGTTCAAAGAGAGTGGACTTATCTTTTGGACTTCCATGGTCATTAGGACATGTACTCAACTATACTACTATGATTTCCTAAAATGGTATTAGAATAGCTCTATCTAGTGCTTAAGAAAGTTTCCCAATTGATCTAATACACCCAACCATAGACTCTTAGTCACATTAGGACTAAGGCCTCTCACTTTCCTTAACGAATTTGTTTTAGTTATTTATTAATTAGAAAAATATGCAACCACACTATGGGAACATATAATGGAACCTTCCTTTTATGATTCCATTGCACAATGTTCATTCCTTATAATTCAAACACAATACATAAATAATCAATAAGAAAAGTAGTTGATTTAATTAGGGCTCAATTTCTTTATTATAATGTCTACAAGGATCCCAACTTTCGTAAAGCCATCTCAATCCCCATGAGAACTCCCCAAACCCCACATGGTCATTCCACCTCTTGACTAGTATTCAAGGTCATCCATTCCTAACTGATGATGGAGATCATGAAGCTCTATATCCCTATCATAGGCCACCAAGGGATTTACTAATTTAGAATCCCTCTAAGCACCTCTACTGCCTAAGGTGATGTAGCAACAATGCACTTTTGTCTTTTTCACAATTCAGCTCTCGCCCTTGGATACCAAGCAGTGCCCCTCTAAGTTTATGTCAATGACTCTAACATTCCTATTGGACCTTGGGATGAGTCTAACTATTGATGACTCTATTGATTCCACAAATCCAATAGCCACATATTCTCCTCTTGTTAATCACGTAAATCCAACAACCACATATCCTCTTAAATCTTCTTATTAATTCACATGAAAATTTCTAAACCATACATACATACCAACACAATGAATATAATCTTTTTCAATCAATAAATAAGATCAAATAAAATAATATATTTATCTCAAAAATGAGTAAATATAAAATATGCAACTCAAACCCAATTATTGTGTCTACATTCTTGATGACATCCTCTAAGTTATTCACTAGAGCATCTTGCTCGAGTTCTTGAGAAGTGCCTTCTTGAGCAACCTCCTTTCATTTAGGATGTCTCATAGGGACCATCATTTAGAGTAAATTTAATAGAGTTTCTACACAATTGTGAAAAATGAGAGAAAAAAGCTAAGAAAAGTTCAACAAAGTTTCCATGTGGTTCCAGAGAAGAGAGAAAAAGCTTGGTGGATTTTGACAACGCTTCTGTGTGATGGAGGAGAAAAAAGGAAAATCTCAATGAAATTCAATAGATCTTTCACACGTGTGGAGAATAAGAGAGAAGCTCGATAGATTTCACAAAGCCTCCATGCACACGTGGAGAAGAGAGGGAGGAGCTTGGTTAATTTTGGCAAAGCTTCTATGTAATTGTAGAAGAGATGAAGAAAGCTAAGAGAGGGAACTTCCATCAAGCTTCATTGCACTTGCAAAGTGATGTCTTCTCTAAAGAGTTGTGTGTCTTTGAGACTACACATGGACAAAGAGGGGGGGCTATCTTAAGCTTAAAGCAAGTTATTTTGAATGGTTTAGCTCAAATTAGTTATCACCTATGTTTTAAAGAACTTAAGAGTCCAAGAAAGCAAAAACATGGCCCCTTTGCACTCATGCACACCTCATGCACTAATTTTTTAATACACTTGATAAAAATTGAAACAATCATAATTATTAATATAGAAGTTGAAATTTGGACCAATTTGGAACTATTATGATCATAGCAATGAGCTCTACAATATTATCACTTTGTTTTACATTTTCAAGAAAAATTAAATTTTCCAAAATTTGATCTCTATATTCTCCCATCATGAATTCCTACCAATATCTCAAAAGAGTTAGTAAAATAAATGTCTTCATGCTCCCAAATATTATTACACTTGAGGTTACTAATGTGTAACAAAACACACAATATCCTCAATTACGTTTACCACACTAAATAGTACATAACATCTAAGATACCAAGGTGGATACATTACAACAATCCCACCCAAAGCACCATCTCACATGAATATAATTACTTATAGGACAATAGCCCACAAGCACTTCACAAAAGTCCTAGCTTCCAATATACTAAAAAGAGGTGACCCTTGTATGGTCACACACAAGTCTCTAGTAGCACCAACCTAAACACCTCTTCCATGAAGCCAAATGCTAGAAGCACTTGAACTTCCAACAACACAAACTTAATAAATAAATTCTCAGCTTATATGAGTTTTATGACACCCTTTGATATAACAAGCCACATCATGGCTCTTCAAAATAGTTGCTTACATAACAATTTCTCTCCAACTATTGATAATATTCTAAAAGAGATTACTTTTAGATGTAGCATAGCCTTTATTCAACACACAATTTAGCCCAAATCATCTTCTTTTAGTGATAGCTAATCAAATGCAAGATTAGTCTTGTACTTGTCTTCTTCATACTCCAAAAAGAGTTAGTAAAATATTTTCACGACTATCCATAAAGATTGGCAAATAGAAAGGCAGTTCATAGGCCATATCTCAAGCTTATGAAACCTCTTTAAAGTCAATAGAAAATTAGTCTATAAAGATACAAATAGAAAGACGCCAAGGGGAAATCAAGCCATCACCCCTCGAGTTTGAGAAGGTAGAGCACTTATGAACTCCACATAAACATGATTTTAAAGACATCCATGTTTTTGAAGGAAAGAAGGGGAAGAAGGAAGTTGGTCATATTGCTCTTCCCAAGCATTCATGGGAGGAAGAAGAAAACAACGACCCATCCCCCATCAAGAGATCATGAGGAGATAAGGAAATGATAGCTTGTTGGGGCATAATACTATAACCTCTCTCTCTTCTTTTTTTATATAGAGCTCAATAGCCTCTTCATAACTGTTGGAGCACTCATCTCAGTCATAACTTGTTATGTGTATCAATCCTAGATTGCCACAACCTACTTACATGTGTTTCTCATGTTGATTACCAGCTCAAAACACACTTATAACACCCTCCCAACTCCACCACAATTCTTCTAAATCATTATGCATCAACTGATTATCCAAGGATGCCAAAAATGGCTACCATAATCAGTATTCACATTACGTCAAGAATCAGTAAAAATCTCTACATGGAGCAATAATCAATCAGTTTTGATCAATAGTCTTTGTGAGCCCTTTAAACTTTTTCACTTTAGTCTATCACATGAGCCCCATTCCCATACCTTATTTTATATTATCAAACGTACCATGCAAAGCATTTATATCAAACATGCATTAAAAAATATAGTATGTAAAAGACTTGTTCATGTCAAGATAACTCAAATAAGGGTAGGAGAAGGTGAAATTTACTTCTCTATTACATTTTTCATTGTATCTCATTCTCAACCTTGAAATAAGAAGGTGACATTAAATTTCATTATTTCAACATTATTATAGAAAGCACCCACAATGTCCTCAACTGCGTGACAAGTGCTTGAAAAGGATTTTGAAAGCAGCAATCAATAACCACAACATTTAATCTACATCCAAGTCACAACACTTCAAATTCAAGATGTCGATACCAAAAATATGCATTTGATTTTGAACCCAATAGTAGTTGTTCAATGATCAAGATGTGCAACCATATGAGTGAACCAAATCAATATCTCCAATCTCAAACCAAGCAATACTTACTCAATGTGTACCCCATATGAATGACTCAAACCAACCAAGCTCTAAGCAAGTTTGGACACAAAACCATGTATCCAAAGTGTTCTTTTGGTCGTGCTAATTCTTATTGTTGTAGATGGAGACGTCGAAACTATAGATTTATACACCGACGATTGTGTACTAGATTTTCCAAACTAGATATAGAAGCAAAGGCGTATTACATGGAGCCCCGAGAGGAACACCAAGGAAAAGGGAATTCTCTTGCAAGAAAATCTATCTTGTAACATCAACAAGCTTGTTTATCATATTTCATATTATCACAATGAAGAAAAGAACACCAGGCACAACAAATCTTCATGCAGCATCATGTAGACCTCCCACGGTTTTGATAGAATCAACCATATTCTTCAATATCTTCACAAAATCCATCAATAGAACAAAGAAAACAAAGAAATACACCATCTTTGAATGGAAATACATCACATAGTATTCATCTTCAATATCTTCATATTCTTCTCTCTCAATCTCTCATATACAATCACTCTGTTTGAGTAGAATTGGCTATCTCTGACTCTCTCTCTCTCTCTCTCCATCAATAATACATCATATCCTCACTACAATCTCTCAAAAATCACTCTCAATAATCACTCTTAGGTCATGGATACCCCTCCCAAGAGGTATGTCTGATATGAAGAGTCACCAGAGCCACTACAGTGTCCTTTCATAGCTCTCTACTGTCACTTCACTCTAGTCTTCACTTGAGTCTTCAGCAGCTACTTCTTCCACTTCTTTCAGCTCTTTTGCACTTGTATTCACCTCTTTCCAAGGCTAGAAAACTTTCCCAAAGTCACACATACATTCCACAGAACACTTACAGAAGCATACAAAACAGTCTACAAAATGCTTCGAAAATTACAGGGGTAGGTAAAAAGGAAAAATAGTCAGCGCAAAGGGAGGAACAGGGCCATTAGGTGGGATTGGGACTTCGATGAACGTAGGGTGCATTCAAATAGTAGGACCTCAGAATCAAGGAATGAAGGAAAACTGTAAGGGAACAGCCCCAAGGGTGGGTGGAACATAACCGGGTGGGTGGGAAGGGACCCCATTAGGGTAAAAGCAAGGCATGGCATACATGCATGAACAGGGTAAGGCATATGCAGAAAGGTATGCAATGTAGACGCATAGGGACGCGTCCCCACACTTAAGACCTTAACGGATAGGGTTAACCAAGCAACAGGGACCGAGGACCACGCCACAGACCATCCACTAACTTCCCCACACTTAAAACATGATTGTCACGAAGAAACAGAAGGTGTAGGGTTAGAAAAACTTGGCCCGTTTCGTCAAGAATCAAGGTTGAGTGTCGATGGCACGTCCAGGGTTGTTGTCGACTGCAGGAGGTACCAAGGCATCTTTACAGCGCACATCCTTCATGGCAGGGACCATGCAGCAATACCCAGGGAGGTAGCTGGTCGAAGGAATCACAGGAAATCCGTCGATGATGAGGGATACTACACTCAACTCGCAATCACTCAATTGGAATGAAAGAACAGTCACTCGCCCCATGACTAATATCACTCGAGGAAAAAGGATTGAAACCCATATCTCATACCTAGTTGAGGAATCAACAAGGGGGAATGGTGCAGAAAGAGTATGCCAGGGTGCACAATTGATGGTACATTAGTGCGTCCAACCCGTCTGGCATAGGTGCAAGGAGGAAGGCAAGGGAGCCTTACAGTGCGGTGGACAAAACAGGGTGGCATGACTTGTGATGACGGGAAAGACCCATCCCGTGGGTTCATAGGGAAACGGGAACATACCTGACTCCAAGTGTCGTAACGTCCCTCAATCGTACCTCTCGGTAATTGATTGAAGAAACTCCAGTCACACTTAGCCCACCCTCTGTCTCACTCTCTGTTGATAGATACAAGAGGGCAGCCTTTTCCTGAAACCCGTTGATGTAATCCTCACAACCACTTGTGCAAAGGTTGTATGCCTTTTGCGCATTTGATGGTGCAACAGTGCATCCCGCCTTGTGCCGGCATACGGTGTGAGAAGGAAGGCCAGGGAGCCTTATGGTGCAGTGCACAGAAACAAATTGTGCTTTGTGCATTGAGAGGCCCATCCCGTGCGTGCAACACTGCATTCACACTTCTCACCTCTCATTTGATTTGAAGGGAAAAGACTGGTCTCTCGACCCACCCTCTGTCTCACGCTCTATCGATAATTATAGAGGGCAACCATACTCACTTCCCCATCCGGTTAGGATGAAAGCTCACGTCACTTGATTGTTTGTCGATGAAGATCACGTCATCAGTTGTTGAAGAGGCGTACCCAGGGAGGTAGCCATCAAATTGAACGTTGTGTTGGACAGGAACATGTCATCTCCTAGAGGACAGGTAGTCACTTTGCAGAGAGACCCAGGACACAGCGTACCAAGGGAGGCAGCTTCGGGGAATTGGATCCTGGGAATATCAATTAATGAATCCACTTTCTGGACTGCTGGGTGTTGCCACCTTTTCCACAGCCAGCTTCCCGCCCAAGGGTGTTTACCACCTTTTCCTGGAACGAGGCCTGCTATGACAGGGAATTGCTTCCTTTTCTCTCATAACAGTTTTTTTTTTTTCTTTGTCTTGTTTTCCCCTATTCCCGAGGGTGTTTCCACCTTTTCTCGAAGAATAGGTCGGCATGACAGTGACCTAAGTCATTTTCTCCCATAACCGATATGTTTTTTTTTTTTTTCAAATTGAGCAAGGGAATGGTAGAAAGACCATGTATCAAGACCAACCTCGCCACTGTCGCTGGTGGAAAATAATGGATAAGAGATCAAGGCTGGAAGGGGGTTTTGAGGGGACAGAGGGTTGCGTCCACTTCATCAGGAGTGACTGAAGAATGGCTATCAGAAGTAGCATCATAACAAGTACAGTGCCGTGCCAATGAGGGAAAGGATCAAGTGTCTGTAATTGTCAAGATCCCCAAGGAGAGAAGTACTTATTTAGGCGATATCCATTGATCAGAAAGGGATCATCTGAGGCATCAACGGTCTGTACTTGGACAGAGCCATTAGGGTTGACTGCAAGTACCTTATGGGGGCCCATCCACCGCTATTGGAGCTTGCCAGGAAACTTGCCAAAGCGTGAATCATAGGCTAGGACCAAATCACCTTCTTTGAACTCCTTGTGCTTGATGAAGCTATCATGGTCAGCCTTACGTCGAGCTTGCGTGGCTTCCATGCACTGTAGAGCCATCCTACGAATTTCATCCAAACATTCCAGGTGCAGGAGACGGCGTTGCAGTGAATCATCGTCCCCCAAACGCTCTTTGATAGCCACTCTCAAAGAGGGTAGTTCCAATTCAACAGGAAAAACAGCTTCTATACCATACACCAGCTGGAAGGGTGTGAGGTTCTGTACGCCCAGAGGGCCTCTGTAAGTCGATCATCCCAATCACGACGATGTGCGGCAATTGTTCTTGTCAGAATCGAGTAGAGGATGCGATTGGTAACTTCGACTTGGCCGTTGGCTCTGGGGTAATAAGGAGTGGACTTGCGATGGCGGATCTTATACAACTCTGTCAACTCTTCCATGACTTTGTTGAGAAAATGAGTGCCTCTATCACCTACCAACTCTAAGGGACTGCCAAAACGGGTGATGATATTCTCGTACATGAACAGGGCCACGCTGTTACCATCGTCCCGCTTTAGGGCTTTAGCTTCACACCACTTTGTGACATAATCCGTACATACAAGGATGTATCGGTTCTGTTTCCTTCTGGTGGGAGGGTCAATTGGACCGACGAAGTCGATGCCCCACTTCTCAAACGGCTTCAAAGGAAGGATAGGTTGCAGTGGCATGGCACTTGTCTTGGTGGGTTTCCCCATTCTTTGACAAGCATCACATCTTTTACAGTAATCATAGGAATCTTTGTGAATGGTAGGCCACCAATATCCTGCTAGCAGAGCCTTCCTGGCTGTAGCTTCTCCTGCAAAGTGACCTCCACATGGCTCGTCATGGCAAGCCTTCAGAACAATCCCAATCTCATCTCCTGCAACACATCTTCTGAGCACTTCATCTTTGCCTTTCTTGTACAGTGTACCACCTAGCAGGGTGAAGGGGGTTGATTCTAGCATAAGCTTCTTCCTTTCCCGACTAGAAATACCAGGAGGATAATGTTGGGTTGCCAACAGATTGGCAATGTCTGCATACCAGGGAGTTACAGTTTCTACCAAGAATAGGGAAGCATCGGGGAGGTCTGGATCATCCTGCTCCTCGTCTGCAGTTTGTGGGATACACGACAGATGATCAGCCAGAACATGGGAACGACCAGGCTTAGTAATCACCTCAAAGTCGAACTCCTGGAATAAAAAGAGCCATCTCATCATTCGTCCTTTCACATCTGCTTTGTTCATCAAGAAGGACAGGGCCTCATGATCCACATAAAACTTAAAGTGGGTAGATAGGAGGTAATGGCGAAACTTTTCCAAGGCAAACACCATTGCCAAGCACTCCAGCTCTGTCACTGTATAGTTCCGTTCCCTATCAGTGACTTTTCGGCTTGCATAATAGATTAGTTGATCCAACTTCGAGGAACCCTTTTGGCAGAGGACAACACCTAAGCCTTCAATTGATGCATCAGTGTATACATGGAACTCTTTCGTCCAATCAGGAGGTTGTAGAATGGGTGCCTCAATCAGACACTGCTTCAGAGTGTGAAAGGCTTTGTCACATTCTTCCGTCCAAGTAAACTCTGCATCTTTCCTCAAAAGCTTGTGCAAGGAAGTTGCCTTTGTCGCAAAATGGGCTATAAACCTTCTGTAGTAACCCACATGGCCTAGGAATCCCCTCAACTGTTTGAGGTTGGTGGGTGCTGTCAGAGCTGCAATCTTTTCGATCTTTGTAGGGTCTGTTGATATCCCTTATGCAGAGACAATGTGGCCCAACAGGACTCCAGAAGAAACCCCAAAGATGCATTTGTCAGGGTTGAGGGAAATCCCATACTCCCGGCATCGGTCAAAGCATTGTTCCAGGTGTTCCCAGTGTTCACGGATCAAACTGTAGACACAGAAGTCATCCAAATATACCTCAATGAAGTCATGCAAATGATTTTGAAATGCGACCATCATGACTCGTTGGAAAGTAGCAGGGGCATTGCAGAGCCCAAATGGCATCACTCGGTAAGCGTAGGTCCCCCATTCTGTGGTGAATGTTGTTTTGGACTGGTCTTCTTCTGCGATTTGGACTTGGTTGTATCCGCTGAATCCATCCAGAAGAGAATAAAGCTCATGTCCTGCCACTGTGTCCAACAGTTGGTCTGTGAAAGGGATAGGAAAGTGATCCTTCTTTGTTTTAGAATTGAGCTTTCGGAAATCCACACATATTCGCAATTTGCTATTCTTCTTGGGTACAACCACGATGGGTGAAACCCATTCACTATTTGCCACTGGATAGATGAACTCAGCTTCCAGGAGCTTCAACAGCTCCGCTTTCACCAATGTGGAATAATTCGGGTTCATTCGCCTCTGTCGCTGCCGTACTGGCTTGGCATCAGGCTCGAAGTCAATATGATGTTGACATATTGTGGGATCAATCCCCTTTAGGTCTTTGTAGGACCATGCAAACACGTCCAAATTTTCTTTCAACAAGTTGTACAAGGTTGACAACTCCTCTTCTGGAAGACTTCTACCCACCTTCAAGTGGCGTTCAGTGCCTTCTGCATCCACAAAGGTTAACTGCCTTTCACCTTCTACTTCACAGATGAAGGTCCCACAGACTGCTTCTGGATACAAATCCGACTCCTTCAAGGGAGTGGTATCCTCTTCTGATGTCCCACTAGAACTAACTTCTTCTTTTGGTGGAGACTTAGGTTGCTCCTTAAGACGTTGGAATGGGATTAGAGCTATTCCGGGTTTGGTTTCAAGATTAATTACCTCTTGACTTGAAGACTCCTCTTCCGAAGATGACACATCCAGGAACGTCACATAACAGGGACCCTCTGATTTCTGTTGGGTTTGTGGGACTGGTGCTTGTTGGCACGGTGCATCATCATCATCTTTCTTTGGCAAGGATGGGTTAGGACGGCATGAGCCATTGCTAAAAGACGGCTTGTTCTTCTTAATCCATTTCTTATAAAGGTTTTGCATATAAGAAGATCCATTTACCGGACCAAATGGTACCATCACCATTCTGTCCCATAGCATGAGCTCATCGGCTTCTGATGCTTCTGGAACTTCTCCCTCAAATGTATCCTCTTCAGGTGGGATAGACTCTTCTAGCTCACTTTCATCACCTTCTTCGTCCATGTCATATCCATCCTCTTCTGTCTCTGTCTCTGTCTCTGTCTCTGCTTCTGCTTCTGTCTCTGTAGGAGCTCTATAACAGAAGAATAGATTCTCTGTTTCCTCTTCTGCCTCTGTCTCTGCTTCTGCTTCTGCTTCTGCTGTGGTCATGTAACAGGGAGAGCAGTACATCCATGCTTCTATCTCACTGTCAGAAGTGATTTCAAAAGTCATGCCCGGTTCAGGCAGGTAGTATTCACCCATTGATAACGGCTTTGCATCTTTTGGAAGTTGGCTTACAGTATCCACTGTTAAGGAATGTGCCACTGTTTTCTTGGGAAGGATCTGTTTGACAGCATCTTCGTCTGCTGATGCTCCATCTGTAGCCTCATTAGGGGAGTTAGAAGATAATTCCAAGGAGGTGGATCCATGTCCTTTTTGAGAACCATACAGTTTCAGCACCACTTTGTTGGGTCCTCTACCGAAGGTCAAAGTTCCTTTGAACCAATCCATCCTTGCTCGGGCTTCAAAAAGCCATGGTCTGCCCAGTAACAGAGGATAGGATGTGCCATAAGAGTTTGGCTTCACCACCGGATAGGTCAGCCAATAATCTTTTCCAGCCACTGTAGTCTTCACATATGGGAGAATGCCCAAAGGCTTGATTCTACTCTGATTCGCCAGTCTGATGAGCCATTGAGTGGGTTGCACACCTTGTAAGCCTAGATCCTTCATTGTAACATCCGTCATAATGTTCATTGATGAACCACCATCAATCAGTGCATTTGCAATGAAGCAGCCTTCTATCCACGCGCCAGTCTCTGGAGTACCCGGATCTAGGAAAGCATTAGCCACATCCACTTCTTTTACAGGCTCTGGAGCCTTGTTGGACTTTGTTGCTATTGAGGGAGCAATCCTTAAACCACGTCGTCTTGTCAGTATACTTTTGAACCTTTTCCGGCAACTGGGAGACAACATCAATAATTGTCGGAATGTGAGGTTTGGTTTAAAGGTATCTAGATCTCTGACCAGATCGTATTCCTTAATAGGATCCATTGGCTTCTCTAACCGGTTAGGGAATGGGGCAACACCCATTTTCATTTGCCCTCTTTCTTCCAACAGAGGAATCATGGGAACTTCTTCTGCTACTTGCGGCGCTTCCTCCTCTTCTGTATCCTGGACCTCTGGTCCTGTCTCTGTAACTCTCTGTGGCACTGTAGTGCTCTGTACGGCACTGTTAGGCTCTGTTCTGTTCTGTTCTTCTGGTGGAAGATTAAACTTCACTGTTCTGGCAGGAGGGTTATTTTCTTTCTGGACAGGTGGTTCCTTCTGCTTTGCACGAGTGATGGCAGCAACTTCCAATTCCACTAAATTGGAGGTAGGCTCTTGAGCCTTGGCCGGACTATTAGTAGCACTGTTTTTCATTGGGGCTGGGCTTAGACAGTCTTTTGCAGTGTGGCCTTCTCCTTTGCATCTATTGCATAAGGGCTTGTAATCCACTGACCTTTGAGGATTTGGACAATTTGGTGAAATGTGTCCCTTTTCTTCGCATCTGTAACACTCCACTTCTGATCTCTGACCACCACCAGACTGTCTTCCTTTGTAACTTTGGGAGGGAAATCTTCTGGGTCCGAAATTAGGACCAAACTCTCTAGGCTTGGGTCCAATATCTTGTGTTGTCATTTTGGATTCCAGCAAGTTAAATCTTACGTCTTCTTCCTTCCTTCTCCTATCATGCATCTCCTTCAAAGAGCAAATGTCCTCTGTATGGTTCTTCCGCAAACAGTAGGAACAGAAGGCTCTAGGGATGGTTGGTTTTCGTGTACATTCAGTGGCTAAATGGCCTGCTTGATGACACTTACCACACCAAGTATTTGACCGCATCACATCTCTGCCTGCTCCTGCAACATTGGATATGCTAGCGGTATTCACTTTCAACGTCTGTAGTTGTTCTGTAATCACATCCATCAACTCCTTTTTTATGTTTGCAACTGAGTTGGATAAATAATCCTTCAAGCTTTCTCCTCCGGACGTACTGGCAGGAGGGTTTTGAGGAGTCTCTGTAATCACTGCATAAACGGGTTGGGCTGGTACAGAGGGGTCTCTATTCTGGTTCTGATTCAGAGCTCCTGTTTGAACTGTTGGCTATTGGCTCCAGTTGGTAGGATTCCACTGTTGCTGCTGATTTGGCATTGAGGAAATTGGTTGGGACCATTGTTGTTGTGGTTGAACCACCATTTGAGGCATGGATTGTGGCCACTGTGGATTTGGTGCACTGTATTGTGATACCGGGGGCATCTGTTGGTAAGGGTAGGGGACAGTCCCTGGAACTACATTTGGTGGATACATCATTCCTGGCATCAGAGGAGGTAGAACTCCTCTTCCTGTATTCATTGCCAATCTAGCTTCCACTTCATCATACAGTCTTGCTCCTTCTGTTGCAGCTTGCAGTGTGGCTGGTCTTTGCAGCTCCACAAACTTACGGACTTCTGGTTGTAATCCTCTGAGAAACACTCCCTTCTGAATGCCATCATCTAGATTATGGTTAGTCCATCTCTTGAGGATGGATTCCATTCGTGAGACATAAGCTTCCACTCTTTCTCCAGAAGACTGACTTAGGTTCATAAATTCCTCTCTCATCCGCTCTTCAAAACCTTCACGCCTGAATTTAGTGAGGAAGGCCAACTTCAGGTCGTCCCATGTGCCAAAAGTTCCTGCTGCTTGTCTCTCATACCACTGAAACGCCGCGCCCTTGAAAGTGGCGGGGAATATTGCTAACCAATGCTCAGGGGTTCTAGCATTGTTAGCCACACATGCTACCATAAACTCTGCTACATGAAGATCGGGGTCTTCATTGTACTCTCCCTTAAAAACTGGCAATGGAACTACATTCGCTGGCCTGTCATCAATATTTCCAGGACGGATCTGGCTTGGAAGTGGACCTCCAGCAGGAGGAGGAAGGGCTTGATGTGCCATTGGGACTTCTGTAAAGAGTTCCGCAAGGGCGTTAAAGGCGGCTTCTGCTGCGAGCTTGCTCTTGGCTCTGATTCTTGCTTTCTCTCTTCTCACGTACCTCTGGACTCGTTCTAATGCTTGCCTCTTTATTGCGTCATTCATCAGGGGTGTGGCTCCACTATATTGTTAGTGCTCCACAGAGGGTTAACAGAAGGCTTCAGTCGCTGGAGGACTCTCTTGCCAACATTTCTTCTACTTCTTTCTTTTCAACGTCCCTGAATTTTGCTTTCATGCCACTGCACAGAGGAAGGTATTCGGTTCTGAAGGTGTCAAAATGCATACGTCTGAGCATTGTGGTGGTGCCATCATCATAGTAATGCCAGCTTCTGATGGTTTCAACAGTGTATGTTGTGAAAAACACTCTGTCTACCAACTTCCAGTGGGTTGCTAATTGAACAAACAGAAGATTATCAGTACACCAAGCATCCCATGTATCTTGCTGTTGAGCGTCCACGAACAAATTCCAACTTTTTTCCTTCTTGTCTTTGTGAACCTCTACAGACCAAGACTCCTGAAGCTTCTTCACAATCTCCCACTTGATGTTGTCTGGAAACTTTTCAATGAATGCCAAATCTTCCATGGATGGTCATTCTCTCTGTTTCTGCTCTTCAGTTTATTCCCAAACAGTTTGCTACTAAGATGCAAGTTTCTGCTGCTTCAACAGGGAGAGGAAACTGTCCACCACATAGAGCATGCATCATGATGGTGATGTGTTTTCTCCATTGTGGGATGAACTTTTTGTGGAAAGTGGCTTTGATTATGAGAAATTCCAACTCTTCAGTGGAAGAAGGAACTTTACAAACATCCATTGAATTCTTCTCTTCTTGGCAATGCCATTTCCTTCATTTTCAGCCTCTTTTGGTGCTTGTTGATGGCAAGATTCCCCGGCTGCGCACCAAAAACATGGAGCCCCGAGAGGAACACCAAGGAAAAGGGAATTCTCTTGCAAGAAAATCTATCTTGTAGCATCAACAAGCTTGTTTATCATATTTCATATTATCACAATGAAGAAAAGAACACCAGGCACAACAAATCTTCATGCAGCATCATGTAGACCTCCCACGGTTTTGATAGAATCAACCATATTCTTCAATATCTTCACAAAATCCATCAATAGAACAAAGAAAACAAAGAAATACACCATCTTTGAATGGAAATACATCACATAGTATTCATCTTCAATATCTTCATAGTCTTCTCTCTCAATCTCTCATATACAATCACTCTGTTTGAGTAGAATTGGCTATCTCTGACTCTCTCTCTCTCTCCATCAATAATACATCATATCCTCACTACAATCTCTCAAAAATCACTCTCAATAATCACTCTTAGGCCGTGGATACCCCTCCCAAGAGGTATGTCTGATATGAAGAGTCACCAGAGCCACTACAGTGTCCTTTCATAGCTCTCTACTGTCACTTCACTCTAGTCTTCACTTGAGTCTTCAGCAGCTACTTCTTCCACTTCTTTCAGCTCTTTTGCACTTGTATTCACCTCTTTCCAAGGCTAAAAAACTTTCCCAAAGTCACACATACATTCCACAGAACACTTACAGAAGCATACAGAACAGAACCAGAACAGCTACAGTACAGAACAGAAGCTCTACAGAAGACCTACAGAAGGTTACAGAAGGTCACCAAAACCTCATAACTCATTCTCAAACCATTCCAAACTCTCACAAACCATTCAATAAACTTTCACAATATCTCAATCTTCATCAATCAATACTCCATCCCTCCTTACAGAAGACAATCAGAACAAAACAGACCAAAACAGAGCAAAACAGAACAAAACAGAAGGTATACAGAACCATTCAGAACCTATCAAAACATCACAGAACCACCAACAAACATCATGATCTTCCAAAACTCAATCATTATCATCCAAAACACTCTCAAACCACTTCCAAATCAATTAATCATCTCATAAAATCAACCATTCAGCTCTCAAAAACAACAAAAATCAGCCAAAAAACAAGTCATTTCAACACTCAACATTACATTTGCCAATGTCCAACCCACAGTGAGATTCAAGGGCCCTTCATTGTCTCTTTAAAGATACTTAGAGACCCCTAAGGAGATAAACATCAATGTACTAAGGGCCTATCCAAATGCAACTTAATTTTATTCATGAATATCCATGCAATCTCAAAGCAACCTTAATCTACATTTTGAAGTACTAAGGAGGTCCCAACACAACCCTCAACTACATCTAAATAAGGGCTATTGCTTGATCAAGCAATCTAAACATCCCAAAACCCAATCAATGCACTAATGACACATCCATAAGATTATACAAGAGATTTATTGCCCAAGTTAGAGCCTAAGCTCCCATATTCTTCTCCACATGGGATAAGATTGAGGCTAGACCTTTCCTAGGATGAAATATATCGCATTGTATCCTTAGGCCTCTCTCTCTCTCTCATATGTTTTATGAGTGGGTCATAATTTGGTGTGCTTTTAGATTCTCCCTTCAATATAGCTAATATAGCATCTAGATCAACTAGTGAGGATTTGTTGTCATGGAAAATAGATTTTACTTGTCATTTTGTGGGTTTTTTATTTATTTTGTTAAGGCTAAGAATGTGACAGGAATCAATTTACACAATTAAATTGTGAAATAGATGTTATGAAAATTACTAAGAAAATAAGTTGATTTCATATTTACTTGTTTGTGAATTTTCATTATCTATGTGCCACACAATTGTGACTTGTTACACATAATTGCTATGTGTGACACTAATCGACTATGCTTAGTAGACAAATAGAATGAAACTAATATGTTTAGCATTATGTTGAGTAGATTATTAGATGGAATTAAGAAATTTAATATTTTTAAAAAATAAAAATATTTAGATAAATATATATAATAATGTAAATATATGATGATATATATTTACATGATATTGTAACATATATACATTATGTTTTGTATTGTTAAGTTTATTGCTTTATCTTTGAATTTAGTGGTGATTTTAACTAAATTATTGATTTGTATTATTATTACTTTATTTTATTTTATTTTTTAAATATAAATAATATTAAAATATTATATTTAAGATATACTTTTATCAAAAAAGATTTATTTATGCAATGCTTTGCTATTTCTTTACGTGGTACAATTTTAGAAAATTTTTCTAACTTTCTTTATAAAAAGCAACATGATCATGTCAAAAATAGGAAAACAAGGTTAAAACTTTGTTTCATTGTTTCTCCCTCATCCAAAGTGAAAATTCAAAGGTTTCAAAGTAATTTTGGGGGATTTTGGTATTTCTCGGACATGATAATGATGTCAAAATGTCATGATTTGGCGCACAATATTCTTTCTAGTAACTACAATAGGCTACAAGAAACCTCTTGACACAAAACTTTGTATTTCAATTTATGTTTGTATTTTCTTTGCAATAAGATATATGATATGGATATAAGTAGCTAAGTAAATCAATATTCCATAATGGAGGATGGCAAACCATGGTGTTTGTCATGGGGAAGGTTCAGCCTTGTTGGCCAAAACACTAGTGCCCCTGTCGATATTTCTTTATCTTTTATTATAAATGGATGGAGTACAACTTAGATTTACCTATCTCCTCCACTAATCCAAGTGCTACTTGTGGTCATTATGACCAGCAAACCTTTAACCAATTTGCCCCTTGGTTTGCTTGGGGAATCGGCCTTTACCCTACTCCTAACAAGACAAATTTAGCCCCAAATTGAAATTACTAGTTGGCCTCTTGGATCTCCCTAAAATTCTTCAATTTCAGTTGTTGGAATTCAAGTCTTAGGCATTCAATTCTTAGCACCATCCCGAGGTAGCTATCAAAGCCCTAATTTCTACTATAAATTAAGGTTTGCAATTGAGATTAATTTAAATATCTTCCTCCGATGACTTAAACTGCTAGAAAATACTAAGGAAAATTGAGAAATGGTTAGAAAACAAGAGAGAATGTTGTAGAGAGAGAAATTTCTAAACCGCCTCCAATTTACTACTACCCTATTCAAGAGAGCCCAATGTGCAATTATCTTCAATCTATGAGTCGAAAATGACTATCACAAAACTCCAACTGCCATCACATGCCTATTTTGGCACTTGTAGGACTATCATATGCTCGTATAGGCTTTCAAACTACTGTTTCCAACGTCTACGCACGTCTTCAATGCTATAGAACAATTCAACATCATCTCCTCCCTCTCAACAACCTCATCCTCTATCACAGTGGCTAAAGTAGATTTCCACTAGCTCCCAAAAATGTTTTTTTTCACTTGCATATGTAAGTTTTCCTAAGTGTGCCGCCTTCTAATTCCATTTTTCAAATCTATCTAGCTTATTAAATTAATTTTTAAAATTTTATTGTACTGCTCAAAAAATTAATTTCACCAACCATGCCAATTTTAAATTTCACATCCTCATGATAGGCCACACCCTTGAAATCCTTGCAATTGTCCTCAGTTATACTACAATGTACCTAAGTAAACCATATTGCACTGGAATTTTTGAAAAGGCATCATTGTAAAAACAACATTGACCATTGGTATTAAACCATGCTGATATTAAATACTTCCTAAAAAATTCCAACCAATATACATAAAATATAAAACGCATTAAAAAACCAATACTACTATCAGAAACCCACATAATGCATTTTTTCAATTACCGTGTCTCAATTGTTTTAGCTAAATTACCATAGCAAAGCATAAACTGTCAATGGCATTTATAAAACATGCAAATGTCCACAAAACTAGTTGTATACAATTGAAAACTTATAATTAGTCACTAAAAACCAACTATCGATAATCAATCTCTAATTATCATAAACTGTTGATCATTCTCTAATGATCATGCATTGATGCAAACTTATGCATACTAATATAAATGTATAGCTTCAGAGGTGCTATGAAAACCATATCCATCTGCATACCAATTCTAGTGACTAGTACAATGAATATTGACCTCATGGCAAAGATATTGTCAGCACAGTATCCTAAATGCACAGTGAATACACTCGAGATCCGCTATACATGAAAGTTGTCCATCAGTGGAAGAGTAGAATTATTACATCCCCCTTGAGCAACAAGCAATGCTCTGGAACCCTACTCTATTGAACTTGACTAAGCTCGATCCAATGTCAACTCTAATTGAAAAACCTCAAGGTAAACTTGCAATAAGCAAGGTATTGAGATATCAAGCTCTACATGAGGTGGGATCCACTGCGTCTTGGTGATCTTGCATGATATTATTCACTAGCATGTTAGGTGACCAACATGAGGATACACCACTGATTCTACAACTAGACTACACCCATGAGTCTATCCTTAGTCATGGCACATTTATTGTGCCACCTCTTCTTTCTTAGCATGTTCGCACTTAATAACCACTTGTACATATGTTGTGGTACTTTCATATTAGTCTTTTATCATGTTAGAGTTATTTTTTCTATATGAAGAAGAAGAAAAATATTGTAGCCCTGTCTCTATGTGTTCTCTAGCCTCCATTACTTTTGTATGTGTGTGCTCTTGGATGCTTCACCTCTCTCCTCTCTTGTCTATTTTCATTGCATCACAGTCATCCCATGGCTATGCAGAGCTTGATTGAAGGCTGAGGTAAAGGCATTGAAGTATCGAAGCAAGAAACGAGTAAGAAGCTCTTCCACCTTGCTCAATTTGTCATCGGTTATAGCTGTAGGAGGCTCCTACAGGGGCTGGCAAGGTTGCAATCTCCGATTGCAGTGAAACTTGGTGAACATGAAGAATGGTATATATACTGCAGATAAGGCCTTTATGGCTTTTTCACTGTGATTTTTGGCATCTAAAGTCGTTTTAGCCTCTGTTCTGGACTTATAAGTAGACTTGAGAACAGTTTTTGGGTATACTACAATTCAGGCTGTGTCTGCCATTTACAAGGTACATATATTATAGATTTTGAATCTATAAGGTTTCACATGTTTGTTGGGTTGTAGACATAAAAGGCATTTGCATACAAATTGCAGATTGCAGTTATCGTTGTGCAATCAATGAAAAACGTTACGTATTTAGTTGTGGTGCACCTAATGTCATCTTACTTGCAAATTGCAAGTTTGTAAGGTTTTTAGTTTTGTCAAAATGTTTAAGTTCAACTAGATTATCAACAAGAAGCTTAATAAGAATAATGATCCTGCATGAAAGTCCAAAATGACAATTTTTTTGAACAGAAAAGATGTTTGGAATAACATTGAAGGAGACATGGCAATAGCACCTGAAATGCTATTGTAGAACAGTTAAAGGCCAAGAAAGATTGGGACCAAACACAAATTAAAGTCATGTATTGGTAGTATGTCAATGTTACAAATAACATGATGGGCTATTTGCAAGAATCTGGAATCCCCACTATTACATGGAAAAGTTTAGCAAGGTTATTCGAAGCAAATACAAAGGCCAAAAAGCTACAGGTTAAGTCAGAGGTGAATCAAATGAAAAGAGGAGACGTGTCCATTAATGATTATGCCTTGAAAACCAAGAGTATTGTGAAAGCTCTTGGATCTATCAATATGGTAATTTATTATGATAATGTTGTGTATGCATGCTTAGATGGACTTGGAGATAAATACAAGACCTTCAAGTCATCTATGAATATGAGGAATAATATCTCTGATTTTGTAAACTTGATTTCTATGTTGATACTTGAAGAGAAAAACCTTGGCTTGGATTCTTTTTCTTCTCCAAGCAAGAACAAGTTTGAACAAGTGTTTTACTCTCCTAGCCTGAGGTAGAGGTCGTAGCAGAGGCTAAAGTGGCGGTCATGGTCAAGGTTATGATGCACAGCAAAATAGAGAAGGACAGTCCTGAGAAAGGGTGAACCTAAGGGAACAAGTTACAAATTCTAATAGGCAACCAAATTTTGGTGATAACAAAGAATACTAGCATTGTGATCAAAAATGCCACATTCCTAAAATTTTCTTCAAAAAGAATGTTGGAATTAGAAATGAAATAAAGTAACAAGGTAACAATGCATTTAGTAGTAGAAACAATGATAACAAAACTGAATAGTTATTTGTTATGTAGGACTTTATAAATACTATGACTACTAATGGTTCATCAAAGAATGATGTATGAAATGTAGATTTAGGTGCTTCTAACCACACGACTTCTCATGAAGAGCGGTTTAGAGAGGTATGCATTCTAGAGTCTCCAAGCTATGTAAAGACAATGGATGATACAGCTCATCCCATTACTCACGTTGGAAATGTTCCTTTGAGTATGCAGGATGGCAAAAATAAGTCTATGGCTAATGTGTTGCATGTATCAAATATTACAAAAAACTTAGTTTCTATTGATTAAATGGTAGAATAGGGATTGTAGGTTCAGTTTATATCTAATGATTGCTATGTAAAATATCTAAAAATAATTGTAAGTTGACTGCCAAAGAAAAACATGCTGGCAGATTGTTTACTCTTGATATACGTCTATCAAAAATGGATGTTACCATGTTTGCACAAGATTCAAGTGTTGTGGCTGATATTGAAATTTGCCACAAGACAATTGGTCATGTGAATGTATAGCGGCTCAAAGACATACAGTCAAATTAGAATATGGCTGGCTTGCCTAAGTTTAGAGTTGATGGGATGCACAAAGTCTGTGAAGCTAATGCCAGGAGGCATATTCCACGGTGGATTCCGTGCCACGATGGATTCCGTGAGGATTTACAGTGGATTCCGTAAACTTAAATGACCGGGGCTTATACACAAAGTGGATTCTTTGTGCGAGAAGTTGATGGGGACGCCTATCCTTTTCGGCGTTTTATTAATTTAGTGTGTACATGGGTGATTCCATAGCGGGTGATTCCGCAAAATGCATATTAAATTAATAAACGTTTATGAGTTTTGAGTGCGCACTCGTAATAAATTAAGGTTAGGATTTATTTCTAACCAGTTGATTTATTTATGTAGCTGAAGACTGCTAGGTATTCACTTTTGTCGGTTTAATTGTATTATTTTACTAACGATTGTGAATGCTTCAGTTGATGTGTAGAGATAGCAGTAGTGGCAGAGGAAAGCATTGGAGTCTAGTGAGTATTCGACCTATGGATTATATTTTGATAGGCGCCACGCCTATATTTTGTTATGTCTATTGAGACATCGAGTATTTATTATTATTTTGTATGCGCCTATGCGCACGGATATATTATTTCTATTTGGACATTGTGTTGGGCGTGCCAGACTCTATGGGCACCGTTCATTAGCTTTATTTTCTATTTTTGTAAAAGGCAAACTCAAAAGCTAAAAGCTTGTCATATTTTTGTAAATTGGGCTATGATTGAGTATGAAGATGGAAATATACATAAAATACATGCTTTGTGAAGCGTTCACACAAGGCATGGGGGGAGATTGAACCCAATTGGTCTCTTGCTCTTGTCGTTCATGCTTTTTATATTGTTTTTTGTGCAAAAAGGTAGAGTTCATTGTTCTTGGGGACCTTCCGGGATTCACTACATGAGCATACAGCGACCGATCTGCGCACCAGTGGTATCAGAGCGGAGCTGAGATCAAGAGCTTCCAATCGCTACCCATCTCGTGCGAAGGCGGAGCTCCTGGAACGATCGGGCTCTACGGTCAATCTCGTCGCGAACCGTCGATACAGGCAGACTTCTGGCAATCAAGAACCCCTGTTTCTACTGTCAGATCGCGAAGGACCAGGCTGTATAGGCGGAGGACCATGCATTCATCTCCTTCACCAAAATCGTGGATAACAGACAAAAAGAGTAACTTTTTCCTTCATTAAGCTTCAAAGCTTCAAGTTAAAACTTAACCAACTTGTTTAGAAGCTTAAGAAGGCTTCTCCCAACCAAATCGTCATCGTGGTATCTCAAGATCTGGCCGCGTTTTTCACCGCCTGAAAAAAAACGGCCCCCCCCTAGGAAAATTCAACGATTAAGCTTATAGCTTAATCCATTAAAGCTAAGTTACATTACTTAAGTTAGACAAGACAAATATACACTCTGCAAGTCAGCAACTCCAGGTCCTGCACTCTAGAAATCAAGTCTTGCAAATCAACTGTGATCAAGTCCTGCAAGTTCACTAAGTCGGCTAAGTCTGCAACTCTGCAAGTCGACTAAGTCTGCAACTCTGCAAGTCAGACTAGTCAACTAGAGTCAGAACTGACTAGTGCTCAAAACTCCTAGAAGGGTTGTTCCTGCGCAGAAACTCCGAACTGCAAAGTTGTTCGTGGCAAAGTATTCTATCCATACGCAGGTCCGCTGAAGTATTTTCAGCAAACGAAGAAGGAAATATCGCAGATTTTCTGAAAATTGAGAAAGAAATACCCAAAAACACATAGCCTTGTAACCCCGAATTTGAGCTACGCTCATCCCGCTAACCCGATTTTGAGTGAGAAATGTCTTTTGAGTTTTACAGGATGACGGAACCACATATGGATGATCCTATGGCTAAAGACGACTTACCTGAGCCTACCATGGAACAAAAGCTGGATCTAATCATGATGCAATTGGAAGAAGAACGAAGGGCTAGGCAAGCATTGCAAGCGCAATTGACAAAATTACAAAGAGCATCTACCGACAAAGAAGAACCTCAAGCTGAAGATTTGATTCGACGTACCATCGACGCCACTCTTGAAGCTCAAACCATTCGCAAGGAATCAAAGATAAGTAAACGAAGTTTCAAATTCCACACTTTCAATGGCATACAAGAAGGAAAGACTGTTTTATCATTCATTAGCTAGTTTGATGACTATTTCCATGAGGAAACCTATCCAGAAAAAGATAAAATCAAGTGTGTTACTAATCATTTGGTAGACAGAGCATCACTTTGGTGGACTGTAGTACACAAGAGCATAGAATGACCTGCTACTTGGGAAGATTTCAAGAAGAAGTTCATGCAGAATTTCTTACCACCGCAATTTTATGAGAAGGCTATCAAGCAATGGGATTTACTACAACAACGGGATCGTGAGCCTATACCTCAGTATACAGAGCGTTTTTGGAATGCACTCCTACAGGTACGCATGCTTGAAGACGTACCAGAGATGACACATAAGCGGAAGTATATGTTTGGACTTCTTGGACATTACTACGCTGAAGTGAACATGTTCAAGCGTGCTACCTTTGAAGACGCCATCTCACTAGCTCACGACACTGAAGATAAGTTACGCGGTAGAGACAGACGACCACAGTAATTCCAAGCCAATGGTAATTATGAATCTAAACAATTCAATTCCAATTTTAGAAGGTTTAATCCAGGTCGTTTCTCTTCACCATCTTTCCGCAAGAATTGGGCTAAACCACCTGCATTACCATCCGATGTCAATCCAAATCCTAAGCCTATTCCACAAGCAAATCCAAATGTACCTAGACTTCCAGCCATTGCAAATAATGTAACCAAAGCCAAGCCAATAGTATGCTATAAATGTCACCAGCCTGGACATCTCGCAGCAAATTGTCATTCAAAGAAGCCACCAGCACATATCAACTATCTTGGAGCCATGGACGAAGATGAACATAAGGATATGCCTGATTTCACTGAAGATGAGGACGACACTACTACTACTTCCGACACTTTACCAGGTATGCCTACTCCACATTCATTATTGACTATGAAATGTTTGGTGCATGGAGAGGAAAAGACTATCTTGCATGATGATGGTAGTACTCATGATTTTATTTCAGCAAAATTGGTAAAGGAATTGAAATTACAGACTATACCTACGCATTATCGCATAAAAGCTGCATTTCTAGGCACTAGGTATAATGGTACACAAGAAGTACAAGACTTAGAGATTCAAATTGGTTCATACATTGAAAAAAGAAATTTCTTAGTTGTTCCATTACAGTCGAGTGACATTATTCTAGGAATGCCTTGGCGACATCAGTATAATCCAAATATAGATTATTCCACACACACAATGAATATTAATTTTCAAGGAAAATCTATTGCATTATATGGTATGCATGCATCTAATGTTTTTCCATTGCTTTCGCATACTCAAGCAAAACGTGCATTACGCAAGAGTACTAAATCATATCTCATTTGGGTGAATGAATTGCAAGCAAAGGAAAATCATATGCACCCTAGGCATAAGGACTTTCTTGCATATTTTAAGGACTGTTTTGCAGAAGACCTACCACCAGGTTTACCTCCTTCACGTCCAGAAGACCATAAGATTGATTTGATCCCTGACACCTAACCACCTTGCAAAGCACCATATAGGCACAATCAAATAGAGCAAAAAGAAATCCAGAGTCAAGTTGAAGAATTACTAAATAGAGGTTTAATACGACCTAGCAGTTCTCCATTCGGTGCACCTGTATTGTTAGTCAAGAAAAAGAATAATACATATCGTATGTGTATTGACTACCGAGCTTTAAATAAGGTCACTGTAAAGAATAGGTATCCTATACCTAGAGTTGATGACCTTATGGACAAACTGCAAGGATCTTCTATATTTAGTAAAATTGACCTTAAGTCTGGATATCATCAGGTGAGGCTAGATAAATCTGACATATTTAAGACTACATTCAGAACACAGTTTGGCCATTACGAATTCTTAGTCATGCCATTCGGAATGACTAATGCACCTGCCACTTTTAGTAGAATGATGAACCGTATCTTTCTGAAATATCAGTACTGTGTGATTGTTTTCTTTGATGATATTTTAGTCTTTAGTCAAAACGAGAAATAGCATTATGAGCATTTGTCATTAGTTTTTCAATTATTGAAAGAAAATCAATTGTTTGCAAATCTTGAAAAGAGTGAATTTTTTAAGACTGAAATTGAGTATTTAGGTCATATTGTATCATCTGAAGGAATTAAAGTTGATCCTAAGAAAATTGATGCAATATTGAATTGGCATGTTCCTAAAAACGTGCATGAGTTACGCTCATTCCTTGGTCTTGCTAGTTTCTATAGAAAGTTTGTACGTAATTTCTCATTACTTGCTTTACCATTAACCAAACTTCTCAAGAAAGGAATTGTTTATCAATGGACCGAAAATCAACAGAAATCCTTTGACTTACTGAAACATGCATTAACCAATGCCCCTGTTTTACACTTACCTGATTTTAATAGACCATTCTTTCTAGTTGTGACTGATGCTAGCAGATCAGGAATAGGAGCCGTACTAATGCAAGACAATCATCCAATAGCATATTCTAGTTGTAAGCTGAAACCCTCTGAGCTGAAATATTCCACATATGACAAAGAACTATTAGCAGTTGTACAAGCATTAAGACAGTGGAAACACTACTTGATGGATTCAAAATTTATAATAAAGACCAACCAGCAAAGCATTAGACATTTACTTAGCCAACCCCAAATTTCTGACCGTCATATCAAATGGGCTTCCTTCATTCAAAGTTTTCATCCTATCATTCAATACCAACCTGAAAAAGAAAATGTAGTTGCTGATGCATTGAGTAGAAGACCTGCAATTCATAATATTTCTGTCATATCTTTTGATTCTTTGATTGTTATGAAAGATACATATCACCAGGATATTACTTTTTATTCTGATTGGAATAAATTAGTTCAAAATAATTTCATTCATGTTGATTCATTGTCATATAATGATGGATTTATGTTTTATGAAAAGAGACTGTGTGTTACTATTCCATTCCGATCTTTTGTTTTGAATGAAATTCATTGTCCCCCATATCAAAGTCATAGAGGTATCATATCTACCTTACGTATGTTAACTGAAGATTTTTATTGGCCGCATATGGATGCAGATGTATCTAATTTCGTTTCTGAATGTTTGATTTGTCAAAGAATTAAGAGACATCATGGAAAACAGTATGGATTACTAATGCCTTTGTCTATTCCATCTAAACCTTGGGAACATATTTCTATGGATTTCATTACTGGTTTACCAAATACTAAATCTAACCATGATATGATTTGGACAGTTGTAGATAGATTTAGTAAGCAAGCTTATTTCATTCCATGTAAGAAAACTTTAACAGCATCACAAGCAGCACAGTTATTTTTGAAAACTGTTTTTACTAACCATGGATTGCCAAAAGTTATCATTTCAGATCGTGATTCTAGATTTTGTAACAATTTTTGGATTACCCTATTTGCTAATCTAGGCACAAAGATTGATTTCTCATCTGCATTTCATCCAAAAACTAATGGACAAACAGAAGCCACAAACAGCACAATTCTAAATCTTTTACGTGCATATACTATCTCTAAACCTCAGACATGGGACACTCATTTGCATTTATTACAGTTTGTATATAATAATACACCGCACACATCTACAAAGAAAGCACCGTTTGAAGTCATTTATGGATATAGATTATCTACACCTGTTGCATCTTTGTCTAATAGAATTCAGAGTGCTGATGATATTGCTAGTATGCATAACAGTATTTTTGATGAGGTTAAAGATATGATTGCTAAAGCCCAGCAATCATATACCAAACAAGCCAACAAGAAAAGACAAGCCATGAATTTCAAAGTTGATGATTATGTTTAGCTGAGAATAGAAAAACGTAGACTGCAAAGTGTAGATAGACATCCAGTTGTCAAACTAGCTCCTAGATTCTATGGACCATTTAGAATCATTCATAAAATTAATGATAATGCATTTAAGTTAGAATTACCATCTCATTGGAAAATTCATAATACATTTCACATTAGCTTATTGAGACCATTTAGAGGCCAATTACCTATCCACCCTGTTTATGAAAACCCACCTTTATTAGAGGAAGAGACTGAAATACTTGAACCAGAAGCTATCATAGACACTGACTTTATGACCACTAGAACTGGCCGAAGGTATTCTAGATATCTAGTAAAATTTAAGAACCATCCTGTAGAGGAAGCACAATGGATGCACGCTAGAGACTTAAATGCTTTCCCTACTCTATTAGCTCCACATTGAGCTAATAGCAATTGAGGTCAATTGCTATCCCACCCCGGGGGTATGATGCCAGGAGGCATATTCCACGGTGGATTCCGTGCCACGATGGATTCCGTGAGGATTTACGGTGGATTCCGTAAACTTAGATGACCGGGGCTCATACACAAAGTGGATTCTTTGTGCGAGAAGTTGATGGGGACGCCTGTCCTTTTCGGGCGTTTTATTAATTTAGTTGTACATGGGTGATTCCATAGCGGGTGATTCCGCAAAATGCATATTAAATTAATAAACGTTTATGAGTTTTGAGTGCGCACTCGTAATAAATTAAGGTTAGGATTTATTTCTAACCAGTTGATTTATTTATGTAGGTGAAGACTGCTAGGTATTCACTTTTGTCGGTTTAATTGTATTATTTTACTAACGATTGTGAATGCTTCAGTTGATTTGTAGAGATAGCAGCAGTGGCGGAGGAAAGCATTGGAGTCTAGCGAGTATTCGACCTATGGATTATATTTTGATAGGCGCCACGCCTATATTTTGTTATGTCTATTGAGGCATCGAGTATTTATTATTATTTTGTATGCACCTATGCGCACGGATATGTTATTTCTATTTGGACATTGTGTTGGGCGTGCCAGCCTCTATGAGCACCGTCCATTAGCTTTATTTCCTATTTTTGTAAAAGGCAAACTCAAAAGCTAAAAGCTTATCATATTCTTGTAAATTGGGCTATTATTGAGCATGAAGATGGAAATATACATAAAATACATACTTTGTGAAGCGCTCACACAAGGCATGGGGGGAGATTGAACCCAATTGGTCTCTTGCTCTTGTCGTTCATGCTTTTTACATTGTTTTTTGTGCAAAAAGGTAGAGTTCATTGTTCTTGGGGACCTTCCGGGATTCACTACGTGAGCATACAGCGACTGATCTGCGTACCAGAAGCATGTTAACTTGGAAAGCAAGACATGTGTTTCCACGTGAAAAGCATGTATATAAGAAGCCACTTGAATTGACACATTCTGATGTGTGTGGACCTACAAAGACTGCAACTTTGAGTGGTTGTAGATATTCTCTTGAGCAAAAGGGATATAGATGTTATGACCTTGTTACACATAACCTGAGAGTTATGAGGGATGTTTTTGTTGAAATGAGTAGCTAGTATAATAATGTGCAGAATGTACTTGGGATTGATAAGCATGAGAGTGTGGCTATGTAGGGATATAGATATTATAACCTTGTTGCACGTAAGCTAAGAGTTATGAGAGATGTTTTTGTTGAAATGAGTAGCTAGTATAATAATGTGCAAAATGCACTTGGGGTTGATGAGCATGAGTGTGGCTATGCAAAAAACATGTCAATAGTCACAGACATTAGCGGCAGATTGGGATTACAAGTCACAGATATTGAGTGGACCACATAGGAGTTAGTGTCCTTACCTGAATATGCATATTGAGCCCTATAAGACACAGGTAGTTGCCAAAGAATGTGTAAACTCATGGTATTAATTATGAGGAGACATTTGCTTCTGTGGTTAAAATGGCCATTATAATAAGGGCTATCATGGCAATGGTTTCATCAAAAGGTTAGATTAAGCATCAAATGGCCATTATAATAAGGGCCATCATAGCAATGGTTTCATCAAAAGGTTGGATTAAGCATCAAATGGAGGTTAAAAATGCCTTCATGTAGGGGTGTTTATATGCAACAACCTTGTTATGTGAATGAGAATCGTCCAAATTATGTATACAAACTTCCGAAAGGCCTTGTATAGGCTGAAGTAAGTGCCTAAGGTATGCATGACAAGATTGCAAAATACTTTGTCAGCATTGGATTTTACAAAGTACACGCTAATCATTCAGCCTTTACATGTGAAAGTGATACAATTATTGTGGTCATTACTATATATGTGGATAATTTGATTATCGTGGGTGATAGTGAGACAGATTGACAATGTGAAGTCTTCTCAAGGTTGAATTTAAGATGAAGGATTTAGGAGAGCTATGTTATTTCTCATCATAAGTATAGTTAAGACTCTAAAGGGTGTATTGTTATCATAGAGACAATATGCATTGGATATGTTAAAGAAGTATAGTATGGATGATTACAAGCCCATTTCTTTACCTTTGGATGTTAATACAAAGCTTAGTACACATAAGGATGACTTGATTAAGAATATCACTATACATCGAAAGATTGTGAACAACCTTATCTATTTGATGATCACTAGGCCAACAAACTTAAACTATACGATTGGTTTGGAGAGTCAATTTATGCAACTTCTACAACAGCCACATTTGGATCCAATGCAACAAACATTGCGCTATCTAGTCCACATTGGACTGCCAGTGTAGTGTAGTGTAGTGTAGGCATTCCATTAGAGTTGCATGGTTATACAAATGCAAATTGGGCCAATAACATTTTAGACGAGATCTATTAATGGTTGTACATTTTTCTTTGGGTATGTTATTACTTGGAGCAACAAGAAACAACCAATAGTTGCCTTGTGTAGTACAAAGGCACAAAGTACAAAGGTGTTGCAATTGCAACATGTGAGATAGCTTGGTTATGGGAGCTACTTGGTGGCTTGAGATGCATGTGGATAAGTAGATTATCATCTACTATGATAACATTGGTAGTATCCAATTAGCTAGGAACCTAGTGTCTCATGTGTGGACCAAACACATAGAGATCCATTACCATTTCATTCAGCAATGGGTTCTAACACGTGATATTGACTTGGTTTATGTCAATACAAAGGAACATGCTACTAACATTTTTACCAAGGCCTTGGGATCTGAGAAGCTTCAACGCTTCACGACTATGCTAGGAGTTCACAAGCCCGTGTTGAGCTGGAGGGAAAGTGTTAAGAGGTTGAGCTCTACATGAGTGCACATCCATTCACTAGCATGTTAAGCGACCAACGTGAGGATACACAAGTGATTCTACAACTAAACTACACCCACACAGTCTATCCTTGATTATGGCTCATTTATTGTGCCCCCTCTTTCCTAGCATAGGTTTTACTTATCATGCATTAGTAGCTTCAATAGGTTAAAAAGTTGGTTTTCTTTTTTGTGCTAAAGGCATCTTTTTTTTAATAATGCGAGAATAACATTGATATGTGAAATTATGTACATCAGCCAAACTGGCGATAAGCTAAAAATTTGGTTTTTTCTTTAGTGCTAATGACATCTTGGCATGGGTTTCTTTTTATGCCAATAGCTTCCAAAAGTGGATTGTCACTAATAACTTTGATTTGTCTCCTTGTCCTATATGCATTAAAGGCATCTAAAAGGGCAGCAATACAGCTTCCTGCAGCAATACAACTTCCTTTTTCTCTCTCCAAAACATGATGTAATGAAATCTTGTCATTTTAATTCACTTGAATTGAATCATCTAGCTGACACCTGAAAACGAGGGGATTATTGCAAAAAAATCTAAGAAAGATACCGATTCCATGAAACACCACTAGAAGCCACTACCCAAAATGCTATTATCACAGCACCTTGCTTCAATATTCTTGTCACTTCAACATCACTAGGGATAAGTCTTATCTGTTGGTAATAGTTGATAGCAAGGGATTACAATCTGCTACCCAGTATGACATTTCTAATTTTTTAATCTAAAATGAGCCATATTATATGAAACAAATTGCCACAGCTGTGTTGCCTTGCATGATCCAATTCAGATTTCTTCTGTTCACGTACCTCCACTTAGACACAAGATCAAGCCCAGGCACTTCAAAACTCTTCTGTTCATTTACCTTCAGTTAAAACACACCAGATTATGCCTAGGCACTGCAGCTTTAAAAGAATCTGTTAATAGCATACTAAAGCAAGAATCTGTTGATAGCATATTAAAGCAGCCCAAAATGAAAATATCTCAAGGTAACAAATCCCTCATATCTGCAGAAGATTTACACAACGTTTGAAGGACAGATGACAAAAACTTCAGAGTTTGTAATACCTCTTGGTTCTATCCCAACAATATTCCAATCATACAAATTAGAAGACCTCCCTGATTGGCTTAGCACTAAATATCAATACCCATGAAGGGAATGAAAACATAGAGGGCAGATACACCAAAACAAATTACGTCCATTGGCAACTTAGAATAAACATGCATCACATACATATAAGTGTAAAAATTGCCATGACAGCTTATGATCAAGGCAGAAGCATCAAATTCCAAATTAAACATGAAAATAACCTAGCTTCATAATATTATCATCATTTCCATAGGAGTCACTGCGGAATACATTCACAGTTAAAGCTTGAATACTTCCGCAGTAGAAGACATCTATGCAGGTAAGGCCCAAGATTTGTAGAGAGAAAAATTTGCCTTAAATTGCTGAAAAAATGTGTGCTTTGGGTACAATACATACCTTCTTTCCTTCCATTCTGCCCTTGCCTCAAAAATAGTGAGCTGAGCAGAGGATATCTTATTTTGTATTGTGGTACAATCTGGCCGTCCTCTGTATGAAGCAGCAGTCATGTACATATTGAATTGATATCAACAAGATAAGCAGTATGGTCTTTGTCCCGTGAAATGGCCTGGGACAATACACCAGAGGAATACATGTACGGTGGTACAGTTCCAATCTTCTCCCTTTTGGAAGGGTCAAAACAAGAAACATATTCATGTACACATTCTTGCATCCATAGGGTCATTACACAGTCTTGCATCAATAGGGTTTGTATCCCTTTAGCATGTCTTCATGATCACCTCCATGTTTATAGTAAGACTTGTACCATTTTACAAAAAGCTGCAAGCCAGTGTCCAAGTCTGTAGTGGGGTTGTATCTTCACAAACAGAACGATCGATACCACTTCATCTTAGGCACAAGCAGCATATATTAGATAGAGCCAAACACTCAATATGAAATGTGAAACACAGAAACATACCCAAGAGCAACCTGAGCTTTTGTCACATTCGCATGTGTGAACATAACATCACCTGTTGCAGGCATAGGAATAACACTGCATTGCACATGCACAACATCAAGGCTTTATCCAAACAGAGCAAATACTTGACACAGTAGTCTTTAACTGACAGATAAACCAAAGGAACCAGAGCATACTCTCTCTTAGCTTTCTTTTTCAAATGTTTCTCCAAGATGCTCACAAAGTCACCCACTTTAACTGGCTGGGTGTTGCCAAGATTAAATATGCGAAATTGGGCCTTCTTCCGTTTCTTTCCTTCACTGCCTGTGCTAGGAAGGGCCGTATCCAAAGAAGCTATGCAACCTTTAACTATGTCATCAATAAATGTGAAATCTCTTGCTAATTCTTCACCATGTGGCCCTTGGAAAATTTTTATTGGCTGCCAAAACATAACAATCCATACTTCAAGTCATCAGCAAATACTTCCCGGTCTTTTGAAGAACACTGAGAAGAACAAAACCGGCTGTTAGTCAAACTAACCTGGCCCTCCACAATGTTTCTTGTAAAGGAGAAATATGCCATATCTGGCCTGCCCCAGGGACCATACACTGTGAAAAACCTGAAAGAGTTTATGCCCGAGGAGTAAATTTAGAACACCCTTCCAAAACCTTTGGTCTCGCTGCATAAAACTCTGGCATCTTTGCCAAAACTACATAGCATAAACTCCAAGAAAAAAGGTCAGAACTCTCTGTGCCAGTTAACTACCTTAAGGCAGTTATTGAAAGTCCATATATGTGGTTATAAGTGTGTGCAAGCACTTCATCGGCTTTCTGCAAAGTTAAAACGAAAGTTAGTGCACCTCATTCTGTTTTCGCAAAAAAATTGCATGTGGTTGTAAGTAAATGCAGACCTCCAAAAATCTGAACAAAGCTTTCGATGCCTCTGCCAACTTATTCAGTTTATCAAAGGGGAAAAAGCACAGATAGCAACAAAGTGATTCTACCTTGGTGGCTGCATAAAGGCTTGCAGGGTGATCAGTCCTGTCATCTTCAGAAAATGGCACCTGAAAAATAAAACTCTCAAGCGTATATTCTGTAGACTGCGCAGCTGGACAGCATATAGATTAAAGATATTATAATCACCTTCGAATTCAGGCCATACACACTACTTGATGATGCATATACTATAGCTGGCTGCAGTTTGGCATTCTGCACCCAAGTTTTGACAATAAAAGAGATGGTAAGGTACATTGTCCAATTACCTAAACCTTCATAACTATGTATGTATGATCAGCTTTGTATTGCATACATAAATGGATGTCTATGTATGTATGCATGTGTTTGCGTGTGTGTACACGTGTGTGTGTGTGTTTGCGTGTGTACACGTGCGTGTGCGTGTGCGTGTGCGTGTGCGTGTGCGTGTGCGTGTGCGTGTGCGTGTGCGTGTGCGTGTGCGTGTGCGTGTGCGTGTGCGTGTGCGTGTGCGTGTGCGTGTGCGTGTGCGTGTGTGTGCATTTCAGATGTGTGTTGAATAGAATTGCACACCTTGCATTGCTCAAGCAAGGTCACAAAGCCACCAACATTACTGTGAACGTATGCAAGAGGATTCTTCACTGCATAACGAACTCCAGCCTGCAAGCATGCAGCTCAAGCTAAGCCAAAACACTCCAGATATTTCTGCTGAAATCAAACTCTTGTAAACATAATTTCTCCACTGCATGAATTGCTAAGACATGCACCTGAGCAGCCAAATGGAGAATGTGAGTAAAGTGAACCAATCCAAACAGCTTTGATAGCAGAACTTGGTCATTGAGATCACCCTCTACAATGAAACTGCACAAAGTAACGTCAGTTATAACAGTTTCGCACATTTTCATTACAATTGAAGCACACAAGACAAGCACCACTCACATGCCAGCTTTGTGCAAGTTTGCAGCTCGGGCTCTTTTCAGGGCAACAGGGTAGTAATCGTTAAAATTATCCAATCCTAATACTCCATCACCTCGGTTCTTCAAGGCGAGTGATACATGTGAACCAACAAAACCAGCTGCTCCAGTCACAAGGACTGTTAACTGTCCACCATCCTGTTGCATATTACCAACGAAACCAACGGCTTCCCATTAGCCAAAGCAGCTAAAACGTCTCCCCCAACTACACAGCATCGTACATTGTTGTTATGCAGGAACCACACAAGTGATCGGTCTAGTGCCAATTAGATTCTTTGAAAGGAGCCCCTAAACTCACGCAGCCTACACACATTAAAGTCTGACATCAGTTATGTTGGCAGGTGCCCCATCACAATAAAGACCTTATCAGTGCTGCATCCAAAGATAAAGATCCGAGCGAACACACACAGGGCCATTTCCTCACTCGCCCAATACACACTGCCAATTCTTAGCTGGGTTAATACACGGAACTGCTCACTTTTGAGTTGGTTAAAACATTTGTGAGCTCAAGCGTTTAAGGATTCTCCAACAAGTGGGATGCTTTAACGGCCGATAAGGGAGGGGTGGAGCACTACAATGATCGAGGTAATGCAGGCGGCGATGAAGCTGATCGAGATGTGCGCCAGCTCAGAGATCCAATGGAGTCACATTAAATCGCTCAGAGATCAGAGAGAGGCGCACCTGTCTGGCAGCAGATTGCAAGACGGCCTTCTTCCAAGCGGCCGATGAGCATCCAAAGTAGAACCCAGGGTAGAGCGGAACCCCTTGGAAAAAACAACCCCAAGCTCTGCAGACACGAAAAGGACAGGCAGGGAGGGTTAGCGCACGCTAGCAGTAATCGATGCGACTGCAAAGACGGATCGGAGGGAGGGGGCCGCAAAATGCAGGACGGATGGGAAGGGGGAGAAAAAGAGAAGAGAGGAAGAAGAAAAGAAACTCACAGGATGGCAAGGAAGGAGAAGAAGCAGATGATCTTGAGCCAGCTGGTGTGGCGGAAGGCGAGGCGGCTGGCGAGATAGTAATGGCCGTTGGTAGCGCGGGCCTTGTGGTAGCCGTCGGCGTCCAGGAGCTTGACGAGGTGGGAAGGGAGAAGGGGCGAGGAGGAGGCCTTGGAGGCCATGGCGGGGGGAGCTTTTTAAGCCCAATGAGGAATGTAGGGAGGGAGGGAGGCCGGATGAGGGGGAGGGGAGGACGCCAGGCAGGGTTAAGAAGGGAGGATATGAAAGGAGAACGGCGACGGAAGGGGGCAGAGACGAGACAGAGCCACAGAGAGAGAGAGAGAGAGAGAGAGAGACTCTAGACTAGGACAAGAAACGGGACTCTCTAGACTCTCTCTCTCTCGCCCCTTTGTTCTGGCTTTCCTGCCTGCATGCAAACAGCACTCTCTCCCCTCCTCTCTCTTTCTCTGTCTTTGTCCGTGTGCCTGCGTGGTGCTCCTGTTCATTTTCTTCCCTGCAGCACAGAAAAAGCGGTGGGCTACCACCACACGCAAAGGCCATTCTCCCTTCCTTTGTGTCTCTCCTCTCTCTCGCTCGCTCGGGAGTCGGTGGTCTTCTTACTCCATTTTCTCTCGCCGTTTTTCAAACTTTTTATCTCCATCCCATTTTTCTCTCTCCATTTTTCAAAATCTCTCTCCGGCTCCATCCACTTTCCCATGTCCTATTATAAACCCCCCAAAACAAAACAAAAAAAAATCACCTCATTGCTTTTACTTCACTTCTCTCTCCCTCCATTCACTTTTCTTCGCCCCATTTATTCTCTCTCCATCCATTTCTCACCTATTTTTCCCATTTTTCTCTCTCCATCCATTGTTTCACCTTCTTTTTTCTCTCTCCATCCATTTCTCACCTCTTGTATTTCACTCTGCCTTTTTCACCTTGTTTTCTCTCTCTCCCTATCCATTGTTTCACCTCATCTAATTCTCTATTTTTCATACTTCTCTCTCTCTCTCTCTTTTTTCGTAATGGCTAAATTTGTTCTTAAACCATTCTCTCTCTCTCTCTCTCTCTCCAGCCTCCCCCGCTCTCACAAAGGCCTTTCCACCCACCCTCCTCCCCCTCATCCACAAGGCCTTTCCACCCACCCTCCCTCTCTCACATGGCCTGCACGTGAGCACCTTCAATCTCCCATTAAATCTTCTCCTCTCCACTCACATGCCCCTACTCATACCATCCTCTAGTCACATGACCAAATTCAACATGTATCCACAATTGGAGCAAAAGGGATTCCCTTAGTCTTCTTTCCCAACCTATGCAAATAAGGGCAAACTTCCAAAGTCCCACGTCTTTGGAGTTCCGATGGTTCGTTCGATGATACATTAACTATGGTTAAACCAAAGTGCTCTCCACCTATTTTTTAGTGGTTAGCTTGGTGGCAGGCACTCTTTTGTCACTCACCCTGAGAGTAACGGGTTAGTGTTTAAAGCTTTTGTGTGGTGTGATATTCTTGGTTGGGCACAAGGCTTTTTTTGAAATTACTATAAAATGCTTGAAATAAGCACTAGACATGAGAGTGCATGATGGCCCTAAAATGCCATTTCTATTTTTCGCTCTCCTACTCCAAAAAAAAATAGTAAGTTCTTAAAGTTTGGTCACTTGCTTTCCTATATTTTATTAGAATGTCTCAGCATGTTTTCCAACTTCCTCTCCTAACAAATAAAAATGAATTAAGAATTGACATTAACTCCATGCAAACTCCAAAAATTCTAACAAAAATGTGATCTTGATTCGCACGTGTTAAATTTTCAAACTTAAGATTAGACAAGATGACTACCCACAAGGGGGGAGGGGGTTAGGGCATGTCATAGGAGGGTCCTTGGATGAGGTATAGAGAGAGATAGAGATACATGCACATAGGCAGAGCTTTTAGTTTAATAATAATAAATCAATTACCAATGGATGTGTTTTTTTTAATTTGGACGATATGTACTATGCCATTCTCTCATCAATCATCCCTTAAAGTCGAAGGCGAAGTTCCAAGAAGATGACTACTTACTTTTAATAGCTAAAGTTGGCATTATTATTTCACATGTTCTTATTTTTAGAAAAATATTCCTAATGATTATCATGAATGTGATTATGGTTTATCATATTGTTCAAAGTGGAGAGAAAGAGGGTGGGCAAGGTGAGAACTTAGGCAAAGGAGAGGGAGATGAAGCAAGGGATGGTAGTTGGCTCAAAGGTAAAGAGAAAAGCAAATGTGAGGAGAGAGAGATGAGTGGAACACTAGACTCCAAAAAGAAGGAGATGTCGAAGGGGGCACCAAGATGAGGGAGAGGATCTATAACACATGCATGCACACACGTGTATGGTTTTTTAAACTCAATATACAGTTTTTCACTAAACTTCAAAACTGTTTTTTAAAGAAAAATTTATCAATTATATGTTGTTATTTTATTTCTATAAACCTAAAATGGGCATGCCTACCTTACATACTTTCCTTTGTTTCATTAGTATATTTTTCAATCATACCTACATGAGAGGGGATACACATGCATGTCCTCTACCCCCTTTAACGGAGGTCCAATATAGGACTTAGACTATTTTAAACTACAAGTGCATCATTCTGCAATGGGTCCTATTTTTGAATTGGACCTCCCAAAATTAACTAAAAAATTGTGTTGCACATGGCTTGTTGGGTGGGAATAGTATTTGTTGAGCTTGTTTCATATCCATCTCCATGAATCTACAAGGGGTTTATACTAATGCATGCTTTTTTTAATGTGAGCAAATAATGTTTAGAGCCATTTAACTTGACTACTAGAGAAAGGTCACCCTTATTGATTATAGTGTTGTTGGTTACCAAGGTAATGGAAGTGGATTGCTTGATTCTTTATGATATGATGGAGGTAAGTGCCTAGATGCCTACATAAATATCTCCTCCAATTGGTTGTAGCTTCACTTATTCATAAAGCATTGCATAATAAGTAAACAACTCATTCTACCCTTTTCAATGAAGAATGAATCATTTGCACAAGAAGTAACAAATTCATTGTGCCTTTCTCAATGAACGATTGTTGAGTGTAGAGTGTAAAGGCTTAAATTTGAATCCTTATAGACTTCCTCTCTTCATATTCTTGTGTGATTTTGAATCGTGTTCAACATATCCATGTAGATCTTAGAGAACTATTGCAACCTTCTCATGTTTTAGTCGTGCTTGAGTTGCACACTTAGAAGTGGTTAACATAGTGAGAAAGGTAATGTCATTAACAAGGTGTACATATCTCCAATGGCCCTTACCAACCATTAGAGGGCCACTACATTCATCCCTTATTTGCCTCCCAATAACCTTCCTGAACCTCACTTTTGATGCTTCAAAAGCTAAACAAATATTGGTTGATGATACAAATCTTGGTCCTCTTCCATCTTTTGTATTTTCTCACCTAAATGAAGGAGAAAAGCATCTCAAATACAATCTCCATCCATTTGTTTGCTTTGATTGCTAATAACTTTGAGTGACCACTTTAGAAGTAGAATATCATCCTATCAAAAAGAGAAATCAGTGGCTAGAGTAGTATCGTTGAGAATGTGTTAGAATGAGCTTTTCAATCATGTTAACTTGATTCAATGCAAGTCTCTAACCCATTACATCATAAATGATATGGAGCCTTTAACCTTTTCTTCAAAACCTAAACCTAAAGAAATTAATGTGCAAATTCTTCAAACTCACAAAATGTGATATAGTAAAAGCTTTCGTGTGGCACAAACAAAAAGTTGGGATTGAATTTCTTTTGGGCAACCATGAGAACAATTGTTCATATCCCATTAGTTCCAAGTGTAAACATTTAGAATTGTTGCTTGTGAATAAGTCAATGTATCATAGAATGCATTATAAAATACAAAAAGCAAGTAATCATCTCCTTAGAGCTAAAAGAAGGACAGTTTTATAGGTAGACACAAGTACTAATGGTCCTATGCTACTATATAGAGTTGGCTACAACTCAAGTTTGATTAAGGTTTATTGAGCTTGAGAGCAAAAGATCCTTGTAGCTCCTTAAGGAAGTAGTGCCTTTCTTTTTATCGGTTCAATAAATAGTTATCTTAAAGAAGCTTTTATAGTAACTTTATTAGACATGCAATGTTTATTGTGACAAGTATCACATAAATTGGAAAGCTAGCTATAATACTAAAGCTTGCATTCTTGCATGAGTTTTAGGTACAAAGTAGTAGATCTCAAATAGCTTTTCTAAATTGGCTTTATGGTCACTACCAACATTTTGTGTAGTGCTTACAAAAGATAAAGACATAGCTATTATATGTGGACTAATAAGAGGTGACATTGTGGGCCATTATGCAATAAAATGATCTTTAAAATTTCAAGCACTAGAACTTATAGACAATGCCACTTAACAATCATTAATGTTCTATCTACATTAATTGTAGCACTAAAGTCTATTGGTGCTTAAAAGAAGATTGTGTGTGCTCATGCATGAACTAGATAAACAATTAGAATCCATTAAGTGATTGAATTTTTCTACTCAGCACAAATACCTTAGATCATGTGTATTTCTAAAATGATAGAAAGCTTAAAAGAATATTGAAAAGACAAATAGGGTAGCACTAGTAGACTATTATATAAGCCCATTGCGTACTCACTCATAAGATAAACACCTTAAACGATGTATATTTCCAAAATGATAATTAGATTAAAAGAAGGTTGATTGTTGCTAAGAACAAACTGGGTAGCACTAAAATATTGTTATAATATGAGCTCATGATAGTGCTTTACGGTTATATAAGTAGCCTTTATTGACTATTTGTTTAAGTCAGAGTGTTGTGCTACATGGCAATCAGGACTATACCACGTGCCTTGGTGGCCCCCTTGTCTGCATGCAATGGTGCTATGGAAGTGACATGTCACATGATATGTTCAACATGTGAAGAGGCCAACATATGATGCTAAAGTAGTGTTTAGAGCAATGAATGTTGACATCAATGGGATTTTTGCTACAAGACACAAGGCACTGGGGGAGGGAAAGTGGGACTCGTAAGGCATAGATCACTTTGTCCATGGATTCCTTATGCAGTAGGTATGTTGGCTATGCTACTAATGTGGTGTTCATGTATTTCATGGGAAGAACACCATCCAAGGAATGATTTTCTAGTTGGTTCCTCAAAGCCTTTTAGGTAAGGTGCAATATCATCCAATAGAGATTTATTGTTAAAGGTTTCTTTCATGTTCTATTGGGGTCGGCATAAGGAGAGAGAATGGCCCTATGCTACTCAATTAGATACAAATGAGATCTAGTTCATTGTTTGTCTTGGTCTACAAATCTCCCTAGAAGGGGTGCTTGTGTCAAAGTGTCCATTTTGGGTCTTGTTCCTCAACCTTCACATGTTGTTGGAAAATGAAGCCAGGATGATTGTGGGCTCTTTGGGTAAAGTTTTGTGTGTATCGCTAGCTTTGGTTAATCTAAGAGAAGAATGGAGCCTTTTGAGATGCTTGAACTAGTGGATGCCAAAGGCATTGAGGTGGTGTGCACTATTAAGTTTTCTCCCTTTCTTGACTCTTGCTATATCTATCAACAAGAATGGGAATTTTTCTCATAATTGTCCTATGAAGCAAAACAAACATCAAGAAGGTAAGAAGGAAGAGAAGCATAGTTATGAGCACTCAGACAAGAACATGTAGGCCTTGCAAACAATAAGTGCCTCGAAAGAGCCAATGGTGGGTAGCAATGATAATCTTGTGAGGGGAACTGCAGAAAAACCACAATCGTCAAGGTCGAGTGAGAAACAACTTGAAGGCAAGTGAGATCCTAATGAGAATAAAGAGAATATTGCTACAAACTAGGGGAGTACACCTCATGGACAAGTTGAGTGGATAGTTATCACTCAAGAAACAAGCTAGGAAAGGCCAAAATTTTGTTAATTTGTATGCTCCTCTAGGAGAACTGGATCCCAATACTACTTAACAAAGCCATGAGAAATCTGAGAGTGATGTCTTGGGAACACATAAGGGGGATAGGCTCTAACCCCAACAAACTTTTGATTAAGAATCTGATAAAAAAAAGGAAAATGTGTGTTTGCACTCTAAGAAATAAAGTGTGGCATCAACTTTCCTATTGTGTTACAAGATTATGGGGTCTTTTTTGATGCCCTAATACGAGGTTTTGGTCGTATAACCATACTTTGTAATTAAATTTCAAAAGTGAAAATGATGATTATGTAGCAGTCAAAATGAAGTTCAACAACTTAGACCTAGTCATTGTCTTTGTTTATGCCCCTAATTACTCATAAGAGAGGTAGAATTATGGGACAAATTGGCTGAATTTGATGTGGAATCTCTGTGATATTCATAGGAGATTGGAATATGGTCTCCCCTTAGGGGACCACTTGCATGAGTTGAAGACTCCTTGAAAGAGATTCAAGCATGGGAAAGATTTAGCATCATGCATGATTCAATTGATACGAATGAGCTAGACCATGGTAAGGCCTTGGAAGGGCTAGCATGGAGGAATAAGCATGTTGATAGTCATGGTGTGCTGCTTGCTTGGACAAAAATTACTTGCCTCTAGTGGTGGATGGTCGATTCATCCTACATCTTAGTTTGGCATTTGCAAATACAAAAACTGATCTGATCACTTTCCTTTTGGGCTTACCTGTGGTGCCTAGAAGATGAGGCTCATAAGTTGCGCCCACCTCCCTTTAATCTCAATCTTTGCCTTCTAAAGAAACCTACATTTCTAAATGTGATACAATATATTTGGAAGGGCGAGTTGAGACATTTATACATGATTGTCAAATGGGAGATGTGCATTCAAAAGTCTTTTGAGGCCTCTAAGAATTTTGGGAATAAAAATGTTGCTTATAGGAGATCATCTATTTCTCAAATCTAGTTACTTATGATGCTCTTATGCATGTTGTTCAAGATTCTCTTAGTGATCAAACTCTTGGTTCTCTCATGGCTAAGATGGAATATTACTTGCAAGTATAAGAAGAAGAAAAACTTGAGGGTTTTAGTACTCATGTTTGTCTCTGATGCCTTCTATTTGAGGGTTGCTAATCTAAATTCTTCTTCAAATTGGTGAGGCAAATATGGGTGCAAGACATTATTGTTGAGGTCACTAATTTTGAAGGGGCTAAACACACTAAATAAGGTGATTGCTAAAGTCTTTTGTAACTTTCTCTCTAGCGCATAGTAAGTGAGGAGCCCCTTGTAGCTGGCAATTTTCATGCTAAGGCTACTCAATTCTTGGAGTCTATTCCTAAGATCATTCAACTCGATGAAGCATTAGTTACAAATAGGCCCTTTTGTGTAGAGGAACTCAAAGTAGTGTTTAGGGTGAAAAAATAGAAATCTCTAGGTGTTGATGGCTTACCAACTGAGGCTTTTCATACCTTCTAGGAGGCTTGCAAAGGAAATGTGTGTGCCTTACGGAATGCAATTCGAGATGGGAGACATGTCACAGCTAGAATGAATGGGGGACCATTGAATCCATGTCTAAGAACCCTCTTGCTCACTGCCTCATACAACATTTCAGCCAAAGTATTTGCCATGAGGGTTAAGCACTACTTGGTTCTTGGGCTACATCAAATGCAATTTGGGTTTGTGCACAAGAGAAACATTTGTGAGGTAATCTTGAATTTACTATTCTCATTGGATCATGCTCTCACTTTGGAGAAGGACTTCATCATGATTAACCTAAGTCTTGACAAGGCATGTCATAGCGTTTGATGGTACTTAATTATCTTGACATTGAAGCAAACCAAGTTTGGAATAGTCTTCTGCAATATGGTAAAATCTCTCTTTACCAATGCTTCTTCCAAGCTATGTATCAATGGTTACATAAGGGAATTATTTACCTTGTTTAGGTAAGTCTGCTAGGGGTGCCTCTTGGTGCCCCTTCTATTTGCTATAAATTTTTATACATTACTTAGAAACCTTGACCTATAGGTCTCCAACAAATGTATTAAAAGTCCCCCTCTTCCAAATGGCACTTGGTTCACAAGACAAATGTTTGTAGACAATAACAAAAATGTACTTAAGGAGGATCATTGCTCTCTACCAAGTTTACTCCCAACTCATAAAGGTCTTTAGCTCCAAAGTAAGTGTGGAGAAAACCAAAGCCTTGATATTGTCGCATAGGGAAGACATGAGAATCTTAAATAACTTTTGGTCTAAAAGATGATTGGGGAGCATAATTATATATCTAGGCTACCCAATGACATGAAACAAAGGCATGTATGGCTGTAAGAGAAAATTTGGTCTAAACTAAACTACTGGGAAAAGTTACCTCTAACTTTTGTTGGCAAGTGGTGATACTTAGGTAGGTGCTACAATCTTACTCAATTTTTGCCACTATGGTCCTCCCCTTCCCCAAAATTGTCTAGGCGCAATTGGAGAGAAGATTCAGAAAGTTTCTATGGCACAATGATGAGAGTAGCATTCCTAGGCTCAATTTTCCTCAATTAAATCTTTGGGTGGTTTAGGGATCTAATAATTGTTTTAACGAGCTAAGAAATTCATCTTAAAATAGCTGAAGAAAATTCCTAAATGTTGCAAACCTGAGGTGGTATTGTTTAGACATTAGATAGTGAGTGCTCCCATTAAAAGTTAATATTGGGCTAGATTGCAATGATATCCTAGGCTACTCTTCATCAAAGAGTGAAGATTGAAATTAGTGCCTCTGAGGTGGCTCAACTTTTGATCAAGGCTTGGGAGGAGCTACTTAAGTCAAATTAAATGGGCCCCACTAGAGTGAGGTGACAACTCCCTCAATTTACTTGTCTGGTTTACCCGGACAGCTTTTAAGGAGAATAGCGTGTTTAATTGGCAAAGTCATAGGAAGGTACTCAATACCTTTAGGAAAGGAGAGTCGACGTTGTGGGATATTTGGGATCCAAAGCAACTTGATTGGCTCCCAATCAACGAGATTCAGTAAAAATTTTCTATACTTGAGAAGGAACTTGATTGCTTGATTTTCCTTTTCACTAAGGTGAAGGAGGTCTAGTCGTCCTCTCCACTCATCCAAATGGGTTTGAGCTGTTGTAGCCAATTCAAATGCAAGGATATTGTAGTTGGCAATGTAAGGGAGTTTCTAGTTATGAAAAGAGATTATTGGATTGTTAAGGCAATGGAGTATTGGTCAAAGTTCCACCATATTTTGTCTGTCAAGAAGCTAAGAAGTTTAACTTTGGCTACTTGGAGGGCAATGTCCTTTGCCTAGTTTTTGTTTTGGGGGAAGCCATGGAACTTTTTTAATCATGTTGACTATTTTGTTGAGTTTTGCTTTTGGATCTTAAGTCTTTTGAGAGCTAAGGAAAAGCTTGAAGGCTAGAAAGTTGCAATTGCTAAGTTACAACAAAGCTCTATAGGAGCTTGACACTCTTCAATGCAAGGTGGTAGATTTTCAATACATTTTCTAGACTTCAAGACCCTTAAAGAATTGCTCAAGGTTTTGATTTGGGGACTAATGTTTCACCAAAAATAGATTTGATAGTGAATAAAAGAACCTTGGTAGAATATAGCTAAGTGTTGGGTGCCTCGTGGGCAATAAGGCCACAATGTAAGCTCAAAGATTTACTTAATATGATATCATTTTCAAGCAATGTCACGTTAAAAAATGACACATAAAATCCTTCTTGGTCTTTTATCACGTTGATTCTATATAATTACATAATTTATTATGTTAATATCCACCCATGCACCCTTGAGAAAATATTACTAGTTGATATCCACTCAAGCCAATTTCTTTATGCTCAATGTAAGCAAAATATGGATGCATATCAATAGTTTGACTAAGCCAATACTTATGCAATTCAAACAAGGTGCCAACCACCTTTCGTGTATACTAAGTTTCATGTCTAAAGAAATAGTCCAAACAATATCTTTTCTACCATGACTTTAAGGGCAACCATCATGTGTAACCATAGGTAACTCCTTGCTTATGCAAGGAGTGTATCATTTATACTACCTTTGTTTAATTTTCCCAATTGACACAACAATCACATCCCCAAGAAATTCCTTGCCATAACCAATCAATATAATCAGTGCCTAGATTCTCCTGGTGCTTCGCGGTGCTAGTGTTTCTCGATGCTTTGCATTAGTATTCTCTTAGTGCTTCACATCAAGGTTCGAAACACCAATGTTCGTAATAGTTAGAGGCACTTTGCTTTGTGTAGTTTATATATTTTTTTTGTCTCCACCATTGTAATATTAGATCTAGATTAATTAACATTCTTTCCTCCCCTGGCATATAATGATCGTGTGTGTGTGTGTGTGTGTGTGTGTGTGTGTGTGTGTGTGTGTGTGTGTGTGTGTGTGTGTGTGTGTGTGTGTGTGTGTGTGTGTGTGTGTGTGTGTGTGTGTGTGTGTGTGTGTGTGTGTGTGTGTGTGTGTGTGTGTGTGTGTGTGTGTGTGTGTGTGTGTGTGTGTGTGTGTGTGTGTGTGTGTGTGTGTGTGTGTGTGTGTGTGTGTGTGTGTGAGTGAAAGGGGGGTCTATGGCACTTGGTCAGACACTTGAGAGAGTAAATTCATTACATTCACCTGTTGACATGAGAGAGAGAGAGAGAGAGAGAGAGAGAGAGAGAGAGAGAGAGTGTGTGTGTGTGTGTGTGTGTGGTGCATCATTGACCCAAAAGTAGTAATAATTAATAATTCACATCTTTTTATTAATTTCTTGTAGTAAGATGTCTAGATGTTTCCTAAATTTTCCATCTCTCTAGTTTTCCTCCTTGGAACTTCTTTGACCCTCCTCTTGAGAGCCATTACTTGCACGTTGATGTGCTCTTGGCCTATAGTCTAGTTCTTGTAGTTTTGCCTACATTTGCACATGTATTTCTAGACATCCATGACTTTTGGCCTAGTGTATCAATCAAGCTATGTAGTTGTACTCTTACATGCAACAAGCCAATGTCCTTCTATCATTACTCCTAAAGTTAGCTCATATACTTTGGCTCCAAAGAAATGTGTTCCAATATACTCATCCCATGCCTCAAAAGGAGTTGCTTGATCTTAACATCTTGCAAAATAGGAATAAGAGAAATAGGTACTGCAAGAGAGAGGAAAGAATGATCCAAGTGCATGCCCAATATCGATACTACTATTGTTAACTTCTACATTCTTAATCATTACCAAGAGAGAGCATTATTGAGACATTATTTAATCAAGTGTTGTAAATATGTGCTCTATCCTCATAACTGAATTGGCTTTGAGGATGATCCATAATAGTATGCGATAGAGATTGCTTGATTGATATGAGTGTTCAAACAACAAAATAATAACTATTTTTTAATACAATAATACTTGAGAAACTATTTTTAATCATTTTATACCTCAAAATAGATTGACCTCATCCTAATTAGCATTGGTATGCCAAGACACAATACTGTATTTAGCCATTGTAGCAAATACACTCTTTGGATCATCCAATTTGTTACATCTTCCATGCATGTTTATGACAGTGCCAATGGCAATGTCAAGTTCAAATCCACTAAAGGGGACAATAGAATGGATTTCCTTTCCCTCATCTAAAGCCTTTGGTATTGCCATATGCATCCAAGATCATATGTAAGTCACACGATTAGGTTCACCTTCGATGCTTACTCCATAACTCAATTATGGTTCAAGACATCGTTTATGATGAACCGTTGTTTATCGATGCAAAGAGAGAGAGAGAGAGAGAGAGAGAGAGAGAGAGAGAGAGAGAGAGAGAGAGAGAGAGAGAGAGAGAGAGAGAGAGAGAGAGAGAGAGAGAGAGAGAGAGAGAGAGAGAGAGAGAAAGAGATTTTGTCGGCACTCTCTAACATGTAGCTATTGCTATCCTAATGTATGAGAATGGAGTTGAATTTCCAGCTCTAATTATGGGTGAAACATTAATATTAGTATGGCAAACACACACATAAAACATATATCATCAATTACATATAATAACATGTTACTTAATATCTATAATTAGTCAACATATATAATTAGTATACAATTATAATTACATATAAAATAAATATAATATACATATATATATATTTATACTATATAGTATATTAAATTTATATGAATATATATAATACTTTATATATTATAATATAATTCTAATTATGTATACACATTATAGTTATAATTTATGTTACTATTACATATTATATATTACATAAGTAGCGAAATAATTATTATCTCATAATTAGATTATTAGTGTAACGTAATTATATAGCATAATAAATAAATAAACAAATAAACATATTCTCTTTGTGTGTATGTGTTATAATTGTATTTCATACAATGGACTTATAATTACATATTTATATAGAAGTATTACATACTACATATATATAATTACATAATAATAATATTATGCATTATATAAATATTATCATATGTAATTATGTATAATAATATTTTATATAGGATAGCATCGTATTAAATACATAAATATCACTACAAGGATACGAAGGCATAGCGACGGCGCTTTTCGATGCAAAATAGCGGCGTCGTTATTAGCATCGCAAATGCGACGCAAATAGTGATGGTGCTCAAACGAAAAAAACGCAGGCCGAAACCCAAGCGCGTTATTTTGCACGAATACACGAAAGAGAGAGTGAACTCCATCTTGCATTTGAGAGGGAGAGGGAGAGGGAGAGAAAGAGAGAAAGAGGGAGAAGGAAAGCTTCTCACCGTCGCCGCCGTTGTTCGCGAAGAAGAGGAGGAAGTGTACGGAGGGCGAAGAGGAGCCGCCATCGCGAAGAGGAGATGCTGAATCCATCCTCGAGTCTTTACGGTGAGTGCATTGTTCATTCTTGCTTTGTTTTTGTATTTTCTCTTTTTCTTTTACTTGTTTTTGTTAAAAATCATATGTATTGAGAGAGAGAGAGGAAGAGAGAAAAGGAAATAATGAACGAGAGAGAGAGAGGGAGAAAACATTAAACATAATAGGGAAAGAGAGGGAAAGGGAGAGGGAGGGAGAGGAAAGGAGAGAGGGAGAGGAAGAGAGAAAAGGAAAGAAGGAACGAGAGAGAGGGAGAGGGAGAAAACATTAAACATAATAGGGAAAGAGAGAAAGAGAGGGAGGGAGAGGGAGGGGGAGAGAGAAGGAGGGAGAGGTTGTTGTTATTGTTGTTGTTATTTTATTTCTTCTTCTCTTTTTTTATTGTTTGTTGTTGTTGTGGTAGTCGTAGTCATAGTAGTGGCAGTGGTAGTGGTAGTGGTAGTGGTAGTGGTAGTGGTAGTGGTAGTGGTAGTGGTAGTGGTAGTGCTAGTGGTAGCGGTAGCGGTAGCGGTAGCGGTAGTTGTTGTTGTGGTAGTCGTAGTAGTAGTGGTGGTAGTAGTAGTGATAGTAGTAGTTGTTGTTTAATTTCTTCTCTTCTAGTTTGTTGTTGTTGTGGTAGTCGTAGTCATGATCGTAGTCATCGTAGTCGTGATTATAGTAGTAATTCTAGTAGTAGTAATAGTAGTTTTCTTGTTTGTTGTTGTTGTAGTTGTAGTAGTTTTTTTTATTTTCTTGTTTATTGTTGTTTAATTTTCTTATTTGTAGCAGTAGTAGTAGTAGTGGTTTTCTTGTTTGTTGTAGTAGTAGTAGTTTTTTTTTTCTTTTCTTGTTTATTGTTATTTGGTTTTCTTGTTTGTTATTGTTATAGTACTAGTAGTAGTAGTAATTTTTTCTTCTTTTCTTGTTTGTTATTGTTGTTGTAGTAGTTGTTATTGTTGTTGATTTTTCTTCTATTCTTGTTTATTGCAGTGATAGTGGTAGTGGTAGTGGTAGTAGTAGAGAGAGAGAGTTGTTGTGGTGGTCGTAGTCGTGATTGTAGTAGTAGTAATAGTAGTTTTCTTGTTTGTTATTGTTGTAGTAGTAGTAGTTTTTTTTTTTCTTATTTATTGTTATTTAGTTTTCTTGTTTTTTTTATAGTAGTAGTAGTAGTTTTTTCTTCTTTTCTTGTTTATTGTTATTGTAGTAGTAGTACTTGTTGTTGTTGTTGTTGTTGTTTTTTCTTCTTTTCTTGTTTATTATAGTGGTAGTGGTAGTTGTTTGTCATAGTCGTAGTCGTAGTCTTAGTCATAGTCATGGTCGTAGACGTAGTCGTAGTCATCGTAGTCATGGTTGTAGTAGTAGTAGTGGTTTTCTTGTTTGTTGTTGTTGTAGTAGTAATAGTTTTTTTTGTTTTCTTATTTATTGTTGTTTAGTTTTCTTGTTTGTTGTTGTTGTTGTAGTAGTGGTAGTAGTAGTAGTTTTTTCTTCTTTTCTAGTAGTAGTAGTAGTCGTTGTTGGTTTTTTTTTTTCTTCTTCTTCTTCTTCTTCTTTTCTTGTTTATTGTAGTGGTAGTGGTAGTGGTAGTGATAAAGAGAGAGAGAGAGAGAGATGTTTTGTTAAAGGAAATTGGTAGTAGAGAGAGACATATGCTTTGTTAAAGGAAATGAGAGAGGGGGAGGAAGAGAATAAGGAAGAATGAACGAGAGAGAGGGAATAAACATTCAACATAATAAAGAAAGAGAAAAGGAGAGAGATGGAAGGAGAGGAGAGAATGAATGGATAAAAAACAAAGAGAGAGTGGTGGTGAGGTCCGGTGCAATACCAGGAGATGGAAAACACTTCGACATACGTTAATTTTTGGGTGGGTGGAGACTTTACATACGTTAATTTTTGCTGAGTTACAAGAGAAAAAATCCATTCTCAAATAATTTAAGAAATTAAAAAAGAATGATAACAAAAACAAATTGTTTGTTGTAACGTAGACAAAATGGAAAACGATGAAGGTCATGATGTTCAAGATCGCGAGGTGTATCTTAATCAGTGTGTCCCATGTCCTTGCTCTCAATGTAAGCTAGCAATTAGACGAAAATGTCGATTGTCTATAGAACATGTACGACGCTTCGACAAGTTTTAATCTGAGATCATTGATCAAGCGATCTTAGATTTTGAGCAAATGGTAAGAAAAGTTTATATCAATCATGCATTGTATTCGCAAGCTAATTGAATACCATATACAAAAAGATTGGGTGTGGCTGGCAAATTTTCTATCCAGGGAGGTGACGTCTCGTCCCAAGGAGGAGTGCACCCTTTGTGGGCAATTAGAAGAGTTCATGGGCATGCGATGGATGGAGTGCCTGAGCCAATCCACCACTCGGAAGGTACTACCCAATCTATACCGTCAATACCAGAGGAGACATGCAACCTTCGAGACTTACCTACAATCTTGGAGCCTGAGATGGAGGCAATGAACGATGCATTGATTCCCATGGATGTCAAGACTTCTGATCCACTTAGAGAGGAAGCATCCATACCATTATATGATAGGTGCCGAGTATCTCGCCTGAAGATGCTACTTGCACTCTTAAGTGTGCAAGCAAAATACAAGTGGAGTGATGCGAGTGTGAGCAATTTGATCAGGTACCTTGTACGTACTCTTCGTTGATTTCTTTTCGATACTATCATTAAAAACATTTGTGCTTTTTCAAGGTGTTTTATGATTTTTTTAAAGGTTACTGAAGTATTATATGTTACCACTTGCAAATACCATGCTTGAGTTTCATGATGATGTACGATATGTTTTATGAAAGCTTAGCATGGACTACAACAGCATCCATGCATGTATCAACGATTGCATATTGTTTCGAGGAGAATACGAGACTATGGAGACATGTCCAAAGTGTAGTTCTCACAAGTATCGACAGGACTTGCAAGGGCAAACCATCCCTCAAAAATTTCTTAGACACTTTTTGCTTATCCCCCACATAAACCACATGTTTTGTACGTCCAGCATGGTGAGCTTGGCAACATGGCATACGCAGAATAGGTCCACAGATGGAGTTCAACGAATATCAATGGATTTACATGCATGGAGCCACATTGACTCTACCTTCCCAGGCTTTGCCCGAGAGCCAAGGAATCTTCGGCTTGGTCTTGCAATGCATGGCATGAACCCATTCGGTCTACGCTCAACTTCTTATAGTGTGTGGCATATAGTCCTTGTCAACTACAATATCCCTCCATGGCTTTCTACGAAGAAAGGACATCTCATTCTTAGCTTACTTGTTCCCGGCCGCTACAAAGTAAAAAATATGGATGTGTATCTTCGTCCATTAGTCGATGAGCTTAAGATTTTGTGGGAGGAGGGGGTCACCGTGCAAGATATGAGCAAGTGCGATGGTCGATGGTCCGCCAATATTCGAGCCATTCTCATGTGGATGATGCATGACTTTCCGGGATTCGGAGAGTGCTCAGGTAAGTAGGCTTCCGTTCTCGTTGGTAATATCTATCATAGCTCGTTCAAGTTTATATTCATTGGATAGAGGTTATCATGCATGTCCATTGTGCGGGCCACAGTTAGACTCGCAAAGGTCACGAACCATGAAGAAGATGGTATATCAAGGACACGTCGCTTTCTTGCCAGAGGATCATGAACCTCAGGGAATGTTTTCTTGGACGACCTCCAACACATATGAATGCCCAAAGTTGGTACGAGCTGAAAATAGTCCACATAGAGTCACATCCAAATGGAATGCGATGGTTCTCAGTTTTCTATGAGTTGCCATATTTGACCCACTTACAGATCAATCACTTGTTGGATCCCATGCATATTTTCAAGAACGTGAGCAGCTTGCTATGGGACCACATCACAGGAAAGAGAGACACTATTGGGGTACGAATGGATTTGAAGGAGGTAGGCAAGATGGAGGTGGTTTGGCCGTAGTCGAGTGCTGATGTGGTCGCTTGCAGCTACCTCGTGCTCCTTGGGTTTTGTCCACTAAAGAAGAGCGCATTATGAAGCAAATAGTCAAGTCTATCTACACTCCGACGGGTATGATGCGTTCTCTCAGGTTTGGCATTTTCTAAAGACGACCAATTATCAGGGCTAAAATCCCATGATTGGCATAATATATGTCAGGTTTGTACTACGAATGGATTGTAAGTGGCCTGCGTATTTTGCTATTTGGAGTGTAGTCATTGTTCATAATGCTTTCTCATTTGTGGCAGTTTGTACTACCGATCACGATCGCAGGATGCCTTACTCCAGAAATACATGGGGCAATTTACAAGTTGTCGACTTTAGTGCAATGGATCTCACAGAAAGAGATTAAGACGTCCTCTATTGAATCTGCAAGGCGGGGAGCAGTGGAAACGGTTTGTCTCTTTGAGAAATACCTGCCTACTAGCATGCTCACGATACAAATCCACCTCTTATGCATCTTTGGATGAAGTGGAGATTGTTGGATATGTCCATACGTGCTGGATGTTCTTCTTGGAGCGCTTCATGAAAACCCTAAAAGGCTTTGTGCAACAACGAACTCGGCTAGAAGATAGCATGGCTGAAGGTTGATTGGTGTTTGAGGCACTAGTGCATATTTCACGATGGCTACCAACGGTGGATTCTGACAACAGCATGCTATGGTCGCTGAAGGATGATGATAGACTGACTGGAGATGTGGTGGTTGGAAATGGGATAGAAAAAAGAATGGATGTTGCAATGGAGGAGAAAGTGAATCACTTTTGTATGTTGCACCATGCCTCTATGGAGACGTGGCTCGCTAGATACCAACAAGCTAGGAAAGATCGAGAGGAAGCACGATCTAAATTTTGACGTAGTACGCACCATCGACCGATTCGATATCCCGAGGGCATGGAGGAGATGCCACGGTTTATGTCAACGCGATGGTTGCATGGAGCTTTGACCACAGCGTCTCACGAAGGGGCAGAGGTCTCAATTGAGGAGTGGGAATTCTCGAGGGAATGTAGTCTAAAGGTGATGACATATTTAGGATTTGTCGTATCTATATTTTATATGCGACAACTAATTGAGTATTTCAATGTATAGTACAAAATATATAGTGCAGCATGGTCATACGGACAGCATTTTCGCGTGGAGCGTATTGACAAAATGCTCTCCACAACAGATTGTGGTATCATGGCAAGGTTCGAGTAAGAGAGCCGACGACAAGCAACGGATCCAAACACGGTTATAGATGAAATGGAGTATTTTGGAAACTTGCAAAGTATTGTTACGGTGGATTACCGTAGCTTCTCCATGATACTATTCGATGTGCAATGGTTCAAAGTGGTACTTGAAGGAGCTGGAGCAACAGTTTGACGAGGTCCATCTGGATTTCTCGAAATAGATTCCAAAAAAAAATGGACGGATTTGTGCGACACCTTTGTGTTGCCGGCCCATTGTGAATAGGTGCATGAACTCATTTGTTTTTTAATTGTATTACAACATGGTACATGTCACAATAGTTAAATCTCTTTTGTACGTGATTGTGAACATGTAATCTTCTATCCAAACCCCCGACAACCTCGATGGTGGTATGTTATACCTTCAGCTTCTCGAAGTACGAGAGTATATGATCAAAGCGATGTTCCGAGCATAGATGAGCATAATATGCAAATAGAGGGGTTGATATTGCAAGCGGTGGAGGCCATCGAAAGCTTGGAGCATGTAGAGGAGCCAACATTGGGTAATAATGATGGAAATATAGAAGTCCAAGAATTCTTTGAGAACGAAGTGGACTCATCCTTTTGTGGTGACATGTCTATTGACCTTCCACGAGTTGTGTCAGGAGATTGAGATGGGACCATAGGATACTTCATACTTGGAGCATCCACCTACTCAATTCGTTGACGAATTGCTTATAAGGGTACATAAGATATGCATTTTAAGTAAGATCATTTTTTTAAGATTTATATTACCGTGATTTGTATAATTTAAATTAATTATGCTGATATCATTTTTTATCTGTGTAGGTGACCTTTGTGGATATTTAGATCATCAGGATGAGCCAAGGGATGAGTGATGAGGAGCTGCAGGAGATCTTCACGCGCATATCTCCAGATCAGATTGCGAGATTCAGAGACATGGCAGACTAGGAGCTGTGTCGGATACCATCATGCCGCTCTATTAGATCTACTTTAGCGCGATCTGATGCTTCAATTTCGAGTAGACGAGGTCGACGCTCTAGACTTGGGCCAGACGGAGGGAGAGGTTCAGTGGGATGCTACAAAGATCTGGATACAGTGAGCCCGTGGTCGGCTTGGGATACATATGCTACTCCTCGCTCTTGTGGTGGTTCTAGAGAGCGCGGCTCAGGTGGTTGCTGTGGAGGCATGGACGCGCTGTCTCCATCTTGTCATTCTGTTGGAGTTGCGTCACCTCTGGGATTTGTCACACCTGTGGGGACGCCTACTCCACTCACTCCGGCTTTTGGTCAACCGTACGCATGTGGCACCCCTATGGGTGCTACTCCGATAGATACTACCCTGGTCAGTACACCAAATGTACAGGGGTCTCCTAGATATGCCCAGGAGCGTGGTCGCAGGTGGGAGAGGACCCACCTTAGGCATACCCCTGAGTGGTACACCTACCTTGTAGATGATAGGTCAGGAGCCATTATCATGAATGATGAGGGGAGGAGGGTGATGGCTCGCATGAGAGAGTTGTGACAACAAGTTTTTCGGCACAATGTCTTGGATCATTGGAAGAACATACCGAAGAGGAGCAAGGACTACATAATAACATCCTTGCATGAGGAGTTTCCAGTACCAGCCGTAACAGATAGGTTTTCTACAGGCTGGATGATAGAGTGCATGCATGCATATATGTCACACAGATGATCACACGCACACAAGGCACTCAAGAGTGGGACTGCAAAGCCCGAGTGGCTAGACGCGGATGACTGGCACCGACTCAGGGAGAAGGCTACAGATTCTCCAGGACGTTGGAGACAACAGTGCGAGGCGGCAAGTGCACAACTAGAGGCCGGAGTGGTCCATCATCTTGGGAGTAGCGGCCACAAGACATATCTGGAGAACTTTGTAAGTTTTTCTTTTGTTTTGCTTGCTTATTTTTTTGCAATATCCTTTGTACTGACAATCGTGTTTCTAACAGTTGTATTTTGTTTTCTTTGAAGCACTCCATTACAAATCGCAATCCCACCGGCCTTGAGACTCGATATACAGAGAGGCACGGTCTCATTGCATTGATCGACCGATTGTATGGACCAGCGGCCCTGTAAGTCACTCTTCTTTCTTGCCCATAATTACCATGTTTTAGAATGCATTATTGTATGGTGGACTGATGTGTAGTTGTTTCTTTTTTTGTAGAGTCCGTTCGATGCTCCTTTGCGACAAGACGAGGTTTCGAATGGCAATGAACTACAGCTCGCCCTTGGATCCCTGGAGCTCACATACCCTTCTTTTTTGGTCACGTGATATGTGTAGACATTTTCTATGTAGTAGTAGTATGTTGCCATGATTGTATCGGTTGCTTTCATTATGCGATCATGTATTTATTTCACGTATCAATGTTATGATTTAAGTACACTTTGTCTTTATTTACATGAGCATTGTACATATTTCTCAAACTATTTTGTATGGCCCAAATAAAGCACATAGTGTTTTTTTTCCATGTTATCGTTGCTATTAGCATCGGAAAGCGTCGTTATTAGCGTCGGTAGCATTGCTATCAATGTCGCATTTGCGACGCTGATACCGACACTGATAACGATACTAATACCGATTATTCTATGGCGTCGCCAATAACGATGCTTTTTGCGACGACAAGGGCAATTTTCTTTATTAACATTTTCGTCGCTTTTAACGTCGGTATAAGGCCTATATCTTGTAGTGTATATGAATATGTATATATAAACAATAATCACATATGATTATACTTATGATGTAATTACATATATGTATATTTATTACATAATTATATAAAATATAATCATGTATATAATTATATAATATATATAATTATATAATAATTTTATTTAATATAATATATTTATAATTTTGGTTACTATTGCATATTGTGTATTATGTAGTTAATAGAATAATAGAGTAACTATTATCTTCATAATTAGGTTATTAGTGTAATGTAATTATATAGCATAAGACATACATACATACATATATACATAAATAATTATTATATATTACATATATATAATTACATAATCATGTATAGACACATGATTGTATAATTATGTATTACCTATATAATTGTGCATACTAATATTTATATAGAATTACATTGCATTACTTACATAAATATATAATTATGTAAACATAGGTAATCATATTTATAATTATGTGATACATATACATACATGCATGAATGTATGTATGATTATTGTATTTAATATAATTTATTCATAAATACTTATTATAATTACACATCAATATATAGTTATTATGCATAACACATAGATAATTAAATAATTATATATATACATATTCATATAATGACATATTATATATCTGTATATGTATTATATAATTATGTAATGCCTAATTATACATATAAATAAATATAAATACACATATAATGATGATTTTATAATTCTATTACGTAATACATAGCATTATAGAGAGAGAGAGAGAGAGAGAGAGAGAGAGAGAGAGAGAGAGAGAGAGAGAGAGAGAGAGAGAGAGAGAGAGAGAGAGAGAGAGAGGAGGCATGCAAGAGTGTAGGGGTGCCATGTGGTGCCCCTACATAGCTTTTTTGGCAAGAGGGGGGGGGGGGGGGGTTTAGAAATATGATACATGACTCCCCCCCAAAGTCTTCCATTAATAATATAGATAGATGACTTAGCATTCCTCATTTGGGGCCTTAAAATCTTAGGGACTCGAAACATAGGTGGGTAATTGAGGGGTGCATATTTGAGCTATATCTAACATCTAAAATAGTGTTTATTGCTAAAAACATTACCGCTCTGCACTTAAGAGCTTAATCGTGTTTAATTGCAAATACAAGCAATCACATCCTAAATTGAGATATCATTCACTTATTAAGTAACAATTTATTCTTAATGAATTTTCACATGTATGCTTTGACGAGATCCCCCTTCCTCCAAAACAAACCCCCCCCCCCCCCCCCCCCCCCCCCCCCCAACAAAAAAAAGGAGGAGGACATGAAGATACACACATAGAGACATACACATACATTTTTACAACAAATGAAAGTATACATGCACACACATTGAGAATAGCATTATAAAAATTCCCATCGCAATTTCTAGCATATACAAATGAACATACATACACACATGCATATATACATGCATAATATGTGTCTATTTGTGTGTTTGTGTATAGATTGAGAATAGCATTACAAAAAAGAGAACGCCATCACAATCATTAGAATTAGGAACTCCATAAGATAGACGTTATGCTTTCTACATAACAAACTTCCACAAAGTCAAGTTGTGTATAAAAACTAATGACATAGCTTACTTTGAAACTCAAATGATATAATGAAGTTTCTTATGCATTTTCTTAGCTCCTTTGCAACAAAAAGGTATACCTTACTTAATCTCTTAATGCATCAAAAGTCCACATGATACAATTGATTTTTAAAGTACCCCATTTGACAAGAAAGAGAGAAAACAAAAAGTGCAACTTTATATTAGTGAATCAAGGGAACATAGAAAACCTTATAGTATGATGCGGCAACAATATCTTTACTATGCTATTTAGATAATATTTGATCTTCCCTTTTGGAATAGAGTCTTCTTAAGGAAACAAAAGAACAAGCAACCAAATAGAGTAAAGCAACTTAAGGATGGTCAATTAAAGCTCAATTTTTTTTAAATACCTATCTTAACATTAACACCTAGTGAGATCACTCAAGAGATTGGCAATAACATTATCCAAGGTAGTAGGATTTTCTAAATAAGTGCAAGGATATGGATAATAGGATGATAGAGAACCCTTGAAGGAAGGAGTAGTGAATGTCACAAATCTTTAATATGCCCTCTATTTTGACTATGAACATAATTTCTCATATTTGTTGGTTGTGCTTCGTACCTATTTGTAAGGTCTATCTATTTGTCTTCAAAACCAATTTAGTGAATGATATTTAAAGCAAGGCATCAAGGGTTGGCAATGTTTGTTAAGTCTACTGCAAAGAAGGGAGGAATGCTTGTTTACAATGACAAGTAAACTTGTGAGGATCCTTATGCTTGACCAGTAAGAAGTTACATGATGATTGTTCAAAGGATTGAGATGATAATTCATGAAATTATTTTAACTAAATGAGGCTTATCTTACATGGGTATATATACCCCTTTTCTTTTGAGTAGGCTCTTATGATAATTTAGAATTCTTGCCATTCTTGGTCATGAGTCCTCACAATCATTGATTATACACAAGAATTTGTAGCCTTGCTCTTTCAAACATGCTCCTATGATGCTTTAGAATTCTCTACACTCATTATCATGAATCCTCACAATTGCATTGTTGAATGGTATCTGCAAGATTAGTGGAACTTCTCAAGGATGGAATCATTTCTTGGAGCACTTGCCTTCATATCGGAGAAGCAAATGTAAGAGATACTTCAATGGGCGATTCTACAAAGTATATGACCTAAAAAGAAGCAAAAGATTATGCTACTCTAGGATGGATTAGCTCTTGAACTTAGGAGATTCATGGTTTCGATACTAGTCCTAGGGAGAACAAATATGATTCAACAACGATAGTGATAATTCAACATTCTCTTGGTGGCAAAAACAAAGGTAATTCTCTTAATGCAAGACAAAACTCTACAAAACAAGATTATTCCCTCACTCTAATTTTCAACATCCTTTTTGAAAGTCAATGGTGTCCCTTTCTTGGTGAAGAGATGGGAATAAATGGTAACTTAAAGTGTATGTTTGATGGAATGGTGACTTAATTGGTGAGTCTAGTTTGATCAAATGCACACTTTTCCCATTTGGTAGGGCTAGCTATTTACAAGAGCATGCCTTAACCCAAGCTGATTAATATCCATATCCTTCCAAAAGAGAAAGAAGAAAATAGGCTATATTGTTCCTCTTCATGAAAAGGACAAGATAGACTTAAATCTCTAAAGTAGATATTGATATGAGATGTGGATGTCTAACATCATTTTGTTAAGGAAAATGATATTTAAGTTATTGTCGATGAGGACGTTGGCTTATCTCTAACGTAGTTGTTAAGTATTAGATAGGATCTAGGTAATTATGTGATTTCAAATGTGATTTGAAGGATACTAAGAATATTAAGAAGCATCTAGCATATTGTTAGAAAATGTTGTAAGAGTGGCAAAGCATCCTTTTCTACTATCCAAATGACATTTGCAGCTACCCTAAATATAGAGGCCACTAAAATAAAGAGTTTAGAAGTGTGTTTTTTTAAAGAGACCAAGTTAAAAGGAATAGCTTCATAATGAGCAATAGAAGCCTACCTTGAGTTATTTCAATAACTCATAAGAACATGTGTTTGTAATGTAAAGGATATGTTTGAATAGCCCAAAGCTCACATTATTTTACAAAGTAATTTGGCAACCATTGGCTCTAGTCCTACTACCACCACTCTAATATGACTCCACAGACACACATGTGCGTGTATACATTCCACATCCTTTTATCATCTCTACCACATGTAAAACAAAAAGTCATTTGGGAGTTAACTTCCCTCAATCATACTTGTAAAGTAAGTAATTTGTATGGAAACTTATTTGTCTAAATAATATACTTTTCTATTCAAACACGTGTGCATATGTGTATCTTCCCCCTCCCTCCCTGCATGCTCTCTCTCTCTCTCTCTCTCTCTCTCTCTCTCTCTCTCTCTCTCTCTCTCTCTCTCTCTCTCTCTCTCTCTCTCTAGTGTTCCAACAAAGGCTATAAACTCATTCTTGATGGATTTGGAAGATGGAAATAGGTACCACCCTTTCACAACTCCTTTTAGTTGTTCCCAAGTTTGGGAGGCTTTTGTGATTGCATTATCCTTCCACCATATTATGAACTAATTGGTTCCACTTGTGCAATAATGCAATAATTGTCTATTGCTTCTATGCAAACCTCTTTAACATGTTCTAATTTACTTCCTTCACCATTGAAGTTCAAACGTTGGATCTACTTTAAGACAAACTTTTTATCTTGAAATTCATTATATGTGCTTCTCTCCACTTGAACATTATGGCATGGATGGCCACATTCTCCATAAGTATTGGCCTACAAATACTTTCAATTATTGAATTCACTAGGTGAAATTGGTCTTAAGGCTTGAATTGAGAAGAGAATGGAGCTCTTGTTTAGTCAATTATACACATTTAATAATCAAATATTAAAGGACATAGAGTGATAGAAAGAGAATAGCCATCAATAAAGGAAAGGCAAATAAAAAGATTGAAAAAAAGAAGGATGATGTAAGAAAAAGTTGCATATTATGGAATGATCATTATATAAGCATTTAAGGAAGAAAATTTTAAAACTAAATTGTTGTCTTACTTTTTAAAATTTATGCATCGGTCAAATTTGTTCTCTTTGTGAATGTGATTCTATTGTTTTTTCTTACAAAGGATTGCTTGCAACGGCCATTGTGCAAGAATGGGATTTCAGGGTCAACGAGGAGGATGTTGATGTTGTTTAGTACATGACAAAAACTAAAGTATGGATAAGGTGATTGGTGTCAAAATGTGGTTTTATAGCATTACCCAAATTGCAAGGAGGTTATATGTCCTACCTATGCATTTAGGTAATTACTTTCGTTTGCTTTGGCTACATTCAAGCCTTGAAGAAATATAGCTACTGCTTCCCCTTTACTTTGATCCATGTATGTCTCTTGTATCCTTAGGTTTATGTACATATCCATTGCCAGAAGGCTCACCTCTCTCAAGAAAAATCATTGAAACATGTTTGTATCAATAATTTATACCATTAACTAATATAGTCCCTCTATTTACACTTGCATTTATCTCCTTTCTTGAAGAAGTTTATGCTCAACAACACGTAGCGGGACACAAAAACCAACAAGCTGCCCACTAGTGACCAAAGTGCATAAATTAAATTGTTACTACGCTTTAATAAGGTTATGTAGTTGTTATAGGTACAAAAGTAGCCCAAAACAAATTTGATGGATAGCAAAATACATTCTCAAACCATATTATGGTTTTTTTTTGTATAAGTAACCTTAAGTTAGAAAATTGCTAAGTTGCATACTTTGCAATAGGAATATGTCATCACATGAGAAACATTGCAACTTGCACCCTTGGAATGAATGGAAAATATCTAGCACCTTAGATCTCCAAACCATGCATGCATGATTGATTTGATATGATAATTCTAAAGTGAGTAGACATAGATCATAGTAAAAGTAAATCGTAATAAAAAAGGGTAAATAAAACCTCGAATTAGGTGAGATCTACTTGGCCTCCTAGGAAACATAAACATGTAGTCGTATTCCAATCGCCAAACAAGACCACATTCATTTGGTGTATACACTTCATTGCACCTCTAGTGCCTTCGCAACAAAATTATTTTTGGAAAGACTTAGAACCTTTTGTGTCTCCTAATAGTTTATGTAACAACATTTTTGCTTATGCTCATCTTTTGCTTATTAGGATGGCCAAGAAGGATGAGACCTATAAGCCTATTGCTAAGCTCTTTAAAGGGCTAATATGATGCTTGTACCCCCTTTTTTGGTGGTGATGTAAATACTACACCTACTTGAATAAAAATCTTTTGCATTAAAAAAAGGATAATGAATAGTGCATGGTGGAACATGTTAAGATCCATGGTATAGTAAGAGTTTGTGTATGTATGGACATGAAGTACAACACAAATAAAAGTATATACATGCACACATAAAGGCATATCATCTTGAGAAGAGCACAAAAATATGCCAAAAAATGGTCTAACTAAACAATTATTTATTTCATGATAGCATGAGAAGGTAAAAAAGAGAAAGGGCTTTATAATGAAGCAAGCCTAGGATAATGATATTATTGTACTAGAGTGAGATGATTTGTCTTTATGTATGGAGACAATAGAAAAGCAAGAAGGCTCCTAGAGACATGTATCTACTAGGTTAGGGACACTTCACTTTCTTTGCTCAACAAGTCTAGTAGATTGTGTGCTTACAAGTACTTTCCATCATAGAATCATAGTACGGTGAGACCCATGGAAGATTATATGTTGGTGAGAACCTCTTCCATGAAATTGATGCAAGTTTATGATACAAAAAGTACATATGTGTATTCGTATCTAATACATACATCATATAACTATGTGAGCCACATAGATGGAAACATTAAGCAAACATGTATACATTGAAACATAAACTTTGCATTACTCTAACTTTGTGCCATAGGTACTATACTAGAGCTTGGGCAAAGGGATTTAATATGTGACATTTTTACACACCTCTGAATCGCTACCTTACTAACTAAAATTCTTTAAAGTGTTAACAATCTTGTATATGCATTAACCTTTTCTTTTCCTAAAACAATGCCAAAAGAATATTAAGGGTCACAAGTCAAGTACATTATGTGCTTACAAGTACTTTCCATCATAGAATCATACTACGATGAGACCCATGGCAAATCCATATGTTGGTGAGAGCCTCTTCCATGAAATTCATGCAAGTTTATGATACAAGAAGGAACATATGCATACTCACATATAATGCATCATATAACTATGTGAGCGACACAGATGGAAACATTAAACAAACATGTATACATTAAAACATAAACTTTGAATTCCTCTAACTTTGTGCCATAGGTACTATACTAGTGCTTGGGCAAAGGGATTTAACATGTGAACATGTGACATTCTTTTACATCTCTGAGTTACTATCATACTAACAAAAATCCTTTTAAGTGCTATCTTGTCTATGCATTAATCATAAATTTTTTTGCTAAAAAACCTTCAGTGCCAATTGTCGAACAATATTAAGGGTCATGTACACACAAAGAAATTTTATTGAATACCACAATGAGAACAAAGTGCACAAGACAAAGGCATACAAGCAATTGCCCTAAACCATGACATAAAATGTATTGAAAATAACCACACAAAATACTAATGAAATTGAGGATGGCATGAATATGGGGGTTAGGAATAGTAATTGGCCTTCCCATAGGGTGCTTGTTACATATCTATAAGTATTTGTGCTATGGTTGTATGCACATCTTTCTATTATGACAAGAGAACACGTGTGGAGAGAGAGAGAGAGAGAGAGAGAGAGAGAGAGAGAGAGAGAGAGAGAGAGAGAGAGAGAGAGAGAGAGAGAGAGAGAGAGAGAGAGAGATCTTCTACAACGAGGAAGGTAATAGTATAAGGAGGGAGGGAGGTAGTATCACCCTTTTATGGCACAATCGACTAAAAAAAGACATTGCTCTAGTTTTTGCACAAAAAGAAATATATGTTCTATACTAAGCTAGGGGTTATTCACCTCAAACATTCTTTAGCCCTATAATCCACGAATAAACATTAAACTAAAAATGATTTTCAATTCCATAATTTAAGGATGCATACCAAACAAAATGTAATTATGTAATCTTATAACTCATCATAGTGCAAATAATATAATCTATTTATTGAAATAATCTATATTGTGTTATAATTGATGCTAATGCCTAGGATCTCTCCTCAATATTTTTTGTTAAAATCATCTAAATTATTCGTACTTAGCCTCTCTCGAGACCTACATGGCATTAGCGAAATGAAATTGAACCTCTAATATTTTTGAAAATAAAAAAGATACCAAACATGGGTAGCTAAGGAGCAAATATTTTTTGCTTTCTCTTGGATTGTCCAAGCTTGTGAAATATGCATTTCCTAGTTCCATCCTTCTTCAACTTCCATCATTCTTCCTTGTTTGAGTCTATAGATTGGACCCTATCTATTTATGATTTGTAGTAATGGCTCTACATTTTAAGGCCAACAACACTCTAAAGCTACTCACTTAGCAAAAAGATATAGAAAGTGTCTCGTAGGAATCATATTCCAATCTCTATTAGCACCAACTCTCCTTGTCAAGAAGTACCTTCCACTGGCACAAAGATAAAGAATTTCCAACACCAAAGCTTGTATCTATATTTTAAAATGTGGACTTTCTATTTTGCAACCACATTGATTATAAAAAGGTGATAGAGCTACAAAGCTTTGAGGTGTACTTGAGAGTGATGAGCTGAGAGCATGGAGATACTAGTCATGAGCAAGGAGACAATATTCCTCAACGCAACAAACAACAACATGGAGATAGTAGTTGTGGGCAAGGAGATGATGACAATGCAAACATTTAGTAACAATGGTACATATTAAGTTGGATGAGGGAGGAGGAATTGAGCAAGAACATGGTGAAGTATGATACATTGAGGAATTAGAAGCAAGTGGTGCTTGCCAAGGGAATTAAACCACCAAACATGGGCCTCACTGTGGGTGTGTCTCTTATAGGCCCATGCAGGTGATGGCCTTGTCCGAGAGTTTTGTGATGTCCAATTGTATAAGAAGGTGGACATTTCACTCTTGCCTCAAATGATTCAAAGGACATTCTTCTCCTTCTCTACCCCTAAGGCCAGTTTCCAAAGACAACCACCTCTGGAACTTGTTACATCATGAGTATTCACGTGCTCAATATTAATAATGCCATGCCAACTTTAGCCTAACTAAATCTCTTGATCCCCATTGCCCTTCCTAAAGTTTCTACATTTACAACATAGAAGAAGAAGGTTCTTATGTTTTAAACAAGTTGTTATCGATGTAGTTCATTCTAGACTTTGCAAAGTTTACCAAGGCCATGTTCACACATTTCGGTTCAAGGAAAATTAATAGATTCTCTCTCCATCTCGTTTTTTCTTTGCTCACATTTACTCACTTGCATGTAAGGTGGGGCTAGATAATGTGATGTGCCTCCATAGTATGCATTACAAAGGATGAGAATAGAGAGTGAATTGTCAACATAGATACTATATAGAAGAATTTCGTGAGAATAGTGGCATGCATGCATGTATGTGTGTGTGTGTGTCCATCCCCAATATGACTTTGTAACCACCTATTTGCACGAGCAGGCAGGTAAGTGGAGTTGTCTATATAAAGCATGGGTATGCTCTTATCATGATTGCAATATTCATGTGTGTTGACGAGCATTTCTCTCCTATACATACAACATACTCTCGACACGGGGAAGTGTTTGTAAGGAAAGGTGGTGGGGTTTTGAGAAAGGGAAGAATGAGATCTAAAAGTTCACTGCAATGTGTGAATATTGAAAAAGAGTGTCATGTGGGGTGGTTACAACAAGAGAATGGAGGGGCAAGTACAAGGGGTGGGTGTGTCATAGGGCGGCTAATGTAAAGGGGGGGCATGGGGAAGCGTTTGCAGGGAAAGGTGGTGGGGTTTTGAGAAAGGGAAGAACGCTTGGACCTTGATACTATGAAAGGGGGGGGGGGGGGGGGAGGGACGGTAGGTACGGGAAGGAAGCGAGGTATCGATACCAAAGGCGAGAGAAAGGACTCCTGGTTTTGTGTCTTTTATGAGTGCATGCCAGCTGGGGACCCCCCACCGTTGTCGATGTCGATGGGCCGATCCAAATTTCTTTGTTGACGCAATCTATGAGACGTCACCTTCCCCCCCTTGCTCGTAGGGGCACTATACTCTCTCTCTCTCTCTCTCTCTCTCTCGCATTATAATCAAAGAAGAGCTAACTGCTAGACACCATAGACACATCCCAATTTTAATCACCTCCACCTCTACTATAGGGTAGTAGGGCCCTACCTCCTACCCCCCCCAATTATCATCAAAGAAATGCAAGATAGTACTAGAGACATCCAAACTTACCCACACCAAGAGTAAAAGTTACACCAAATTAGGGAGGGAGGTCTTTCCTTTCTTTCTCTCTCTCTCTCTCTCTTTTTGGGGGGGAGCGGGACCCCTATCTGCTTTTTGGCACACTTAATGCAAGGGTCAAGCTTTCTGTTGAGAAGAAAGCACGAAAGACAAGAGAAAAAAGAAGGGTGAAATTGTTTATGCATAGAATGTTGATGGCATAGATATGCTCGGCAAGCATAATCAAAAATCTCATTTCAAATTTCACTTTCTTTGCTTGTGTTAAAAGAAGTAGGTACACAATTTTTAATGTATTTGCCAGCAAGAATAGCTCCAAACAATGCTTTTGGGATAAAGTAGATGGCAAAATGTGGCCACTTCCAATGGCATGCAATTGCAATGGTTAGTGTGGTCTTATATGAGAGAGAGAGAGAGAGAGAGAGAGAGACAAGAAAAGGAGAGAGAGAGAAAAAAAGAAGAAGAGAGAGAATATGAATACAAGGAGGAAATATAAAATGCAAAGAGAGAGAGAGAGAAGAAGGAGAGAGAGAGAGAGAGCAAGGAGATGAGAGAAAATAAACTAAAATAAAAGGTAGAGAGGGGAGAGAGAGAAGAAGAAGAGAGAGAATTATAGAGAGAGAAAATCAAATTTAAAAGAGAGAGAGAATAAAAAAAGAAAAAAGAGGAGAGAGAAGGAAGAGAGAGAGAGAGAGAGAAGCAAGGAGAGAAGAAAAGAAGAAGAAGAAGAAGAAGAAGAGAGGAGAATTATATAGAGAGAAAAAATAAAATTTAAAAGAGAGAGAAAAGGGAAAAATTAAAGAGAGAATGAAGAGAGAGAGAGAGAGAGAGAGAGAGAACAAGAAGAGAGAAAATAAACTAAAATAAAGGGTAGAGAGAGACATGGAAGGGAGAGAGAAGGAGAGAGAGGGGGAAACACAAAGAGAGAGAATTATAAAGAGAGAAAATATAAAATTTAAAAGAGAAAAAAGAGGAGGGGGGAGAAGAAAAGGAAGGGAGAGAGAGAGAAGAAAAGCAAGGAGAGAAGAAGAAGAAGAAGAGAGAGAGAATATGAACACAGAGAGAGTTATAGAGAGAAAAAAGATAAGTTAAACTAGAGAAAGAGAGAGAAAGGAAAAAACTTAAAGAGAGAGAGAGAGAGAGAGAGAGAGAGAGAACAAGAAGAGAGAAAATAAACTAAAATAAAGGGTAGAGAGAGACATGGAAGGGAGAGAGAAGGAGAGAGAGGGGGAAACACAAAGAGAGAGAATTATAAAGAGAGAAAATATAAAATTTAAAAGAGAAAAAAGAGGAGGGGGAGAAGAAAAGGAAGGGAGAGAGAGAGAAGAAAAGCAAGGAGAGAAGAAGAAGAAGAAGAGAGAGAGAATATGAACACAGAGAGAGTTATAGAGAGAAAAAAGATAAGTTAAACTAGAGAAAGAGAGAGAAAGGAAAAAACTTAAAGAGAGAGAGAGAGAGAGAGAGAGAGAGAGAGAGAGAGAGAGAGAGAGGAAAAAGAGAAGAGAGAAAGAGGTGAAATGGATTGTTGAGCGAAGTTTACCACATTGCAATTTCGCTTATCACTTTGAAACTACCACAAAGTGGCCTAACATTTCGTGTGCACACGGAAGACTAGTCTCATTTATGCAAGCATGGGTAGCTCTTCTATGAGAGCTAAAGTGATAAATAATACATAATTGCCACAGACCCTTGGCTTCAATCCTTATGGGCTAAGCAATCCATGCTTTCTCTTAGATAAATGTTGCCTTGTATGCTTTCCTATTCATTTTAGTAGCTTTATCAAGTTTATGTTTTTGTTAGTGTGCACTTTTGAAGCATGACACTAAAGCCATATTTTCTACCAATTTAGTTTACAACTTTCTCAAGTTGATTTGGAGAGCATACATTTCATCATTATGAAGAGCTTCAACTAGATCTTATGCTTTATGGGTTCAACTTCTAGCAAGAGGACATCATCATTATCATCATCTTCTTCTTTCCATGTTATTAAGCGTTTGCTTTCCCTATGCCTTGTATGGTCTTTGTCATTTTAGCAATTTTATCAAATATGTGCTTTGCCAATAGCGACATCCATGTTTTAAAACTTGCTTATGTGCAAGTGCAAGCAAGTACATTAAGATTCTCCATATTACCACACTTAATTCCCATCTAAGACGAAAGAAGATTGCTAAACTGAATACCCATGTAAAAGAAAAATAATATATAGCATTTTCATCAATTTAGTTTTACCTAAGGGATATTCTATGTTCAATTCCTTCTATAAGCTTGGATGTGTTATGACTCACATCTTCAAGCATGTATGTTCTCCCCAACTAAGTCACCCAACATGTAACATAATAACAAGAAAAAGGCCAAAAATTTAACTATCAATTTCAAAGCTTTTTATTCGATCACTTTTACAAGTACATGTTACAAAAGTAATATGACAATGGAGTGTAGGATATCTTAGTCCATCAAGGTAGTCCATCAATGTAATCAACTTCAAGAATTTGATATGTTTTTTGAGATTCCTAAAGGAATAGGATTCAACAATTGATAAACATTGCTTTTTAATATGCAAACTCGAAGCGAGACCAAACTATTCCCGCAGGTACAAACTCGAGGCCACTACAGGGTCTTACTTTTAGAATTGTTACAATGGCACATCAGAAAAGTTGATGGGATCAATCTACCTAATAACATAGAAGTCACCATACCAAGGATCTATCACATACATCCTTTATAACAAGTCAACAAAAAGGTTTGAATGGGTTAGCAAAGCTTTTCAAAGGTCTATTCACTTTGTTCAATAAAATCAAGTGATCTTGAGCTAAACAATTTTGTAAGCTAAGGTGGACATGATATATATATTTAATAAGAGGCACGATGGCTACATAGAATAATGTGTTGGGGCTTTCAAGTCTAAATCCTATGTTATACTACCCCATTTAGGAAGTTAAAGGAATATGCTTTCCCTTTTGACAAAAGATTGTGCTATGAGCCTATCCATATGGGAAAATTTTGAGTACCTATTTCTATTTGAGGCTAAAGAAGATAAAGGTAAATAATGCTTACTAAAGAATGTGCATTATACGAAAAAAATCAAAAACATTGATACCCCAAACATTGATTTGATATTACAAAGTCTTACTTAGTAACCCTTAATTAACTTGAGACAATCTCAAACTTCTATGAATCAAGTGTCAACACTTGTGATTCAATTTGAAATTTGAGTTTGTGTATGCATACATGTAGGCCATCCAAATGAAGGATCGCACACACACACACACACACACACACACACACAGACGCGCACGAGCACGCACACACACACACACACACACACACACACACACACACACACACACACACACACACACACACACACACACACACACACACACACACACACACACACACACACACACACACACACACACACACACACACACACACACACACACACACACACACACACACACACACACACACACACACACACACACACACACACACACACACACACACACACACACACACACACACACACACACACACACACACACACACGCAGACGCGCACGAGCGCGCGCGTGCACACACACACACACACACACACACACACGCGCGCGCGCGCGCGCGCGCACTAGCGCGCGCGTGCACACACACACACACACACACACACACACACACACACACACACACACACACACACACACACACACACACACACACACACACACACACACACACACACACACACACATGTGCATGTGCGAGTGCACGTGCACCACATTTACTTATTTGTATTTTTGAGTGAGCATCCATTACCTTCATACATTATTTCTTAGAGATATTTGTGAGGTTGAAAGCACTCAAATTTTGAGAGGATGCATCTAGTCAACCATGTAGAAGTCCCACATAACACCCCTTAGCTTGATGCCTTTTTTGTAGACCTTAAAGCTCGATTTTAAACAATTGTTTAGTAGGATAATTTTGTAGATATTTAAATATTTTAAAGGATATTTAAATTTCTATGTTGTTTTAGATATGTATGGTTTCTTTAAAAGAAAATTACAACTATTATATTGATTATTAAGATTTAGAGCATAATCTTTATTTGATATTATTAAGGGAGGACACAACTACTATATTAGTTATCTTATAGTAACATGATCATTATTTCTATGTAATCCTATATCTTTTGATGCTGATTTTATGATTGTGATCATAGTATTTTGCAAGAGTTTTGTATACTTCCAATCTTATACCAGTGTGATAATTCTTGATTGATATGCTTTGTATTGGAAGCAAATGCTGATTTTTTGTAGAAATGTATATCAATTCAAGAAGTGTAACTATTCTTTGGAGCACATCTTATTGACTCACTCACTAACTCACACACACTCTCTCCTTCTCTCTTTAATGTATATTTTTGACATGTGATAGGAAATTTAGCCATTTGGTCGAAGTCCATGGCACCTCTAAGCACTTGATCATTAGATTTTTATTTGTTGAGGCAGGGGATTAGGCTTCTATGCAATTCTCTTCTTCTTATGTTATTTGAGGTGGTTTGATGAGGCCTTTATGGTTTTGATTGCCACTCTTGAAAGCCTTTATGGTTTTGATTGTTGCCATTCTTGAAAGCATTCATTATAGATATGAAGATTGCATCTCTGAATTGAAGATGTTGCACTTGTTTATTTGCCCAATTGATTGAAGCAATGCGTTTCTTGGGTCCACAAAGGGTTGAGATATGTGTTGGCCTTTTTTAAAATGTGCTTAGGTCACATATTCCACACTTGGCTACTTAATTAGTGTGATTTCGCACATCAATTGGTTGAGCATGTTGGAAGTCAAATTGTTAAATTTTAACTTGATCAAGGGGCAAGTTTAGGAGAAGGGTTTGGGAGGTGGTCAAATCATGTAAATATGCCTTACTCCAATCTAGCATGTGGGATGTTTTGGATCACATATGATATAAACTTTTGCAATCATGTTGATATTGTAGTATCACTTTCTTATTATTTAGCATTAGTTTTGCCTTTCAATGACCAAACCCTAGTTTCTTTCAAGAAAGTGCTATTGGCAAGGTTAATGTACTCTTCAAAATCCATTATTCTAAGCTTTATTATGTTTGGTTGTGATAGTTATTTGGTACACCTAACAAATTCTTGAGTCTGTTTTGAAAATATGGATACTTTAACCTTGTTTGATTGGGATGATATTACATATCATGGATTCTAAAGAATGCAGATATAATGAGTACATAATGAGGAATGATTAATTTTTCAGGAATTGGACATGTTGCTACACAACACTTGGTAGACTCATGAAAATATGTTAGTACATTAACCATACATGAATCTAAACTTTTTACTAGCATTGAATGCTTAATCTTAAAGATTAAACTTTGAGTTTATATAGATGACAAAATAATGTGTTAGATAGTCTCTAGGCACAAAAAATCAACATGTGCAATCTTATGCATGTATGATATGCCATTTTGTAGGCTGTATTTTATTTTTCTTGAATTTTGGATGGCTTTTCCTTTGTAATCATACTATAACATGTCTATCTAACAAATTCCGATGGCAGATATCTTTGGTAGTTTTTTAAGAGGTAATCGAGGTAATTGCCACATCCAAAACTCCCTTGGAATAATTGAACATTTGTAACCTTGAACTACTTGAGCCTATCTCCCAAGGGAAGCTTGCCTAAATCCCACAAGGATTGACATGAAATGGGGCCTATTTTAATACTACATTCCCCTATCAACATTATCTAACAGTAGTTTTTGAGGTGACTACTTTGCTCTCATCCCTCAAACTGTACTGAACCATTGCCATACTTGGTTCAAGGAAAGTAAGAAAAGAGGGGGAGTGGTGCACAACAACTCCTCTATCCACATAATGTATAATCTTGACTTCAACACCCTAAAACATCATTGGTTGGGATCTAAGATGCCACACTAAGACAATTAGCATTATCTAGCATTTGAGTTTCTGTGGAAGCCTCTCATCTAATTGAGATCATCTTGCCATAGGAAAGGCCCATTTGGGATCTATCACTTGCTTCCCTTCTTGAGGATAATTTTTAGTTTTCTAATTATCCTAACACTATTTAGTTTGACATATAAAGCCATATTCTCTAATTATCCCATTAAACAATATTCCTTCATGTAAGCTAAGCATATATATGAATACAAGGAAAAAAATCCTTTTAGAAAACAAAATATTTATTCAAATTTATTATCTTTATTCTTATTGCAATAACTATTCTAGTCCATATATGAGGACTTTGCCAAAAGCCACGATAAACCCACCAAATTCACCCTCAATTAACATCAAGGCCTTTTGAGAGATCCACCCAGGCTCATAGGGGGAAATATAGTCGTAGAAAACCCAAGGAATTATGTCTAGAGTCACCTAGGCTCCTTGGCACCTCCTAGCATATGACAAGTATCTACAGAGAGACCTCTCATGTCGGTGTCGGTCCTTGTATCTGAAGTAATAAATCTAGCTCCCTTGGTGAAGAGCTAGTGCAATTTATGGGATGTCTAGTGCATTAATTCAAGAATTAACCCATTCATCTGAGTAGATTATCTCTTAGAATCCACGAACAATGCAAACATTTCTTTCAATGCAATAAGCAATATGACACTCCTCTCCCTACACCTCACATTTAGGAGAACTTTGATTCTAGTCATAACACACATCTCATGTCCACTAGTAGCAAGGAACTTGACAACTTGACATAGTAATACAAGTTGATGAAAATTTTAACTTCCCTTACATCACATAAAACTTGGAATAACTGCACAACTCCTTTGCATAAGATTAAGGCTTTCATGGCATCAAAAGCATTATCTTTTTCCTCACGAAGGATGCTCAAGCTTCTCAATCATTTACATGGCCATTAAGATAAGAAGAAATGGAGATGTCAAACTACTACCGAGTCCTAATGATGAACTCTAAAACATATAGGATTTAGTTATTGAGGCTAGGGGAAGGTAAAGTGGAAATAAGATGGCAAAAACACTTGCTGTACAGAAGAGAGGAGTCATATATACTCTGATGACTTTGAGTCACTTGGATTATGAAAAACTGACTCCAATTGGTTCTAGACAGTGCCATCTCAATCACCTTGTCCTTTGTTAACATGTCATGTGAAACAGCCTCCTCATGGACTCAGTTATTCGTCTAGAATAACATGCTTTATGGACAAGAGAATCCATAGGTTCTAACTTTTTCCATCCTTCATGTGCAGCTACTTCCAAAAAATACATTGCACTATGCCTTTGATTATTATCAGGACATGTGAACTCTAAAAGCATGCCATACTTGCTGATAATTGGCTCACTTTGAAAGTTGGACTCGACACGACCTCATCAATGTAGTAGGCAACAAGAGTGTCAAACACCATGGCATTGGTTGGTAGAGGAGGAAAAGATGTAGGAGCATGCAAAGCTGCTTGCTGTTTGTGCCAAGGTAAGTAGAAGCACAAGAGGGGGCTTCAAGGCACAGAAGCTATCACAAGGCACCTTGTATGTGGTTGGTGCCATTAACTTTGCTTCTTCTAACTACACCTTTTGATAGTAATATAAGCCATGGTGTTGCAAATGGTGTTTTGATTGCCATCACACCTCTTAATAGTGGCGTTATGCTCAATCAAGATGCTGATTGATTCGAGGGAAATTGGTTGTCCCTTGATTTTGCTGATGCTAGAGTATTGCACTCCCTTTATGCTTGAATAACGCCCTTTGTGTGCTTAGTTGGTTGCATGTTTTCTCTTTGCTAATTCACCTTAGCATGGCTACTCCATCACGATGCTCCCATAAATCATGTTGATAGGAGATTTCCTCAAAATCTTTTGCCTCATCATCAATTACTTCAAAGTATCTTTGTAACTCGGCAACAATTTGATGCCCTCCAAACTTTGATCAGTGCACTCGATAGTCTTCAGCTCAATTGCTAGTCTCCCTCTCTTATAATAAGCTCTTCCCTCCTTTTTCCTCGAATTGTCTACATACTCTATTTTTCTTCAATGGTTGAGGCTAGCATGCTAAAACTAGCTCTCTATCATCCAATCACAATGCCTCTTTTAACTTTCCTTTTTCTTTTTCTCTCCTCACATCCCAAAAATCCATGCATAGGCATAAAAACATGCTTTTTACACTAGAAAGCTCTCACCACTTTAAGCCATGAAGTTTCCTTCTTTGTGTCCACAAAGTCCTCCTTCACATTCCTCTTCACCTTACTTCATTATTCAACCCAAAGTTACCAATAATAAGATAAGGATTGTCTAGGGGTGGAAGAATTTGTTTCATGATGAGCCTCATAAGTGGCAAGATAAAAAAACTCTAAGCATACGCTTCATCTCCCAACTGATGCATTATTTCTCGAAACACCAACATCAAGAGTGATAAGCTCAAAAACAACGAAGTTAAAGTTAAGTTCTTAGACAACATGAACTAGATACAAAGGTAATCAAGATCAAGATTCTAAAGCATTTGATGCATAGTTCCAATAGCCCTTCATGTTTTATTAGCTTCCTTTGTTCTACTTGATGCACTTGTCCCATCCACACACAATGGTTCAAACACATGCAACATCTGGAGATTTCATATAGAGGATACTAATTTGCACGATATCCACCCCCTCTGAATTTGCACATCCTCTGAATGTGCCACTTGTACATCCATGTGGATCAAACACCCAAATAACAAGTTCTTCATTGAGCATGCATAGAAGCAAGCATCCATTGGGATCATAGATCAAAATCACAATCATTTGCACAACTCTAGCACCATGCTATGCACCCCTTCAAGATCATGATGCCTTGGGGGTGTGCATCATACACTAGAGACCATGGAACCTCCATTAACATGCTCGAAATACATCCATAAAAAAATGCATAGTAGTAACATGCCTACTCTTTTTGAATCCATCGCATGGAAAGCTGTTTTTGATGACCTTGTCACTTCACATCCAATATAATCAATGCATCCAACACACTTAGATCATCACTGAAAACATGTAAGCATTCCAAATCATGAAGTATCTCTGACTTTTCAGTCAAGGCATCAAACAAAGCATTCGACATAGTCTCCACATGTGGAGCATCACATCTAGTATCCTCTATCTACAAAGCCTCTAACTCATGAATTGTCTCATAGACTGCAACTATGCCTTGAAAATTATGTGCGTTAGGCAAGCCACCAATCTCCCTCTGAGTCCCTGCATCAAGTAAAACATGAGCTTAGTAAGCCTCTCCATATGCACTAAGAAAATTTGCATATACACTGGCTAACTCCTTCATATGGCTAGTCAATGCATCACTAGTCTATGCAAACTCTTTTTGCTTTTCTGCATCCAGTAGTACATGCACCTCATAGGCTTCCTCATAAGCACTTAGAAAATTTGCATATGCATTGTCCATCTCATCCGCTTTCGCTCGTGTAAGTTATCATCTACATGGGTACTCATAGCAGCAAGATTATCTAGATAAACACCATCTTTCTGGTGACTCAAAGCATCAATAGTATATGTAGAGACATCGTCAATATGGCAGCTCAAAGCATCACTAGTCACTACATGAACATCCTCTATAGGGCTCATCATAGCCTCACTATTTTCAGCATAGGCATTCACTACATAAGTGCTCAAAACCTCAATAAGCTCATAAAAAACATCCATAGTAGGTCTATGCTTAGCCTTGGTAGCACGTAGTGAAACCTGGTCAAAAGCCTATGCTTTATCTATAAGTTCATCATCCTCTGGTTGCATCTATAACCTTATCTTGTCCTCTTCCCACCTCCTTTGTTCTTCCTCTTCATGTTCTTTCCATTGTTGATGTTGATACTTATATGCTACAATAAACCTCATGCATAAATCCTCAAATTTATTTCAAATTTCATAATTGAAATAAGTTAAATATGAAGGGGATGCAATGGCAATGGAGAAGGAGAAGAGGAAGATGCGGGAGAGAAGAGCACACACAATGTAGGTGCTGTCCAACTGAACTGACATCCTTATTGCACTATCATATTATATATGAATAAAGAATGGGCAGTCATAGTATACACTAGTAGGCCCAGAGGCCTTTTACCCCAACAACCTCCCACTAAAAGGCCAATGTGGCTAGGGAGTGAAAACAAAGAAAAGAAAAGAAAAAGACAAGGTGAGGAATCATAACATCTCACCCAACGCCCAATCGGAAAGCAAGCTGTGCAAGAAGTGTTGGGAACCTCTGCAGAAGAAGAGTCAAGCATCCCCGAGTCCATGATATCTAGGAGATAAGCGATCCTGTAACTCCATACAACAGAGCAATCCAAGAATGCTTCTCATGAAGCAAGCACAACTCATCAATGCATGACTGTAAAGCATCAGAGTCGCGCATAGCATCAGCATGGCGCATATAAGACAGTAGAGAGCAGTCAAACTCTCTAGAGTCAATCACTGAAAGAGGGCCAACATCCTAAACACTCGTCCAACGGGGTCTCAAGACTACATGTGGCCTCAGCGAAGCGGAAGACTAACATATGGCTAGCTGTCTAGCTTGGAAAACTACAAGAAAATGGCTCTCATGAGCCTGCAAGGGGTCTAGCAACTGACCACCAACATCTTGACCTTGACTGCTATGCATAGCTACGTCATTTGGGCCAATAAGTGCCTCATTTTCAACATAAACAGCTTGTTGTAATGGCACTGTAGCTGCTGTAAAATCAGCCATAAAGCGTACTGAACGATCATCAAGAGGGCTAAGAGGTGTCTGCGTCTCATAGAAGACAACATGATGGCTGCGTATGACCTACTGGGCATCCAAATCCCATAATTTGTAGGCCTTAAAGTCACCATCTCCATAACCAAGGAGGATACATCTACATGACATAGGCTCATGTGGCATACGTACAGATGCTTGGCAGCCAAACATCCTCAAGTAATCATAGGAGGGTTGCATGCCACTCCATGCCTCATGGGGTGTAATACCATGCAAGGTCAAGCACGGCATCCTGTTAACCAAATAGACTGTTGTCATAAGGGCCTCAGCCAAAAAGCCATAAGACAGCCCAGCTGTGGTAAAAGCATAGAAGTAGCCTTTGCCTGTAAGGTCAGACACATGCCATGAGCAATCCCATGATACCGTGGGCACAAGAAATCAATGCCATACTATTGACAAGAGGTCCAAAAGCTGGGAGAGAGAGCATGACTCTCATAATCCATCTGCAAGCACTTAGGCTTGCTACCAGCAGAATCCATAAACCTGTCAAGCATAATTGCAGCATCCTCAATCTGCACCAAGGGAAAAGCCCAAACACGATGGGTAGCATGATCAACAAAGGTCACAAAGTACGATGCTCCACCAAGTGACTGGGAAGGCATAGGTCCATATACTGCACAATCGACAAGAACTAGAGGAGCATGCCTCATACGATCGCCATAAGCCAAGGGGGCTCTGCAAGGACCAAGAGTACAATTAGGGCATGCATCAAGATCTGTAAGTGACATAGGAGGCAACAATGAGTCTAAAAGAGATAAGATCTCCATCTCTTTGTGGTTCATATGGCCTAGGTGATAATGCCATAACAATGCATGTGGTATCCAACTAACTGCAACCATAGAATCTCCCACATGAGAGACATGCACTGGGTAATGAGAACCAACTCGAGAACCTCTGGCCAAAACCAAGCAACCATGACAGATCTTCCATGACCTATCCTGAAGAGAAACAGAGTAACCTGTATCATGCAACTGATTGACAAAAATTAGGCTCTTACTGAGCATGGGAACATGTAGAACATCCCTGAGCATAAGAGAAGTCCCATTAGGCAAAGCTAGGTGTATGTTCACTGTAGTACCAACAATAGTATAAGTCTGCTCAAGGCCCAGATCAATACATCCATCAACCTCTTTATAAGAAGAGAACCATGCTCTATGAGGGGTAACATGACAAGATGCCATAGAGTCGAAAAGCCAATCAAAGGCATGGGCCTGATCATTGAGCAAGTAAGTTGTAGGGAAACTAGATGATAGGAGGACATACTCAACTGCATCATCATGGGTAACTGCATGTACCTCACCACTAGAAAGAGTGGTAATACCTGCTGCATTGTTGACTCTCTGCTCATGTCGAGTCCATCTCTATCTCCATTGCTCTCTAATTCGTCTAAAGCATTTTCTTTGAACATGCCCAAGCTTCCCACAATGGAAGCAAACAACATCTGAAGTAGAAGAACCTGTAGAAGATGACAAGGAATCCAAGTCATCATGAATAGGGCTATCCATAGCATCCACGGAGCTCAAGCAGTCGAGGGCTGTCCCAACATAGGGAACATACTCATAAAGACAATCATTTGCTAGTACATCAGTGGTAGAAGCATGCTGCAAATGCTCATGAAACCTCAATGGATGGGAGGACATAAAGGCATGAATCAAGGATGCAAAAGCTCCCACATGAAGAAGAGTCGTAGCCAATTGCGTGACATAACCAACCACAGTACATTAAAGCATAAGACATCTATCATAAGAACATATGATATTCAGCCATGAAATCAGCCCATAACCATATGCATACGCATAGCTCTGCAGTACATCATGCCACCAAGGAACATCCAAGTCAAGTAAAGATCGACAAGTGGTAAAGCATCCTGCAAGAGTCAAGCTCTAAGTGAAGCCCAAACATCTATACAACAACATCCAAATAAGTGGCTCTGTAAGGTATACAACAGTAGACCATGTGCATAGACGGGTAAGCATACATATCATTTGCTCTCTAACATGGACGGGCAACAGGAGCCCAACTAGCATAGAAGTTAGACAACAGAGGAGCAAGAAAGCCATAACTGTAAATCCCAAGCACTATCCAAGTCCATTGATCAGTAAGTATCCCGCATATCGAATGCAAACGAGCAATCACAGCTCAATAGGCAACTGCCAAAACAAGAGAGCAGTTCACTGCTCAATACCTGTAAGTGCATCCAAGTAATAGCCAAGATCCATAATCGGAGCATCAAATCCCATATAGCATCCAAGGTTGTAACGAAAAAAGCCAAGTCATAATGGAAAAAGCCAAGTCAATTTCCAACTGTTCAAGGGAATACTCAAATGAATGTCGAGACGAGCTCAAACAATTGCCATCCACAGCTAAAGCATAAAGCATTCACCAAGACATCATAACCCGTACTGGGTAGCCTAGGCATAAACCATGTCATAGATGAAATGCTAGCTGTAAAGAAGTGACAATCAAACCCAAATTGAGCTCTAATCTTAGCTCAAAAGCATTTCGGAGCATAAACAAGACATGTGGCATAGTCCAAATACATCATGACATCATACCGAGTAGCTGGGAGCACCCTGTAACCAATAGGCATAGCCCAACTGTAGCATAAATAGCTTCAGCCTGAAGTTTCCAATAGCATATAACCTCTATAAGCTGAGCAAATTAGTGCTCAATCCAAGCTCAAATCCATAGGCAAACCATATGCATACATTCCTGTATGTATAGGCACCAACCGGGCATCAAATGCCAAGACTTGTAAGCATAAAATTGAAGTAACAGGTGGCTCCCCTATTTTGGATAGATCTGGGATTGTTCAAAATAGTCAATGGCTGAGCTAAATCAGCTCCAAATGCGTCTCACATAAGAGGCATAACATCCACAAGTGATTCGGTATCAATAGACATCAGTAGAAGCATCACATAAGCCATAGGTATACAAATACATGCTGTCTCAGACCTAAAATCTATTGCAGAATATTCTGTCACCGGAATTTGGTAAATCCAACATCACCATCACGTCTAGAGCATGCCAAAACCCCAACTTAGACTCTTACCTTGCCTGAATCGGGTTCCAAATGCTCGAGATATGATAAAAAGAGTGATTTTTGGCCCAGATTTTGAAACAAACGCACAAAAAACGTGATCTAGCTAGGGGGGTCTGCTGTCCCACATGTCAACAATGGGGCCCAAAGGGGGCACAAATGGGGGCCAAGGAAGGCCTACACCAAGCCTCAGCAAGCCTTGATAGGCTAGAAGCAAGATCCAGGTGAAGGAAGCTCCAAGAGGTGTGAGCTATGGTTGCCCACAACCTGTGAAAACCCTGTTGAGCTGAAAATTGAGTGAGAATGAAGATCTCATATCTCATGTGGAAGGCCGGGATGAGCTCTTGAAGACCCGCTCTGACACCAGTTGAAGGGGATGCAATGGCAGTGAAGAAGGAGAAGAGGAAGATGCGAGAGAGAAGAGCACACACAATGTAGGTGCTGTCCAACTGAATTGATAGCCTTATTGCACTATCATATTATATATGAATAAAGAATGGGCAGTCACAATATACACGGGTAGGCCCAAAGGCCTTTTACCCCAACAAAATATCCAAGCCCAATCATTTTAAATTGGCATCCATCACTTGATGTATCTTTTGTGCACAAAGCATTTTTTCATCCCTAGAACCAGGTTGTGTCACTAGGGACTTATATGCTGCAATGAGCATCTAACATATAGCTAAAAGTTGCTTCCCAATTATATCATCTATGTACTTAAGCTCAAGCAGTTGTTTAGTGCACTCTATGATCTACAGTATATCTTGCCCAAAAAGTATATGTGCATTTTCATCCATACCTACATTCATACCAGCATCCATACCTAACTATTCACCCTAGTTTTCATGTCAAGTTCATCAAAGATGTCGGGGCATTGCACGCTTAATGGTTGGAAGATGTGGGGTATTGTGAAGTAGGCACAACAAGTAGAGAGTTGGTTCTTGTGAAAAATAAGATGAAAAAGCATGAGAAAACACCAGAGTAGACACCTTGTCAGATCCTGCAGGCAATAACTCAACATTGATAAGGAACACTCAAAGAAATTGGCCTATAATTTAACTCCCCTCCCAGCATTTTGTATTTAGGACAACTTTGATTCTAGTCATAACACACATCTCAGCTCGACTAGCAAGGAACTTGACAACTTGACAGAATACTACAAGCCGATGAAATCTTTAGCTTCCCTTACATCACATAGGACTTGGAATAACTACACAACTCCTTTGCATAAGACTAAGGCTTTCATGGCATTGAAAGCATTATCATCTTCCTCACAAAGGATGCTCAAGCTTCTCAATCATTTACATAATCATCAAGCTAAGAAGAAATGGAGATGTCGGACTACAATTGAGTCCTAATGATGAACACTAAAACATATAGGATTTAGTTATTGAGGCTAGGAAAAGGGAAACTGGAAAATAAGGTGCCAAAAACACTTGTTATATAGAAGAGAGGAGTCATATATACTCTAGATGACTTTAAGTTGCTTGGATTATGACAAGTTAACTCCAATTGGTTTTGGAATGCACCATCTCAATTACCTTGTCCTTTATTAATGTGTCATGTGAAACATCCTCCTCATGGACTTAGTTTATTAGGCTAGAATAACTTATTTTTTAGACAAGAGAATCCATAGTTTCTAACTTTGTCCATCCTTCATGCATAGCTACTTCTAGAAAATATATTGCACTATGCATGCAATTATTATCAAGATCTATGAACTCTAAAAGCATGCCAATCTTTTCGATAATTGGCCCCCTTCAAAAGCTAAACTCGACATGACCTCACTAGTGTAGTAGGCAACAAGATTGTTGGACACCATGGTGTTGGATGGTAGAGGAGGAGAAGGTACTGGAGCAGGAAAAGCCACTCATCATCCGTGCCAAGGCAAGCATAAGCACAAGAGGGGGTTCAAGGCACATAAGCTATCACAAGGCACCCTGTATGTGACTATTGTCATTCGCTTTGCCACCTTGCATGCTGGATCTACTCCTTCTAATTGCACCTTTCAATAGTAATATAAGCCATGGTGTTGTATATGGTATTTTGTTTTCAATCACACCTCTTAATGATGGCTCTATGCTCAATCAGGATGTTGATTGAATCAAGGGAAATTGGTTATGCCCTGGTTTTGTTGATGCTTCTAGTAATGCGCTCCCTTCATGCTTGAACAATGCCATTCGCATGTTCAGTCGGTTGCACGTTTTTTCTTCAATCCTATCACCTCTTCTCTAATTCACCTTAGTAAGGCTACTCCATCATAATAGTCCCATAAATCACGTTGATAAGAGACTTCCTCATAATTTTCTACCTCATCATCAATTCGTTCAGAGTATCTCTGTAACTCTTAACACCCTCCACACTATGCTCAATATGTTGGATAGTCATTAGCTCAAGTGTTGCTCTCTTCTCCCTGTCATAATAGATTCTTCCCTCCTTTTTCCTCAAACTGCCTGCGTACTTTGTTTTTTTTCAATGGCCAAGGATAGTGTGCTAAAACCATCTCTCTATCATCCAAGCGCCATGCCTATTTTAACTCTCCTTTTTATTTTTCTCTCCTCATGGCCCAAAACTCCATGCATAGGCACAAAAGCAGGTTTTTTACAATGGAAAGCTCTCATTGCTTTAAGCAATGATCCTTCCTTCTTTGTGTCCACAAAGTCCTCCTTCACATTCCTCTTCACCTTGCTTCATTATTCAACCTAAAGTTACCAATAATAAGCTAAGGATTGTCTAGGGCTGGAAGAATTTGTTTCATGATGAGCCTCATAAGTGGCAAGATAAAGAAACTCCAAGCATACACTTTATCTCCCAACTAGTGCATATTGCTCAAAACACCAACACCAAGAGGAGTGATATGCTAAAAAACAACAAACTTAAAGTTACATTCCCACACAATGTGAACTAGATATGAAGGTAATCAAGATCAAGCCTTTGAAGCATTTGATGCATAGTTCCAATAGTGCTTCATGCTTTATTAGTTTTCTCTCTTCTATTTGATGCATTGTTCCCATCCACAGACAATGATTTCAACAAATGCAACATTTGGAGATTTCATATAGAGGGATGCTAGTCCACATGACAACATACTAGATTCCATCATGGGAGGATTATCCCTATTGGAATTTCCTCCTAAGAACCTATGTTTTTCATTCTTCTACTCGATTCTCAAGGTATCCATAAGGATCCTAGGGTATCAAGTAGTTGCAATCTACATTGTTAGCTTTATTTATCTAATTTTTCTATTATTATTGTAGAAATATTACTATTTTGAATACAAAGGAAACACCTAAACTTGAGTTGGTGTGATGGGGACATCGCTTGTATGTGCTGCCTCTTGTCTAGCTCTAGTATTCGTTCACTTTGGGCCCATCTTGGTAGCATGCCATTTCCCAAGTATGTCTTCTATCTTGCTTATCCTTTGGTCTTTATCAGAAATGTACCCCCTTGAATCAAGGCTCATCGAGGGTAAAAGCATAAATTTCAAGGGCTTGGCTGAGCAAGGAGAAGTTTTTGTTTATGAGGACCGAGATTCGTAGTAAGATAAGAAGAGATATGACGAATTTTTGGAGGGGTTTTGCTGTAATTTTTGGGTAAATTTTAGATAGAGAATGAGAATATAACAAGGCAAATATAATAAATATAGGGAATGGAGAAGGGTTGGTATAGAAAGTAGGGGTCACTTTTAGAGTAGGTGGATGGATTGAGGAGAGTGACAAGAGAATCTGCAAGGAGGAAGATGAGATGAACCAACTTGATGCTCAAACTCGGGCCATGACCCTCTTCTTCTTTAATCTCTCACACTCTCTTTTTAACCCTACCTCTCTAACTCCCTTCTCTCTCTCTCTCTCTCTCTATGTGTGCGTGTATATGTTTTAAAACTCTCTCTTTATCTCTAGTTAATTAGTTGGGTTATGAGAAGCCTTATGCAGTGTCCAAAACATTGTGCAATGAAGTGCTTGTGTCTCTATTTTCCTTGTGATGTGCATAGGTTTAGGCATCAATAAGCCTTATGTCTTCCTTATGTTTCATTGATCTTTGCATCTAGCTCCTTCTCTACTCTTGTGCAGACACTTAAGAACAAAAGTAGTTTTATGCATAATAAAATTCATAGCAAAAGAAATGTTTGAACTCCTTGCCTATTAGAAGCTCAAGTTTTATTAGTTTTCCAAGCATAAAAGCAGCAAAACTAGACTTAGCTATAAGATCACAAAATTCTTAGTAGCAAAAACACATCACATTGTGACTCTTGTACTTTGTATGTGATTCATAATATAACCACCCTTTATGAAAAAAAAACAAAGTGAGGAGGAAAGAAATACTGCAAAGGATAGGTGGGGGCCAAAAAAATGATGGGCATCTGGCAACATATGAAAGTGAATGTGTATGTGTATGAGAGAGAGAGAGAGTCCCTTCTTTTGCCATATTTTTTGTCATTTCCCTTATCAATGTTTTTTGATAGTATTGTTTCTCATCTCCTTTGGATGGATTGGAAACTTTGGAGAATTTATGAAACTTGCAAAGCCACCACCATGTACATCTAAGATTTGTTATTATATTACATTAGGTGAAAAGATAAACTGTAGAGGCGAGCTCAAGCTCAATTTTCCAAGACCCACGGACCACTTATTGTTCAAGCATTTCAAGCAAGCACTAATGGCTATCTCTCACATAGCCGACGCACTATCCCTCTTTATGAGTGTAGCGAGCTTACCTTGATGCTCGATTGAGTTGCTTTCTCCCTCAAGCACTCCAATAGCTCCATGATTCGTGATGCAAGCTCAAGCATCCTCAAGCCTTTTCCTCCAAGATCCATCCTCCATAGCCACACACGAGATGAGAGAACAGAAGAGAAGAGGAGGAAGAAGAGAGGAGATGGTGGAGAGCTTCACCTCCAAGATTCCTCACTCTTACACACACACTCCCTCCCTCAAGCACTCACAAGCAAGCAAGAGAAGAGAAGAAGAGAAGAAGAAGAGTCCACTTTGCCACACACACACACCAAAGAATGAGCTCTCATTCATTTTTGAACTTTATATACAAAACCCTAAATCCCTTTTGGGCGGTCATCCCCCTTATCCCCTTTTTTACATGGTCGGCCATGGCCTAGGCCCTTTTTCCCATTGTCCTCCTATCTTCCTAGCTTTCTTCCTACCACCTATCTACCTTTATAATTTGCACGCGGTGCTCTTAAAACAAATCATGATGCACATTGCGCTCTTTTACAAAGGTATTGACTTGCGCTTTTTCTTGTGTGCCTCTCTCCTTGATTTAGGACTTTTTCACACTTCTTGTGTTTCCCGATTTTTTCTTGATGTGCCTTCGTCTTTTATTCCACTTTTGCCTTGGCCTTGTCTTTTGCTTTAGATTTTTCGAATTTTCCACTTTTCCACCTTGTTCTTCTGAGGGTTAACATTACGCCCCTCCTAGTTGAGTGCGAGTCCCATGACACTTGCTGGGTGGTGAGTTGGATGGTGTTGTTGGGGTAGCCAGGTGGCTTTTTGAGTTTGTATATAAGCCATGATGGGAGGTGTGTTAGAGGGATTTATGGAACTGGAAGGCCCTTGAGTTGGGAATGAGCTTGGGTGTTGAAGGGATTTATGGACCTATTGGAGGGATTTATGGAATTGAAAGGCCATTGCATTGGATGTGATCCCTAGTGTTGGAGGGATTTATGGAACTAGGAGGCCCTTGCATTGGATATGATCCCTAGTGTTGGAGGGATTTATGGACATGTTAGAGGGATATATGGAACTGAAAGGCCCTTGAGTTTGGAATGAATCTTGGTCTTGGAGGGATTTATGGACCTGAAAGGTCATTGAGTTTGGAATGAGCCCTGGTCTTGGAGGGATCTATGCCTTTGGAATTGAAGATAAAGTTGGATGAATCCCTACACGGAGAGATGCTGACGGGTGGATCCAGCTTTAAAATTGAATATGGTGTTAGATGGACCCGTCACCTGGCCCCTTATGGTTGTCTTCTCTTGCAATGTTTCAAATGAACTTCTTCATTCACCTTTTGATTGGGATTGCCTCGGAGTGCCCTTGCTTTATTTCGCTTGCATGGGGGCATTGTTGCATAAGATGGGGAGTGCATTGCATGGATGATGGGGTCTCCAGAGCCGGTGGTTGGGGCCTTTGTTTGTACCTGAAAAGAAAAGAAGGTGCACTACCTGGGGGTGTGCTCCATTGTCATGTGGTGCATTGTGCTTAGGCTAGTGGGACTGGGGGTAAGCCTGGGCATTGTCCCTCACTTGAGGACTTAGTTTGTGCATAAGTTAGGTGCGGTGCATGTAGCTTAGGGTGACAGGTCCAAGTGTTATCTCCCTAGGTGTGTCATGCCCTAAGCATGACGTGGGGAGTCAAAATGAGGCTAGGGGGTTAGGGACAGAGCTGGCTAATTGAAACCACCGGACACACCTAACTTGAGAACCCCTAGGTGCAATTACTAGTAGCTCCATGCAATTAGTGGTTTTTGCGTGGTGTCTTCCCAATTCTTACCTTTTTTTTTGGAATAAACAATTTCTTGACTTGGGCGGTGTAGTACAAGATAGGGCCTTTATTCTGTGGGTTCTTAAGCATGGGATGGGGAGGTAGGGGGCTTTAATGATTTATAAGGAAGTGCCTACTGAGCATGTACCCTTTTTGGCCTAGTCTAACATGGAGAGGGGCGGTGGACAAAAATGGATGGCTATAGTCAGTGAATTGGCTGTCGTTCATGTCCTCAAGGAGGGCCATACAAAATGATGGGAGTAAAGTAGCATGCAGCATTAGCTGAGTCATGCCACATCCATCTATTCCCATGTTAATGTCAAAAAAGAGAGGCGGGAGATGTTACTTTGTTGGTGTGGGGGTTGCTTGAGGAGAGTCCTAAGTAATCTAATATAATTACATATTGCTATAAAGGTGAGGTCTGGGCAAGAGGAGAATTCCATCAGGAAGAAAGGGGCCATGGAGTCCCATAGATCTTGTTCCGAGAAAGCGAGTGCTTCCTCTGGTTTTGTGGTGTTGATGTTGTAGATCTTCAGAAAAGCATATTGATCGTGGATGTCAGGGTCAAAATCTACTCCCACCCTTTGAGGATATGGTAGATAGGTCGGGTCATTTAGTTTGAAGGGTAGGGAGCCACAAAACGACATCCACGCATCCACGTTGCCATTCCAGACTCTTCTACTCCACTTAGGTTGGGATTCATAGCCTTTCATTGTGTGGGGCACCTCCTCAACCTTGTTCTCCCAGTAATCTAGGGATTTTGTCCCCCAAGCTATTGGATTTCTTTCTCTTTCAGTGAGCCATTGGTCACCAAGCCACTTTCCCATGGTGATTACTTCCACTTTGCTCAAGGCCACTGGGTATCGGAAGGTAAAATCGAAGGGTTGGCAACAATTTTCCCACCACTCCCAAACAGATAGCTCCATATTCGAGTTCATGGGTGAGCAGTCCCTTTTTAGTGGGATGGGAGGCTGTGGAACTGCGGGAGGTTATGCTTTCACCCTTTTGTGTGCTTGATCTAGCATGCCGACTCTCTTCTTTTTCACTTCTGCCCTCCTATTTGCTGTAGCATCCTATTCTTGAGGGGGCTTTGGTCGTGATGAGAAATGTGATGGGAGCCACTGCTCATCTCGTTGTGCTTCTTCATGGCCTAAGCTTGCTCCTTCCTCTTGTGGTTGTTCTTTTTCAATGAACCCGAGTGCATCCACTTCCTGTGAAGTTAGGTGTGCTAAGCAGAGATAGTGGCGTTGCTCTTTCAGGATTGGGCATACTCCACTAGGTTGTGGCATCATTTGCAGTCCTGCTTTCAGCGCTCTACGAGCCATTCCTAGTTTCCTTTTGATGGCCTCAATGGATTCTCGCTCCTCTGCCTGGGTGACATCCATAAGAGTATATAAGAAGGCGTGCTACTGCATTTGGAAACTCACTTGGGCGCCTCTGTTGCTCTGCTTTCAGCAAGTAATTTTTCCTTTTCTATTTGAGCGAGATGGCATACCAAGCCTTCAATTCTTTCTTCATTGTGGATTGCCCACTCTTCTATTTTCTCCATCATCTGCTCGGAGCTCTCCCCCTGCCTACGTGTTAGGGATGTTATGATGGATTCCTGCTCTTTCTCCTTGTGGGTAAGCTTCTCCTTTTCCTTTTCCAAGTGTTGAATTTCTCTCTCTAGCCTTTCCTGCTCATCGATTTCTAGGAATACCCTATTTCCTTTCTGCTTCTTTCTCTGCTAACTCTTCCATGACTAATTGGACTCTTTATAGTTGAGCTGTTCTTTGTGTGTTTGGTTTGATTTATCTCACCCCGATCATTGTCTTACTTTTACCTTACTTATCCCACTTGGGATCCTTCCTAGGATTGGAAGCTAGAGGGCTAATGCCATTCTGCACATGGGTATAGAATTTTACTTTCTCACGAGCCAAGCATAAAAGTTTGGATTATATCCCATGTGAGCATATCGGTCCCTGTCAAAAGGTCGGATGCTGAGGTGGGTGATATAGGTAAGGACATCAAGCAAGAAGTCACTGGAGCCCATGCGGCTAGCGATGTGGAGTTCTTCCTCGGTGAGGTGGCAATCTAAGTAGGGGTGTCCTTGAATATGTTCTTCCATGGGTTGGTCACAAATGGTTGTTAATATCCTATAAGAGGTTGGAGCAACATAAGCTGGGTCATACTCCGATGTTTTGATTGCACACCATTGCTCGGCATTTCACATGACCTAACATCCTTCAAGCTCCCATTGGAGGTGAAGAGTGTACCATTTTTTCAAGAAAGGGGAGTTGTTGGTTGCAAGCTGTTTCAAGTCTTCTATTTCTTGATCATTGGCACAAGCTGCGCGCTTGTCATACATAGTGATGAGGCATTGTCGCTGCGCTTCTTCGTGGAACACCTCGGTGGCCATAAGCTCCATAGTTGCTTCAGAAGCTTTGACAAACATGAATTCCGATTCTTTCCAAGAACAAGGGAGTGACCGTATTCCCATTGCTAAAGGTTCATCCAAGAGGCCCAAGTCTAGTCAATTGTACCTTTTAGCCAATGTCATGAAAGTAGTGTCCAAGCATTGGAGGCAAGCAAGCAAGTCATCCCCAGTATTTTCAGCTAAGTTAGCGGCCAGGGTTAGAATTGATTGCCACACATAAGAGGGTCTAAGCCCGATAGGTGGTTGAGGCTTGATAGACCTAGAGAGTTCAGCAGTTATACTGACCGTGGCTTGGTTCACTCCTTAGGTTGTAGCTGGGCCTCAAGCTCAATGGGGTGGGTTGTAGTTGTAGGTGTCATGCTAGTAGATGTGTTGGGAATTTAAGGGTATCATCGACACTAGATTTGGACGTAATTGTGATTGTGGGCGATAGATTGGTTTAGGCATTGTTGAGCTAGGTTTTGGCGGCCCGATTCTTTTGTTTTCCCAGTATCTCTAACTCACTGCTTTGCATGGCCAAGCTCAAGGGTGGTGTTTGAATAGGACTTTGGTTTGATTTAACTTTAGGTAGCCAAATCTAGGGGTTACCCTTGTAGTAGCCTTGCGCTTACAATAAGGTCCTAGGGACCCATCGTGACTTGATTGTGCATCCTTTTTTATAGGTTCTTCTTGGCCTTCTAGGTTTCGAGTGTGGGCCATTAGCCTTGTGAGGCTGTTGGTTTCTGTTCCTAGGTGGTAGTCCTTGCTACTTAGGTACCCATTTGAATTGGGGTTCATGGGCTTCAACGTTGGGTTCAGTGGGTTGCTAGCATTGAGGCTTGGTGGGTTGTGATGAGTCATGACCCCCCTCCTTGGTCTTGACAGTGGGTTTCCCTATCGGTGGCTTTGCAGACTTGGAAGGAGTCATATTGCCCTTGCTGAAAGCTGTAACTATGCGGACATTACCCACGGTTAGGTGGATGGAATGTGATTCGTAGTTGACATTGCACCGAGCTTGCTTCTTAAAAGTTCGTCCTAACAACGACTTTGTGCCTGCATCTTTAGTGTTGGGCAACACATAGAAGATTATTGACATGCTTTTAGATTCGATAGAAACTGCAACCCTACACTTTCCCAAAAGTGCATAGATTGGGTGCCATAAGGGCTAAGCTTAGGATTAGTGGGCTTTGCAACTACGGCTTGTCAATTTGGGCCCCATGGTCATGGATTAAGATATTAAAATTGATACCCTCATCGATCAATGCATTGATGGGGCATGTGTGCTTAGCAGTGATGGTCATGCTTAGGTAAGCTGGCGCTATTGCTTCCTCATCCTTGCCATCTATCTTAGTGATAGTGGCTACTTGTACATGGACATGGATTCCCCTTTCACTCTTGTCATTGAAGGAACAACAATCCTCATATTCATCATCAAAAATGTCTTTGTCTGGTTGCTCTCTAGGTTCTGACATATCCCTTCTTGTTAGTCGAGGATTAAGACCCAATTGTATCTTAAGTTTAAATCATGCACTTTGGACCATAGCCATTCAGGCTCATCCTAGAAGTCTTAGAGTGGCTTAAGATTCGTTGCTGGATTGCTAGCCAGCTTGTTGGTCAAGTATCCTAAGATCTCTAGGAGCTCTTGTCTATTGTTCGGGATTTGGAATGCAGCACGGTTGGGTCTTCCACATAGGCTTCCAATCATCATGCAGATTGGCACTGAAAGTGTGTTCTTGAGCTTTCCAGTTGCATTGATGGCTTGTTCGTACTCCTTAGTGTCTGAGAACTGTAGGTCGATGGTAGTAAGAACATGCATCCAGTCTCTCTTGTCCTCAGGGCACGTGATATACTTGGTAAGGGCCCCATAGGATCCCCTAGTCTGTTGTCCGTCGCCCTTTAGCATGGTGGAGGTGACATCTAGGTCAACTAGCGTATTCTTCCAAGTGTCCATCTCTACTCTTACAACCTCTATTTGATTGCCTAAGAAGATAAGACCGTTGCCCTAGTCTTTTACGACTCTCGTGTTGCACATACAAGGTCGGCATAGTAGGATGTCATAGTCCACTCCCTTCATGACTATGAAGTTAACTGAGAATTGAATTCCTGCAATCTGCACTTGCCAATTTTTCAACACTTCGAACGGTTTCACCTTCATTCCGTTAGCCAATGTGATGTTGAACCTAGCAGTCTCGACTCATGGGTTGCTCCAGGTTTGGAGTACTGCACGGCTTAGCACACTCACTCCTGCCCCTGTGTTTACAATTCCCTTTCCTGTGACATCCCCCAGAGCTAGGACTAGAAGGACTACATGCATTTCTATGCCTTCCCAAAAAGCATTGACGTGCAAGGATTTAGGCATAGAGTGCAGCGTTAGACTGGTATTTGAGTTTCTGCATCATGCTCAAGCAAGTCTGTGGTAATTGGCTCATTTGGGTCTTCAACCCACTGTTTTAGCTCTAGCCATAACATTGGATGCTACCTAAGCAGGTCGCCTAAGCTTAGAGTTACAAGGGTGGTCACCAGTGTATTGATGAGGAGGTTGCTAGTCATTTTCCACTCTCCTAAGTCTATGGTTCTTGGCCAATGACCTTGATTTTTTTGCTGGCCCGAAGCATTTAGCCTTTGTCTAGGTGGCTTTGCTTGTGGTGTCATCGCCTCTCTTGATTTTGGCCATGGAAGAGAGATTGGCACACTCATGCTTGAGAGATCAACGATCTCGTCTTCTAGTATGGGCTCAGTGCCTTTTAGGTGCTCCTGGGCCTCCTTCACCCATTCTTTCACCTTCTCGATGACTTCGAGTTGGTGCTTCGGGTTGGGGTACTCCTCGCCGACCTTAGCACTTGCCTTTTTAGTTGTTGATGGAGCCGATGTTTCTTCCTCTGGGTCAATGACTTTCCTCCCCACAGGTAGTGTTGTGGCACTTTCGGTTTTGAGGGTAACCTTAGTGTCTGGTCTTTTCTTCCTTCGTCTCCAACTCTTCTTTCCAACTGAGGTTGTGTTAAGGTTGCTAGGCCCTGGCAATGATATGCTGGCCTGCTTCGTCTGCGCATGGGTCATGACATGCAACGGGATCAATGTGGCCTGCCCATTGAGTGTCTCGATGTCGAACAACCCCAATGGAATCGGTGGCTCATTTGTCGAATTAGTGGATGGCCTTTTCTTAGGGTAATCAACAAAGAGATGAGTGATTCCACACTCAGTGTATCTCCAGTCCACCTTATCTCTTGGTACTTGGTGTTGAGGCCCTCTTAAAACTCTTGGTACTGGACTCTTCTCGATTCGAGCCTTTGGAGCTTCTTTCCTTGTGCTAGTCATCCACTCTAATAGCTTACTCAAAGATGCTTGCCAGTGCGTCTCACTGCAAGCTCGAGTTGCCAGGCAAGGCTTTGTAGAGCTCTTCACTTTGTATTCCACTGATGAATACCATGGACACTGCTCTTTCGGTTGGTCTCTCACTCATTTGAATTCTCTTGAAGAGGCTCCTCACCTGGGTCACGTAATCTCGAATATCCTCTTTCTCTCTCTGCTTGACCTTCATGAGTCACACTAGTAGGTTGTCAGAGTACCTAGGTTCAGAAAATCTTTTGATAAAGAGATTTTTCAAGCTATTGAAATTGGCACGCTCTACCGCATCCAAACTTGTGTATCAAGTCCGCGGCCTTTGTCACCTAAGCGTAGTTTGAAAGCTTGGGAGCATTGAGCAGGATTAGTAAGGCCATTGGCCTCGCAAACCTGCTGAAAATGTTCCACAAAGCTGTACAGATCTAGTACTTGTCTAGCTGCTTCACCAGCATAGGGATTTTTGATTGGCTCTTAGATCCTTGGTGAACCCCTAACCCTGCTAGGAGTGATGTTGCTAACGCTGCCATGTTATCTAGTAGTTGCTTCATTAGAAGCTTGCTCAATGTGAGGTCTCCCTCTAGTGCTCTCTCGCTATCTGGTCAATTTTTTCCTGTTAAGGCTAGCACTCTCTCATTCTCTTGCATTTCTAAACTCTGGCACAAGCTCCTAGTTTGATGGTCTTGGTTGTATGCAACTAGGCCTTGCAGAGCCTTGTGAGCTAGCTTCCTCTCTTCCTCTAGTCTACTATGATCTCCTCTATAAGTCTACCGCAGTGTTCTAGCTGGGTTTGAACATCGTATTTATGCACTAACTGTTGGACATCCTCCGGGAAATCACCTAGGTTCAGCTCTTCATTGCTTCTACAGCCTGAGCTGCCCTCTTCCATGTCCCAAGCTTCTTGCTCTGCCAAGTTTTTGATCAAGTTAATAAGGCCGTGTAGATCCACTTCCATGATAGTGTCTATCCTTGTTGTGCCCAACTTTTGGTTGTGTTTCCCTCTTGGGCCTACCTTTGGGGATTCGATCACCCCTCTATGTCTTTGGGTCTTCTCTTACTAGTGGATTCCTTCAAAGTTTTATGTCTGAGTGAGTTCCTTGTTAATTGCAACTAGTTCTCAACTTACTCTCACTCTATGAGTGAGTGTGTGTGTGTGTGTGTGTTCCTTTCCGTGCATTGTGCGAAATCAGGCTTTTAGCTCTTTTCAAGTGTACTTGAAGTGATGGAAACCAGGGTGAGTGAGAAAACAAAGTATGTGCAACTCCAGCTCTCTAGTCTACGAATTGGCTTAATAGGGTCACGTGTTTGATTCCTAGCTGTTTTCATCGGCTTCTCGGGTTTCTTTGTTTCGCTATCCCGTTGGCTCGTTCAGGGTTCGAGTTGGGGTTTTGAAATCATCCCATAGACTAGACACGATTCTAGACTGTTCGGCCACGATTTCTAGGTTTCTAGCTACCTGTGAGGTGTTCGGTGGGTTCTTCCAGCATGGATCACGCTCCTCGTTAGTCGGGGTTTTTCAAAATTTAGATTTTCTTTCTCAAGCTGTGTTTGATTTTGAAAATCAGACGTCTGATTTACCGGTGTGTTCGATTCTAGAAATCAGACAAGGTTCGGTTCGATTGTCACAATCGGACAGGTGTGTCCGATCGGACAGCCTGAGTTGGTCCGATTGGGATATGTTTGGTTCTAAGAATTGGGCAGGGTTGGGTCCGATTCAAAGATATGTCCGATCAGATAGGTCGCTTGGTCCGATTGTGGTGATCGCGGACGAGTCGAGCGTCCGATTAGATGGGGTAGTGTGTCTGATTTGGAGTTGGTCCAATTTCTTCTCATTCGATTCTCAAAATCGGACAAAAGTGGTGAGTTTGATTGTGGTGATCGGATGGGTCAAGCATTTGATCAGACGGAACGGCCTTGTTCGAGTCCGGTTCTAGGAATCAGACTGGTCACTAGGTCTGATTATGGGAATCAGATATTGTGGTGAGTGTCCGATTCTGCCGGTGGTCAAAGCACGTGTCGATCACATTTTTGCCAAAAATCTTCCCTTACACGTTGCTAGTAGCTACCAGGACTTCCAGGAATCAAGGAGGAGTGTAGGCCAAAAACATTCTATACCTAAATCTCACCGAAAGCTCCAACCCGCTCCGATCGATTTGACGTGGTCCTGTGCCCTGCAAGCTTGCTCGCTCTGCCTCTCTCTCTCTCAAAACCAGGAGTGCAAGTGAGGTTTTTCCTGGTCACTTAGGACCTTAAACCCTAGCTGGCCAGCACCTCAGCCCTGTACCTTAGCCCTCCCAATCACTCCACTTGCGACTTCGAGACATCTGAGCCCTCTCTTTTTCCCATTTGCCCTGTTGTTGCCCTGTGCAAGACTGTTTTACAACAGTAAACTGTAAGCTTCCCACTTTGATTTCTCCTTTCTATCCTACTCTAAATGTGACAAAAATCGAAAGAAAGGTACTGAATTGAATTCTCCTACTCAACCAATCATGAAAAACCAAAAATCCTTACTTGTAGCACATATTAAAACCAAAAATCTCCTATTTACCTCAAGCTCCGGTTTGGGGATGAAACCCTTACTTCGATACTCCATTTGAAGCACGCAATGCTCAAGCTTGAATCCGTTTGTCCCAACAATGGAACCAAAATGTAGAGGCAAGCACAAGCTCAACCGCCAAGACCCACGGACAGCTTATTGTTCTTTGTTCAAGCGTTTCAAGCGAGCACTAATGGCTATCTCTCACATAGCCGACGCACTATCCCTCTCTATGAGTGTAGTGAGCTTACCTTGATGCCCGATTGAGTTGCTTCCTCCCTCAAGCACTCCAATAGCTCCATGATTTGTGATGCAAGCTCAAGCATCCTCAAGCCTTTTCCTCCAAGCTCCATCCTCCATAGCCACGCACGAGACGAGAGAAGAGAAGAGAAGAGGAGCAAGAAGAGAGGAGATGGTGGAGAGCTTCACCTCCAAGATCTCTCACTCTCACACACTTACTCCCTCACTCACTCACACTCCCTCCCTCAAGCACTCACAAGCAAGCAAGAGAAGAGAAGAAAAGAAGAAGAAGAAGAGTCCACTTTGCCACACATACCAAAGAATGAGCTCTCATTCACTTTTGAACTTTATATACAAAACCCTAAATCCCTTTTGGGCGGTCATCCCCTTATCCCCTTTTTTACATGGCCGGCCGTGGCCTAGGCCCTTTTTCCCATTGTTCTCCTCCTTCTTACCACCCATCTACCTTTATAATTTGCACGGGTGAGAGCCCTCGGTGCTCTTAAAATAAATCATGGTGCGCCTTGCGCTCTTTTACAAAAGTATTGACTCGCGCTTTTTCTTGTCCGCCTCTCTCCTTGATTTAGGACTTTTTCACACTTCTTGTGTTTCCCAATTTTTTCTTGACGTGCCTTCGTCTTCCATTCCACTTTTGCCTTGGCCTTGTCTTTTTCTTTAGATTTTTTGGAATTTTCAATTTTCCACCTTGTTCGTTTGAGGGTTAACATAAACAAAGACATATGCTTTGTTATCTTAGAACTTCAAAAACACCAAATAGATGCCATATTTTTTTCTAGAGGGCCATAATATGTCATACCTTTTGTGTCATTTTTAATGCACATGTTATAAATATCTTTACACTAGCCAACTAGCTATAATGTCCCCATCCAACCATGGCTGTGATTGTTATGCACTAGATGCTAGGTGAGTTTAGCTAAAGGCCTCTTGTAAATTTCATGATCTAGACTTTGTTTCAAAGTATATGTTAGACTAAAGTACCTTAATCAATTCATTTAAAGGTTGCCTTGCTAATACTATGGAATATATGTGGCTAAGGGGTATAATAAAAATTACTAGTGGCAAAGTATTGAATCCCCCCTTGGGAGAATATCATGAGGTTGAGCATTTTAATACACTCTACTTTTACCCTTTGGCAGCTAAGGCATTCAGTGACATACTTGAGTACATCACCTTTGAGCTTTTCCCAATGATAGCTTTTCCTAATTGCATTGAGTGCCTTAGCATAGTCACGTAGGATGTCCATGGATAGTCATGCACTTCCAAGAGTATATTGTTTCTCAGTTTGTGACTAGAAGGAATGCATAATTCTTTCTTAAAGCACACAAGTTTTTCCTCAATGGAGAAGTCTTGGTACTTAAGTTGCAACTTAGGATGTTGATCCTTAAGTTGAACATCCATTCTTAACTATTGATATTTAGGGTCCTTTGCAACATCTTCTTTTGTCAATTAGATTATGGGATTAAGTGGCATTAACACTATAACATGAATTTCTTATGACTTAAAGCATCTGCAACTACATTCTCCTTGCATGGTATGTATTTAATCTCAAAGTTGTGGTCTTGTATGACTTCAATCCACCTTCATTGTCTCGTGTTTAGATGTGGTTGGGTAAAGATCATTTGAGACTTTTGTGATCTATTACCAATGTGAATTTCTTACCAAATAGGAATGTCTCCACAACTTGAGAGAGTGGATCATAGCCAACAACTCTAAGTCACGAGTAGTATAGTTTCTTTCATTCTTCAACTTCCTTGAGGAATAAGCAATTGGATGTCCCTTTGGCATAAGTACACAACCTAATGTGAGAGAGCTTGCATGTATCACAACCTCAACTCCTTGGTTTAGATTGGGAAGCTTTAGAATGAGAGCAATCACTAAACTTTTCTTGAGTCTCTTAAAGCGGGATTGCTCAATCAGAGTCCATACTATGTAGGTCTATTTCTTTAGGAAGTCAGTGAGAGGTGTAGAAATCAAGGCATAATCCTTGATAAAGACTCAATACCATTCAATCAATCCTAAGAAACTAGGCATTTCTTTGACTCTCCTTGGGGACAACCATTCTTGTAAATCCTTAACCTTAATAGGATCTACCACAATTTCTTCTTCTAACACTATAAACCCAAGCTACCCAATCTATCTTTGAAGAACATGCACTTCTCATTCTTAGCATAAAGCTGATGCACCCTCATTGTTCCAAGAATAATGTGGAGTTGTGGTTCATGTCCATCCTCTTTCTTGGAATAGGTCATAATTTCTTTAAAGAAGATAAGAACAAAATCACCTAGACATATTGCATTAATTTGTTGAAGGTTGCATGAGCATTGGTAAGTCCAAAACACACAAGAATGAACTCATGGTTTCCATACCCTATATTAAAGGTAGTTTTGGAGATATCTTCTTCTTTTATACTTATTTGATAGTCTTCAAATCTCAAGTTGATCTTTGAAAATATCTTTGCTCTTTAAAGTTGGTCAAGTAACTCATCGATTCTAAGGATTGAGTATCAGTAGTCAATGCAAAAATGAAGGGTTTTGTCCTTTTTTTTTTTGAAATAGGATCGGGTTCCAAGCAGCTCTTGGTACTATCTTAATTTCATGGTCAACTTCTTTTTGAGACAGAAGTTTAATTAAATATTCTAGAAAAATGTTTGTATACTGATTCATCCATGAAGGTTCCTCTTCTGATTTGTTGCCATGAATAATTTTATTAAGTTTGGTTAAGTACATAAACAATCTTTTTCTTAGCCCTTGCATTGTGAAGCCTTGGCCAAATGGCTTTTTGATTTTCCAACTTTGTATTGAGTTGTCACTTGATTTCCTTTTAGAGTTTGAAATTCAACTTGGCCTCTTCCATAGTGGATGTGAGCATCATTGGTTGGGGATTAGCAAGTCCATTCCTAGTAAGCATTCATAAGCATCCAAGTTCATGACATGGAACCTTACACTTGTGGGCCCATTGCCTAGATCAAACTCTACATGCCTAGTTTACTTTGATGATGTAACTTCCTTTCCATTTGCTAACTCTACCAAGAGTTTAGAGTTTAGATGCTAGTGCAATCTCTATGCCTAGTTTCTACACACATTTTAAAAGGATTCACCTTGATGTTTTTTTGGTGTCTAAGTCACCGATAATTGGTAGTTTAGTCCCTTCTTATTTTTGCTTCCATTGAGGGCTCTTCTTCTTCTTCTTCTTCTTCTTCTTCTCCTATAAGAGATATTGTAGTAGCCCTTCCTCTTCTGCTTCCTGTTGCACCTCTATTTTGGCCATGAAATTGTCATTGTCGAGGAGATTGGTTTAGCTTGGGACAATGCCTTTTATAGTGGCTAGGTCCATGATAGATACGTTTGCATATCATTACTTTGGTTTGATGGAGCAAAGGTGAAGTCATATTAACCTTGGCTTTCTTCCTTGTATCAAATTTTTGTTGCCCTTGTGCTCTTTTTAAGAAGGTATGGGATCCTTTATTGGGTGATCTTTGACCCCAATATCTTGCATTCCTTGATTTTTCTTGGAGGCTAAGTGGTTTAGCTCTTATCAAAGCATACTAAAGATTCATAAAATACATGTCTTGCAATTGAGTATCCAAAGGACGATTTAAGCATCAATACAAGAGAAATCTCTTGGAGCGATAATTAAACATTTTTTAAAGTATCCCATTGTTTTTCTTGTTTAGTAACTCCAAAATATGGGCCTTATTCTTTTCATTTTCAAGCAAGAGGTCACTTTGATCATTCAAGCTCTCCAAATTAATAGGAGAGGTGGTCTTTTTCTTGCCCCTTCAATAAATAAGAGGTCACTTTGATCATTGAAGATGGTTGCAATATTATGAGGTTCCTGCTCCATTAGGCCCAAAGGAGTCCTCTAATAGTCGACCAAAATTTGTGTCCAAGCGTAGTGCTACCTAATCTCCTTGTCGTAAGAAATATCAAGCTTGGTGGAACATCAGAATCTCGGTTCTACTTCATAGGGAAAATGTGTACAAGTCACCCCTAACAACAATCTAGCACTCACTTCAGAAACATCACTTTGTAATCAATTAGAGGTGAGAGTAGAGTTAAGACCACACTTGCTTCAAAGAAAGTGAGAGAGAGATAGAGTGTAACTCAATCCCCCTATCGATGTTCCATACTAAGTCGAGGTTGCGATCATATCTTGTAATAACAATGGATGGCAGCAGCTCTATTTTGACCTTAGAATTGCCCTTGGCGATGCCCTCTGCCAAGCTTGGGACACTCCCTCTTGAAGTGTCTGGGCTCGTTGCAATGGAAGCAACGTGGGTTGCGATCATTGCTTTGTGTTGGAACAAAGTTGTTGACAATATTAGCCTTAGCTTTCTTTCTTTGGCCCTAATTTTGACCCTGTGCTCTCTTAGTTCGAGCCTTCAACATACCCTTATTCTGATCTTTGTAAGGCCAAATCCTGTTGTACCTAGGTTTGGTCTGCACCTCCTGTATTATTGGAGCAGCTCGAATGAGTGCATCTTGTAGGTCCGTTGGGTGCATTGATTTCAATCGAGTGTTTATGGGTGGATTCAACCCAACACATAATTTTGACACCTATTGTGTCATATCCATTGGGGATGCATACTTTAGGAGTGAAACGAATTTCGAATAATAAGCTTCAAGGGATAATCCTAGCTGCTTCAAGGCATAGAATTCATTCATCTTTTGTGTGCAGTAGGCAGGTGGCAGATACCTCCCTTGTAGAGCTTCCTTAAGCTTATTCCAAGTGACTGTCCCCTCTAAGATTGCTTGGTTTATGCACCACTGTTTCCACCAAAGTCTCACTTCGCCTGTAAGCTTAAGTTTGGAGAGCATGGTTTGGTTAGTAGGTGCAGTTCCTGCTGTCTCAAAATAGTCCTCCATGGACTCAATCCAGATCTCGGCGTCGGCTTGAACAGTCCTTCCCTTGCCATCAAACTCAGGTGGCTTAATTTTTTTGAGAAGGAATTTCTTCTCTTGAGCCATAGCTGGACTTAGTGCAAGAGTCGGATTTGGAACCTGCACTTGGGGTTGCGTCTGAACAATAAGATTCTTTATGTTAACATCTTATCATATGTTCCCATATTACGTTAATACGATTAGCACAGCTTTTAGCCAAGTGATTTAATCACTTAACACCTCAGTTAACATTTACAATCAAGATAAAAAGTCTTATTTATTCATGAAGGCATAACCCCTTGAGTACATTTATTTTGGATAAGTAGGACATGCCGATTGATACATTAGTTTGGGGAAAATAGGATTGTGTTACAATCGGCTACAGGGATGGAATAATAATATGGAGTGGGGTCATGGATTTTCAGGAAACGGTAAGTCATAGGAAGCTTGGGGTATCCCTTCCTTTGATACCCGTTCTTCTCATAGCACCCTAACACTTTAATTTTGTCAGTAGAGATCACTCGGGTCACTTTTTCATAGGCATACTTGTTCCACTTGACTTGCCGACTGCTAACATGCAAAGTTGCGTTTACGCGAGCTTCGATAAAGATGAATAGCTTCACGATTTTTAAATCCTCCATCCACTTGATTCTCTTCAAGTTGGTCTGAAGGTACACGAGTCGGTGGGCTGCTATGTAGTATATTCCTGAGTCTCCCGTCCATCTCCGCTCTGCATACAAGGGCGAAGGATTATAGATGCGCTCAAGAATATCCATCATGCCAAGCCTCTGACGATAATTCGAGGTATGCATTGTAGTCATGAACATGACCTAGAACACCAAGAACTTGCTCCATGCTTCGTGACTCTGCAACCCAGCATCCATAAGTGAGTAAAGAAATGTTTTCAATAGAAAACACTGCTCTCTTCTACTCACCTTCCCCTGTTTATCCCCTTATTCCCTTTATTTTCCTCCATTAAGTTCCCTTGTAATCCTTAGATCTCGTTGGTTTGCTCTCATACCAACTGTAACGTGTCCGCTTGTCCACCTGTGGGACACGTCTTAACAGCCCATCGGGAAGAGAGTCTAGAAAGCGCCACCTAGAACTCGCAAGGAATGTCACAGATTTTGCGATCTAGGTCTTCCCGAGTCTGCCTCGAGCGGAAGTATCCGGTCGCTCCCACTTAAGATCAACTTGAAGTCAGGGTTTCTAATCTATCAGCAAAGTCTCTAGGAAGTAGTTAGCGTCGAGCTTCAGATGACCCACTTTGAGTAGGAACAACATAGTTGAAGCGGATTTATGCTGCACTCGGTTCATGGAGAATGGGAAATGAGAGGGATGCGAAGCTCAACCTCTCTGCCCATAAGGCATAGTCCCATTCCACTCCCCTAAAACAACATAAATCGGGATTCTAACTCTACCGACTGTAGGTCTTCACAGTTTTGTTATCACATCTTTTGAGAAAAGTTCCCAGCTAACCAGGACCATCCTTCCATAGGACTAACCCAAGTCACGTCCACCGCACTTTCCTCGGTTTGCTTAGTAATCTAATTACCTACCACATTATGTTTGACATGCAAAAGCAGCTTCCTTAATTCATTAATTTAAACACAGGTTCCTTCACGTAACTTAGGCATTGACACAAAAACAATGTCAAGCAAGTTCCTTTTTCAAATATCTAATCTTAATTTATCATAGTCCTAGAATACATCAAGTATCATGCTCGAGGGCTTTCCTAGCAATCAATAGGATTGCTGCTCCAAGTTCTGCCTGTAGTACACGGGCCTTGAGATCCCATCTCGAGTCACGTCGGCCTCTTGTGTGGGATCCGGAGGCAAGGAATTTACAGCCAAAGCCTCCCCTGGCACCCAAGCGTCCTCTCGCTCCAAGCAACACCCACAGAGAGACCTCTCATGGTGGGTTCGGTCCATATACCCGGCTCGGCTAACAACCCCCTTGGATAGGGCTAGGCAGATAGTTGGAGGTAACTAAACGTGCCTCTCCCTCCAGGATTTTAACTTGAAGCATTAAGTTTTTTGCCTTGAATTAGTTCCTTGAGCAAAGAAGTTCAAACAATGTACCTAAGTGTACAATCACGATCAATTCAGAGGTCGTTTGTATGACCAACTGCTAAGGTGTGATTCCTTCTTCCCAAATGCTCCTAGCATTCGATCCTGGATCGTTTGCGACTTGGCAAGATTCTAAGGGCTTGGCAAGCTAGGTTGCTTATTTTCCCTTTTCCTTTGGGTTAGGGTTTGTACCCTACCGACCCTAATTGTCCTTACCTTAGGTCTCCTTGTAAAGTAGATCATGGTCAACCCCGTTGTCCTTGGTTGGTCAACTTGCTGGTTATCTCATAGATCCCTTGTAGTACCTATGTACCTTTATCTTTGATCTTAATTGATCAAGATTGTCTATCCCCTTGACCATGGTTGGTCAAGATGGTTATGTTTAGAATAGTCCTACTCTGTCTTATGTATAATCTTCTTAAGCCCTCTTAATAATACTCACAGGCGCTTAAGATTTTACCTATCCCTCTTGAAGTCACCAAGGACTTTGACATGGGACTCCTGGATCTCAGTCCCATTTGGTAGATTACAAGCAAACTTGAATTTTCCCAATGACTTTAATGCACGCGACGTAATGCCATGCCTTATTTCAATGCTTACAATATCGATATAATCCATACGATATTTTATGCCACACATGCGAAGGTACTTTCTATGCATGCAATCTTAACATTATCCTCTCTGTAATTATTTACACGATCTATAACCTTCTTGAATGATCTAACTTTATGTGATCATTGTATGAGTCTAACTGCACTTTAATCTTTCTGCAGTTTATTACATCCATCTTGCGATATGGAGATGCGCTTTGTTTCTTCAATGTACTCTGAAATGCATTTTAAGCAAGTATTTGTGCAAGGAACAATGCACTTTATGCAGGAATTCTTGCAAGACATTTTTGGTAATTTATGAAGCAACTATCTAATCAATTTCACCTATTATGATGTCATCTTACAATGAAAATTATCTTGCTTGTTACATACATCACAACTAAGTTTATACCTAGGAAATGATCAAACACACATTTAATGTGATGCATGTGAATATGATTTTTTTACCGAGATGATTATAACCTACGATTTAATAATAGAGCAACTTGGGTTTGAAGTGATGCCGTGATTCCCGTGGTATTGATGCCTGATGAACCGTTTGTGGTTGCGGTGCCACCTTGATTCGAACCTCCATCCACACTTGTAGGGTTTTCGCTATCTTTGTGGAATAATGCTTCGGGGCCATACTCAAAGACACGCGTACGAGTGATAGAGTTCTCGCACTCTCCTATGCAAAATTCTCGCCGCCTCTCCCTGAGTGGGGAAAAGATAATGAAGGAGAGTGTATTTTCAGAAATTCTTCTTCTTCTTCTTCTCTTTTTTTCCTCTCTCTCTCTCTCTCTCTCTCTCTCTCTCTTCTTCTTCTTCTTCTTCTTCTTCTTCTTCTTCTTCTTCTTCTCTTCTTCTCCTTCTCTCTCTCCCTCTTCTTCTTCTTCTTCTTCTTCTTCTTCTCTCTCTCTCTCTCTCTCTCTCTCTCTCTCTCTCTCTCTCTCTCTCTCTCTCTCTCTCTCTCTCTCTGTCTCTCTCTCATCACAAGGGGGGGCTTTTCGTTTCAGCCCACGAGGGGGGGTGTGTCAGGCGACGAGGGAGGCTTCTCCAGCAACGAGGGAGGCTTCTCCAGCGAGACAAGGGAGGGGCGCGCTGTCTTCCAGCCCCACGATGGACTTTTATAGAGGGGGAGGGTGGTGTATGGGGGGGGGGGGGAGATGGTTGTTCATAGCCACCACCCCTTCCACCTAGGGCTGCATACCCCCCTCTCTCCCTTTACTCACACACACACTCTCTCTCTCCTCGCCATGCAGTCAGCAGGGAGAGAGAGAGGGAGAGAGAGAGGGGCTTTTATAGAGGGGGAGGGGTGGTGTATGGGGGGGGGGAGACAGCTGTTCACAGCTGCCACCCCTTCCACCTAGGGCTGCATGCCCCCCTCTCTCCCTCTACTCACACACACACTCTCTCTCCCCGCCATGCAGTCGGTAGGGGGAGAGAGAGGGAGAGTAAAAAATTTTAAGTTAATTTTAAAAAATTTAAGAGGGGGGGTTCTCATGGGGGGGAGACACGGGGGAATATTACAAATTCCTATAAAACACCAATATACAAACCATAATTGAGATAGAAAAAAGAAAAATTAAGGGAAAGAACAAGACGGACAAGACTAAACCAGACAACCCCAGGCAATCCATAGCCTATGGAAAAATTCTGATATAACCTATGCACACGTGCGACTGAAAGCTTCATGCTATGAAAATAAACATGCACCCTAATCCCCCGTAATCAGGCAATCCAAATAAAATATAATCAATTCACATTGTATCCCTGACTCATACTGAAGCAAAGAAACCATAACAGACTCATGAAAGAACCATTGACAATAGATAGGACTTGACCACCATTTGATTGGTAAACCCCAAACCATAAAGTGCATGTCGTCATCCTAAGGTGCGGTGATGTGGGTGGGTGATTTGACTCTTTCGCCATAGACATCTTTGGGTGGTTCTTTAGGTATAATGACATTTTGGACATGAGGTGGCAGCTTTAAAATGAGAGTCCATTCATTAGAGAATTGCCATGAAATGACTTCAATACATGGGCACCCATAAAGCATCACAATGAAGAATGTAGGAGACAAAGACAAGTTAATGTAAAGAGCCATCTTCTCACAAGTATTTGTTATGAAGCTTATAATAAAATGCATCATACATGCGAATGCATGTGACAAGTTAGCTTTTTTTGGCAACCTCCAATTTTATTCCACATAGTCCACTTGGTCTTCTTTTTATTGTGGACATATATTAAGCATCACTGCTAGTCCTCCACCATTGCCACCACCACCACCTCCACTAGCACCATTATCACCACATCTTGCTCCCCCCTCGTCATTAGAGCCACAACCAATCCTCCTCTCTCTCTCTCTCTCTCTCATATTAGGGACCAACCACATATATCTCACTCCTCTCTACACACACACACACACACACACACACACACACACACACACACACACACACACACACACACACACACACACACACACACACACACACACACACACACACATCATATCTTTAGGACCCATGACAAGCATCTCCCTCTCCTCCTCCACCTCAATGACACCCTCTCTCTCTATCTCTATCTCTCTCTATTTTTTCATTCCCAATTCTCTCTCTCTCTCTCAACACATTAGTAGTTCTCTTTCCTTAACCTTTTTACATCAATTTATTAATATTATGTGTTTATTTTTATAATATTATCACAATTTTAGTGGTTCAGTTGTGCACGTATAAGTGATATCACAATAACGTATACATTTATATATACTCTTTCTCAATTGTTTGCATATATATTATAGTTACATCTTGATGTGTTCATACTTTAATTGTGTACACATAAGCAAGACCACACATATATAAACATTCATCTCTCTCTCTCTCTCTCTCTCTCTCTCTCATATGTTGGGGACCAACCATCAACATGTCACTTTTCTCAAAAACATCTCTATGTGTGTGTCTCCCCCAACTCTCTCACTCACCATCCCCCCCCGCCCCCCCAAACACACACACACACACACACACATGCTGGGGACCCATGACATACATCTCCCTCTCCTCCTCCCCCTCAATAACATCTCTCTCTCTCTCTCTCTCTCTACACACACACACACACACACACACACACACACACACACACACACACACACACACACACACACACACACACACACACACACACACACACACACACACACACACATGCTAGGGACCCATGACATACATCTCCCTCTCATGCTCCCCCTCAATAACATCTCTCTCTCTCCACACACACACACACACACACACACACACACACACACACACACACACACAAAACAATACATTAGGAGTTCTCTCTCCTTAACTTATCTACATCACTAGATTAAGCTTATGTGCTTATTTTTGATAATATTATCACAACATAAGTGGTTCAATTATGCATACACAAGTGATAACACACTCATGTGTGTGTACATTCGCATCCTCCCTCTCTCCTTCTTTGGATATATTTTATAATTACATCATGATGTATTAGTACTTCAATTATGTACACATAAGCAAAATCACATACACTTACACATCCCTCTCTCTTTCTCTTGCTCCCTCTCTTCCTAATCCGATTAGGCTTATGTATGGATTGAATTCATGCATCTATTAGACCCTTGTAAGGAATTGCTTCACAATCTCTGTAAAATGTAGCTCCATATTGCTTCATTACTTGCATTTATTATTCATTTTAAGAATTCTCCATTTTAAACTCCAAAATTTAATAATCATATATTTTAGTACATTGATATATTTCACATTGTGCTACATGAACTTTCTATAGAAAAATATACTAAATCCACAAATGCATGTGCAAGTTAGTGAACTATTATGCGCAAGGCAAATGAACATATATATTACAAACATTAAATATCAATCAACTCCATTATTGGATGGTGAAATGGATATTCTTTACTAATAAGGAAATTTATTGGCTCAAAGCCCCTTAATCTTCCTTGAGCCTCAAGAGCCATCCTACATAGCAAGGGCACTTATCACTCAGCCCTTTGCCCTCTCAGGTGCTCGAGTGATCAAAAACTAAAAACACCTACCTCTCTCAAGAGCATAGGACCCCCATCCTCGCATGTGAGTTTTTCCACACTCCTTAGAGTGTTAGGGGGCATTGGGTTGGGACCCCAACGTCTTGAACCACCACAATCCACAACTCGTCTGCTGTTACTAGCACAGAATCATAAGAGACATAATTCATTATTCACAAATCCAAAAGCAAACACAACCATAAAACATTTTTAACACACGTTAATGTATGCGATGCATATAATCTATCCCCCTCATCAATTCCAGTGTTCTTTCCTAAAAATCAATTGATAATACCAACGTCTTTTTGTAAGTTTAAGTACGTTCTAACTAATTGCAATCTATGTAACATCCTTATCCTATGGTCCTTTTTAACATTACTAGCTTATCCCTCATTTTATTGTAAGATGCAAAAAAAGCAATAACATAAAATTGAAAAATTAGGAAGTTGTAGAGTTAATAGCTTAAAATAATCTTTTTCTTATGTACTAAACGTGATTATCTCCATTCATCCATTCATCGTGATTACGTGTTATGACTGCAACCGCGATTTGTTGTGGGATAATCAGTCCTTTGGGTTGAATGGATTCGGGGGTAACTTCTGCTTGCACCTTCGTGTTGAGTTCCCAGCGACGACTACTTCCTCATGTTGGGGAGCTCTCCAAGCATGACCTCTCTCAGCATCTCGACTCTTCTTGGGAGCCATGGAAGAAGCTTGATGGATTTGAGCAATGCTTCGTGTTGAGTTCTCTCAGCGACGGCTACTTCCTCATGTTGGGGAGCTCTCCAAGCATGACCTCCCTCAGCATCTCAATGCTTCTTGGGAGCCATGGAAGAAGCTTGATGGATTTGAGCAATGCTTCTACATAGGTATAGAGAGAGAGAGAGGCTTGAGTGATTGCAGCAGAGCTTCGTTGCATCAACAACAGAGTGACTTCTACATGGGTTGTTGTTTTTTTTCTGACATGACACTCTATCCTTGTTTATATAGTAATCGGGGGGGGGGGGGGGGGGGGGATATAGAGAGAACACTTGCTTTTAGTGTTTTTGACGATATCATTGATGATGTCAGAGAGGGGGCTCCATTTTTGGAATGTAGCATGGAGATAAAGATAAGAATTTATGAATATACGGCGAGCACTGCGCGTTATGTCATCGAGCAAGCATCACTCTAAGGCTCATGACAACCAAGACGGCGACCAAGTCATAGACCTTGGCATCTTGGCCTTGGTATACATGGTAACGGGCTACGAAGGCTTCGATGGCACCATTGGCTGCACATGAGAAGCTCCCACTAGCTTGTAGGAAAAGCTTCCTGGGAGGTCACCCATCCCGACAGTGTCGTCACCCAAGTGCACTTAACTACCAAGTGACTATCCACTAGCATGTAATTCCTCATTAATAATAACAATGATCTTTATAGTTAGAGCTAGTTTTGAAAATGTGCAATCTTTATCCTTTTGTTTTCAACATAAATCAATTTTTGGAATGTATATGCACATTGTTTATTAAAATAAACTAAGTAATAGAGACATTACATTCTTCCCTCCTTAAAGAAATCCAGATGTCCTTATCTTGAGAGAAATTGGGGGCATTCTTTCACAAGGGTTGCCTCATCGATCCAAGTGGCATCCTCTTTAGGATAATCCTTCCATTGTACTAGGTGTTCTCTTAGGATTCGATTTCTTAGAGGCTTCTCCCTTGTAATCTAGAATCTTCTCGGGTTGCATTTCCAAAACTCTTTGAACAGGCATGAATATTTTTTCATAATTAAGCACATGATTAGGGTTTGGTACATAAGATTTCAGGAGGCTTACATAAAATACATTGTGAATCTTGAGATGAGGTGGCAATATAAGCTTGTAGGCTTGCCTTCCCATTACTTTGATTACTTCATATGGTCCACAGTACCTTGGACTAAGATTTTTGTATTTCCCCAAGGATAATGAGCTCTTTTCGGGCCTTACTCTTAGAAACACCATGTCACCTTCCTTGAATGTTCTTATGGATCTTTTAAGATTTGTATAGGACTTTTGCCAAATCTTGAGCAGCTTGAATAACATGTTGGATAAATTGGATTTGTTGGTCCATCTCTTCAAGCATAGCCTTAGAAACCTCTACCTTGAGAGTGAGATCTGAGAATTTTAGAGGTGTACAACATTCTTGCCCATACAAGGCTTGAAATGGTGACATCTTGATTGTTTGTTGAAAGTAGTGTTATAAGAAAACTCCACCAAATGTAGATGTTCAATCCACCATCTCTATTCTTTGCCACAATAAGACCTTAGAATATCTTCAATGGTATGGTTCACCCTCTCAGTTTGGCCATTAGTTTGAGGATGATAAGTAGTCCTGAAGCATGGCTACATTGCTTTGAATAGGCAAGTCCAAAACTTAGAGGTGAACCTAGAGTCTCAGTCTCACTGATTATGCTCTTTGGCAATCTATGTAACCTAAATACTTCTTTGATAAATACTCGAGCAATATTAGATAACTTATAGGTTTTTTTGACTAGGATCAAGTGTGCAACTTTTGTCAATCTAATAACCATGACCTTGATGGAATCATAGCCACCAGTAGCAGTTAGGTAATCCAACAACAAAGTCCATACTTATTGACTCCCATTTCATTTGTGGAATGTCTAAGGGTTGTAACTCTCCAGGCATCTTGATCCTTTCTGCCTTGACTCTTTGACAAGTCAAGCACTGAGTTACATACTTTAATACATCCCTTTTCAATCCTGGCTAGTGATAGCTCTTACGAACTGCATTAAGTGTCTTGGCATACCCCGGATGTCGTGCAATGGGGCTGCTGTAATGTGCTTCCCATAAGTTCTTGGCCTTCATTTTTGGTCCTTTTGGGACAGAAAGGCAATCATATTAATATAGACAACCATTACTAGCACAATAATCCTTAATCTTAGACCTTTCTTTGTCAAAGCTTCCTCCTTGAAGTACCTTAGTCATGAGTCCTTCATATTCCTTATCTTGAGAAATAGCTTGGCGTACAAGATCAAGTACAAGGTTATGATGTATGGATATGATTCTTAAGATTGGAACTTCAACAATGCTATTAAGAAAGGCCTTTTGGCTTAAGGCATTTACAACAATGTTTTCCTTCCTTGGATGATATTTGATTTCAAAATCAAACTCTTGAAATATCTCTATCCATCTTTTTTGTCTCATGTTTAGGTTAGCTTGAGTGAAGATCCACTTAAGACTTTTATGATCTGTCACTAAGGTGAAATTCTGTCCGAATAGATATTGTCTCCACAGTTTCAAGGCATGGATTACTACGAGTAACTCAAGGTCATGAGTGGCGTAGTTGGACTTGTAGGGCTTTAATTTTCTGGAAGCATAGGCTAGTGGTCTTCCTTCTTGTACTAGCACCCCATCGATTGCAAGTCCACTTGCCCTAGTGATGATCACCTCAAATGGTTGACTGAAGTCAGGAAGTTTTAGTATAGGTGAAATGGTTATAGCTTCGTTAAGCTTATCAAAGATTTCTTGATGCTCAATGATCCAAATGATTACTATATTTTTCTTCAAAAGATTTGTCAAGGGTGCAACAATGAGGGAATAATCTTTAATGAAGATTTGGTACCATCTTGTCAGTCCCAAAAATCCTCGAATTTCTTTTACTGTCTCAGGTATTAGATATCTTTTACTTTGGTAGGGTGTACTGAGATTCCATTAGCGGAAACAATGTATCCAATATATTCAATCTTGTCAGTGAGAAATATGCATTTACTCATCTTGGCATAGAGTTGATTTTCACGGAGTGTTACTAGGGCGATCTTTAAGTGACCTTCATGTTCCTCTATTGATTTGGAGTACACTAGTATACCATCAAATAATACGAGCACAAAATCATCTAGATATGGTCAAAAGATATCTTGCATTAGATGGTTGAATGTGGCTAGGGTATTAGTCAATCCAAATGGCATGACAAAAAATTCATAATGACCATACCTAGTGTTGAAGGCAGTCTTTGGGATATCTTGTTCCTTGATTCAGATTTGATAGTATCCGGACCTTAGATCAATCTTGGAAAAAACCTTGGCTCCATGTAGGTGATCTAAAAGTTCATCTATCCTGGGTATGGGGTACTTGTTCTTGACACCGTAACCTGGTTTAGTCCTTTGAAGTCAATGCAGAGTCTAAGTGTTCCATCCTTATTTTTCTCGAAGAGGACAGGTGCTCTCCCCAAGGTGAATTACTTGGATAGATAAATCCTTGCACTATCAGTTGCCTCAGTTGCTCCTTAAGCTCAATAGCTTCGGGAATAGACATTTTGTACGGTCGTTTTGATACTTGTTCGGCTCTAGGAACCGATTCTATTTCATGATCAATCTCATGATTTGGAGGCAGTTGAGTTAGTTCTTCTGGAAAGATATCCTCAAAGTCATTGATCCAATAAGTTAGAGTGCCTTCATGAGTCTTTTTGACCTTATTCAACTAGATCATGTAGATTGGTTCAATCCTTTCCTGAATCTTCTTGCCTTGGTTAGCTAGACTCTAATTCTTCCAGCTTTCCCATATGCCTTTATGGTTTCTCCTTCCAAGTCTTGAAGGATTATTTCCTCTTCAGCACATAGAATCTGGGTTTGGTTATTCTTGAGCCAATCCATTCCGAGAATGCAATCGTAGCATCCTAGTGGTAGGATTTAGAATTTCGCTTCAGTTGTATGGCTATCTATCTAACTCAAATTGAAGTTTCCCTACAATTTCAGTTGAGGCAATTTCCAAATGAGACTTCAACTTTCAAATCAGAGAGAGAGAGAGAGAGAGAGAGAGAGAGAGAGAGAGAGAGAGAGAGAGAGAGAGAGAGAGAGAGAGAGAGAGAGAGAGAGAGAGAGAGAGAGAGAGAGAGAGAGAGAGAGAGAGAGAGAGGGAGAGAGAGGGAGAGAGAGAGAGAGAGAGAGAGAGAGAGAGAGAGAGAGAGAGAGAGAGAGAGAGAGAGAGAGAGAGATTCAAAATTAAGGTTCCTCATGTGTTCCCCAATGTCCCAAAGTGAACTTGAAAGCTCAGATTGAGGAGATCTGTACGGAGAAGGTGCTCTTTTGACTGAAGAAACTAACAGGAAAAGCAATGATGCTTTCTGCAGTTCACATGCTTTATCCATTAGAGGTGGCAGAAGTGGCAAGAAAGATAATGATCGTCATGGGAAGGACTCTTACAAGTCCCGATCTAAGTCATGTGGATGCAGCAAGTCCTGTGGATGTAAGTCTGATCTTACATACCATTATTGTGGGAAAGCAGGCCACATACAACTGCAATGCCATAAGATGTGCGATGACAAGCACAAAGAAAAGGGAAAATAAAAAGTGTAGATCCCACTAGCCAATTCTAATATCATTTTTCTGGTCCCCCTAGATTCTAGATGCAACCTTTTAACTATTTTGGGTGCAAGACATGAATGAATGCTACCACAATCAATCAAGGTTATAAATTACGTACCCTTGTAAGTAGTTGGAGATTGAATTACTAAACATTGGTGGTCCACTTGTTTCCTTTCCATGGAACCATGAATGGATCCTCTTTCAGTTTCTTCACCTAACATGCATTCCTTGGGTTGTCCAATCATGGTATTTACCCGAGCATCAACTGCTCTTCCACGTCCATGGCCTGGGTTGTTGTTGTCATTCCCTCGGCCTCTTTGGCCACCAACCTAGTTTGGGTTAGGATTTTGAGGACGGTTAGGACAATTTTCCCATAGGTGTCCAGTCCTTCCGCATTGGTAGCATTGTTGATTGCCTATCCCATTAGGTCCTTGGGTGATTGCATTAACTCTAGCATTCCCTCTAGCATTGGCCATGTCGACACCACGGTTTGGGTAGCCCCTTTCATAATTGTTTATTGGGTGGTTCCTTTGGCCATTTCAAGTGATTTCCTTGGCCATAGGCTTTGCTCGCATAAGATCATCTTTGAGAGTTGTTGGTTGCATTGATTCAAGGCGAGTGTCCAAGGGTGGATTTAGTCCTTGGCAAAACCTTGCAATATGTTGAGACACTATCATTGAGGGTGCATATTTGCGGAGGCTCACAAACTTAGAATAGTATCCTTCCAAGGTTAGGTTGAATTGTCGTAAGTTGTAGAATTCATTCGTCTTGATTGATTCAAAAGATGGGGAAAGATAACATCCTTTCACAACTTTGATTTGCTCCCAAGTTTGGGAAGCTTCTGTTACCCCTTTATCTCGATAAAACTATTTCCACCAAAGCTTAGCTTTGCCAATAAGATGAAGATGAGCAGTCATGGATTGATTTGTAGTAGTAGTTTCAGAGGCTAGGAAATGGTCGTCCATAGCCTCAATCCAAGCTTCTGCATCTTGCTCCACCTTGGTTCCTTCATTGCTAAACCTAGGTGATGGTGTCTACTTGAGAAGAAACTTCTTCTCTTGGAGTTCCTTGTATGTTTCATCAATTCGCACTAGTTGGCGATTCTAATTATCACACAAGATAAATGTTAGATTTGATTTTCCAAGATTTAAAGTACCTAATCTCTCTTAGTCAACTTTAGAAAATAAGGTAACCTTCATTTATCAAAAGAAGAAATACGATGGAGATCAGTCATGGACTTTGTGTAATGGTACATTTACAAAGTAAGGGGGTTTCTTATCTGTCTCTAAGACTCTATAAACTGAGGGTAAAGGAGGGTATCCCCTAACAGAGTAGCCATTTCAGGCATGTGTCCCGTGGACTACTATACGGTCAAGAGGTATAATTTGGATGACTTGTTCATACACCCAACAATGTAGGGTCATTGTCTCCCTATTAATTGTCACAGTATCATTAACCCTCTACCCTTCAAATAAGAAAAATTGAACTAGTTTTAGTTCTTCAAGCCATTTCAACAACTTGAGATGGACTTTCACATCTTCGTATAGAGTTGAGTCTAAGTAAAAGTAAGGGTAGTCTTGTCCCCAGGTTGGGCTCCAGTTGTAGCCCCTTCGTAAGATTAAACAACTCCATAGACAAGTCTTCTCTAAGATAGCCATTACACTCTCTCTTACTTCCAACATGTTTGACTGGCAAGCAGTGGAATACATGATCTCAAAAATCAATTGCAACTCAACTATCATCATAAGCTCATAACTCATGCTCTTCAAAAATAATAACAAGACTTTATATTTATGAAAAGTATTTACAAAGATACATTGATCATACTATGATCTACCAACACACCAACTCATTGATCCTTTTCTCATGAAAAGTATCAAAGTCTATACTCTCATATCTTGGTGGATTCTCATGTACATGGCAAACAATAGAATATGGTGGCTCTTGGGGTAACCAAAACATCCCATGCAAAAATAAGGCCTTATTTGAAGCAATTTCTGATATACCCACAAGGTTTCAAGTATAGGTTTATTCCCAATGTCTAGTAACTGTTCAAGAAAGATACTAAACAAAAGGTATATCTTGAATATCCTTAGTTGTTCAGCCCAGCGAATCCTCCATTGCTCGTAATGAAGAAGGATATTATGCCCACATTATATCCCCATATGTGACCTATTCCTTGGCCAAAAATTTCTCATGTACCACGAGTTAGGATAAGGTTGCAATATAATTGGAGACCATTTCCATTATCTCAAATACAGCCTTGCGGTATGAGAAATTATTCGACCCTAAGGCTATTTGATACATGATGGGAAAAATATCTTGCAAACGTGTAGCTTCCTCATTGCTAAGTTCCTATGGGCACAATGTGTATGCTAGTGTTAGTGCAAGACAATCAATAACAATTTTCTTCAAAACAAGTGTGGTTATTTTATTAAATCCTTTTATATGTTGACTACTTAACCTTACACTAAAAGCTCTTTTGAAACCTAGGCTACGATACCACGTGTGAGGTGCCTCCTCCAACATATTCACAGGAGTCATCTTAGTAGTCGACCGAAATTCATATCCATGCACATCATCATCCAGTCTCCCATGGGAAACCTAGGACTTAGTTGAACATGGGAATCTCAGTTCTACTTCACAGGGGAAGCCTAGACAAGTCACCCCTAACAGCAATCTAATGTCCACCTAAGAAAGACCACTTTGTAATCAATCAAAGGTAGGAGTCAGGTTAACACCGCACTTGGTTCAAAGAGAGTGAGAGACGAGGGAGAGTGTAACTCGATACCCCTACCCATAAGGTAAAAACTTAGCTCTAGCCCCGTAAAATTGTGTTAAACCTGGTAACAAATCCTACCGATATTGGGAGGGTCACAATTTAATGAGCTCTATCTAGTGTTGGAAAGTTACCCGACTTATCGGGTCCACCCAGCCATAGTCGTTTGATTGTCAGGATTGAAGCCTTCCACTTTCCTCGATTCGGTTTGCTTTAGTTTTCTAATTAGAAATGCTTACTACCACGCTGCTTGGACATTAAAAAAAAAACTTCCTTTTATTACTCAGTTAAACTGGGCTCGTTAAACTCAATCTTTAGCACATAACAAACAATTTGAAAATCAAATACTTTATTTCATAATAACATAGTATTGGGTTGTATGTGATCACACTTCGTCTGCGGTCAACAAGGAATTTACTGGCTCAGAGCCCCTCTAAGCTTCCCTGAGCCTCAAGAGTCGTCCTACATAGTAGAGGCACTTATCACTCAGCCCTTTGCCCTCTTAGGTGCTCGAGTGATCAAAAACCAAAGACACCTACCTCCCTCGGGAGCATAGGACCCCCACCCATAGGTGAGTTTTTCCACACTTTACGTAGAGTGTTAGGTAGCATTGGGTCGTTGGGGACCCCAACGTCCCAAACCACCACAATCCACAACTCATCTGACTGTTACTAGCACATAATCCACAACTCGTTCGACTGTTACCAGCATGAAATCATAAGAGACATAATTCATCATTCACAAATCCAAAGGTAGACATAACCATAAAGCATTTTTAACACACCTATCAATGCATGTGATGCATAGAATCTATTCCCCTCATCAATTCCCGTGTTCTTTTCTAAAAAGAAATTGATAATACTAACATGTTTTTGTAAGTTTAAGTACATTCTAACTAATCGTAATCTATGTAACAAACTTATTCTATGGGCCTTTCTAATATTACTAACTTATCCCTCATTTTATTGTAAGATGCAAAAAAGGAAATAACATACAATAGAAAAATTAGAAAGTTGTAGAGTTAATAGCTTAAAAGTAATCCTTTTCTTATGTACTAAACTTGATTATCTCCATTCGGCCATCCATCATGATTGCGGGTTATGACTGCAACCTCAGTTTGTTATGGGATAACCGGTCCTTCGGGTTGAATGGATTCGGGGGTAACTTTTGCTTGTAGCTTTGTGTTGAGTTTCCTCAGCAGGTGACTACTTCCTCATGTTGGGGAGCTCTTCGAGCATGACCTCCCTTAGCATCTCAATGTCTCTTAGGGGCCATGGAAGAAGCTTGATGGATTTGAGTAGCGCTTCCGCGTAGGTACAGAGAGAGAGAGGCTCAGTTGATTGCAGCAGAGCTTCGTCACATCAATAACAGAGTGACTTCTGCATGGGGTTTTTTTTTTGACGTGACGCTCTATCCATGTTTATATAGTAATCAAGCGGAGGAGGGGGGTAAAAGAGAGAACACTTGCTTTTAGCATTTTTTGATGATATCATCGATGATGTCAGAGAAGGGGACTTCATTTTTGGAACATAGCGTGGAGATAAATATAAGAATTTACGAATATACGATGAGCCTTAAATGCATTCTTTCCATGCGAAATCAATTTCTAAGAACCTAGGCATTGAAGTTCGGGGTGTTATCCACACGCAAACTCGGAGTAGAAGCTCTTGCATGTGCACCTCTCACCATTTTCTTGGGAGCCATTGATGACGTAAATAATTTAATTCAGCAACTCTCTCTTGGGTTACTTTCCCGTATCGATTCCTCTTTGCTCCGGATCTTTCCTTCTGCACAGGACACGGCCTTTATGGAATGGGGTTTTAAGACAAACTCGCAATGTACAGGAGAAGAGGCTTTATGGAAGCTTAAAATTAGAAGCTTCCAAAGAAGCTTCTAATGCTTCTTTTTCTCTGACAAAACATGGAAAAAAAAACATGATGATGTTGGGGAGGATGGAGAGGATGATGACCAAGAAGATAAGGGTGATGATTATGTTGATGGTGATGGGATGGGCGGCAGGCAGCATGGCAGCATCATGGTGTGGATGGTGGCGGCCTGGGCAGCACGATACGACGGCAGCTCTCTGACTCCCTTCTCCCCTCCCAAGCTTCAAGGGGGGAGTCTTATAGGCTAAGGGGGGGGGGGGGGGGGGAGATAGCCACACACGTGGCTCTTGCATGCTTCCTCCTCCCCCCGTGCTTCTCCTACTTCTCATTACTCCTCTCACACTCCCTCTCCCCCTGCCATGCATCGGCTGAGGGGAGGGGTTAATAAAAAAATTTGCAAAATTCTTATCCATTATCCACTTTCCTTTCCCGTGAAGGGTGTTCGTGTGTGGTCTTGCGGTTTTTTAGCCTCGGCCTCCTACGCTCGATGCGGTGAGCTATTTATTGAGGCATGCGGGGTAGGGACTTAGCCACTAACATTATTCCGTTGCGGGAGGTGACTTAGCACTGCTTTTGCACGTGGCGTGTACTGGTCAAAATTCTTTAATATTTCGTGCGGAAATATTACATTGAGGTTTTACATCAACATAGGCCATGATAGGAAGGTCTTATCGATTGCACAAGGCAATGACAATGTGTAATCCTTTACAAAGTAGACACTAAGAGTAGAAGTAAATGAAATGATGCTTAGATAGCATGTAAAACAAATATTTTGAATTGATATATGATTGGATGAAGAGATGAAATGGTCTATGTATAGGTATGATGATAGTTAAGCACTTAATGAATATGCTTAAGGTCTAAAAACCTTTAGATTGCTAAGAATAACCTGGAAGAAATGATAAATAGATTGATTAGTAGTGTTTAAAAACACCAAGATCAAATATTGGTAAAATGCTTGTGTTGGAGTCCAATTGGGCATGAGAGTCCCCTTTGTGGCAAGAAGCTATGGGTTTTGAGTCTCAAGATCTACATCAAACTTGAACCTTTCTCAGTTATAGTGATTAGAGTTATTGTTAATGACTTCAATAAGAAGAAAATTGAAAAAATTAAGGTTCAAGATTTTTTGTCTATGGCTACTAGATAGGGTGACAGTTAGGGTTTGGTCCACAATGGCTAGAAGAAAATGAATTTTGTCAAACCCTTTTAGGTGGGGGTATCTCACTTAAGGGGCTACCAAAAACCTATGGTGGTGGCTATGATTGCACCTTGTCCAGGTTGCACTAGTTGACAAAACATGTTGTTATAAAAAACCATGATGATTTTGGAGAAATGCCAATGTTGCTGTTCTACATGGCAAGGTTTGAAGTAATGAGCAACTGTGCTCTGAGGTGGGGAAGAAATCACTAGAAGAAAATGGGAGCTAATATACCCTCCTTTGCCCTCACCAAGTCCTCCATAGTTTGCCAGTCTAGATCTGGCTATGGAGGCTAAGAGATTAAGATGAAGAATAAAACTTTCTTGTGTACTCAATTGAGATAGGATTAGGAAAGCTTAATGGATCAAAGATGGCTTTGATACCATGTTGGAATATCATAGTTGTAGCATGGAAGAGTATGCACAAAGGGAGAAAAGAGCTCACAAATAATAATAAGAAGATCTTGCTTATTTAGTTGCTCATGAAGTAAAACTGGTACACTCTCTCTTCTAACTTGATAGTGACCCTTAGGGTTGTTTATATAGCCATTGGATGAGCTAAGGTTAGGGTTTTCCCTGTTGTCCTCTAGTCCATTCACACCTTGCATACATAGGGTTCTCATGGTATACTTCTAACACTTTTTTATGTTGTTCTCACTGTTGAAGTGGTTGATTTGTTTCCCTTGAAGGGTTTCTAGCTCTAGGTTCCTTGTTTAGCTAAACTCGTTTGGCTAATAGCATGAGCTTGGTAAGGTGCTAAGCCTATAAATTTTAGCTCGTGTTTGCATCCCTTGAGTGAGGAGGACACACATATGTGGGATGCTCTAAATCTTCATAACTTGGTGGTTGCTCCATATACACCTCTTCTTGAAATTCACCATGCAAGAAGGCATTCTTTACATCCATTTGCTACAAACTCTAATGTTTTTGGCTATTGCCAAAGCAATCACATATCTAAAAATTACCATCCTAGGAGTTGAACAAAATATCTCTTCATAATCTATGCCATGTATTTGAGCATAGCCTTTTGTAACCACCCTAGCCTTATGCTTACTAACAAAACCATTTGCCTCTAATGCAACCATCTTCTCATCCATTACTCCATCCCAATGAGCATGACCAATAGCATCCCCAAAACAAGTAGGCTCAACATCCTAAACCACCTTTACTATGTAATCATAATGGTGAGCTATATAAACTTTAAAACCAAATCTTTTAACAATGTATTTAACCTTGCTAGACTTGCGTACCATTGGATCATTTATTGGAGTCTTTCTATGATCATGTGCTCTTTATACACTTGGTATCCTAATTAAAGGAATACCAAGCTCATCATCCAAACTCTTTGAGCAATTGGAATCTCCATTAAACCCCAAATGACTTGCATATGTATCATTACCATATGACACTTTCTTCTTTCCTTTGTCTTTACTTGCAACACTAGTAGATACATCTAAAGATGTGGGATTGCTTCTTAGTATCCCAAACTAAGGTAACTATAGATGTAATACTAGATGATGTTTCTGGTCTAGTAAGGCTCTATGATTCTTGCTTTTCTGTCTGCGCTTAACTATCACGATCATCATTATCATCCAATGCATCACCATTAGATGTTTACCAATTGCTCATCTCATAAAAAATAACATTTTTGCTCACTTTGAACTCACATGTGGTAGGGTTATAATAATGATACCCTTTCTACTCTAAAGAGTATCTAATAAAAACATATTTTTCAACCTTTGGATCAAGCTTCATTCGTAGCTTATTCGGCACATGAAATATGCAACACAACCAAACACCTTTAAGTGTGACACATTGGACTTCTTGCCTATAAAGCATTCTTCAAGGTCACCCCATGAACTACAATTATGGGAGTTCTATTCATAATATAGACAACATTATGACTAACTTCAGACCAAAAATATTTTGGTAATTATTTTTAACCATAAATATCCCTAAAACTTTTGCAATATGCCTATTTATCCTTTTTTGTAATCTCATTTTGTTATGGGGTATACCTCCAAGTAAACTATCTCTTTATCTCATGAGACCTTAGAGAGGTACTCTCCCCCTCCATCTAATCTCAAGCACTTAACTTTCAAGATTTTTTCTGTTTCAACAATAGACTTGAAAGTTTTGAAGTGCTCAATCACATTACTCTTTTCCTTCATGTAATACACCCATAACTTTCTTGAACAATCGTCAATAAATATGATAAAATATTTTCTACCACTAAGAGATATGTTTTGTGTAGGCTGCCAAATATCTATATGCACAACATCAAGTATATTCTTGCTCACATCTCTATCATGCAAAAAGGGTTATATTCTTTGCTTACTATATTGACATGTTTATACACTTTATGAAAATTTGCAACTCTAAAAGCTGCAATCCTATAACTAGCCCTTTGGACATTGCATAAATTTCAACCTTTGTACATTTGTATATCCAATAAATTTGTGCCATATTTCAATGTTTGCAACTATTTCTTTACCTTTAGCATCCATAGCAGTATTCATAATAGGAATTCTAGCATCTAAAGTGAACATGTAGCCAACTCTACTACCTTTTGCAACCTACCTACACTTATCATTTAAGTCTTCCACAAATTAATATTATATAATAAATTGAACTTGCATCCCTTGCTTTACCATTTGGCCAATAGACACTAAATTATTGGTGATGGATGGCACATGTAATATATCTAATAGACTCTTCATTTGATTATTATACAAGGATAACAAAATATTTTCAATGTGTGAAATTGGGTGGTACAAATCATCACACCTATTTGCACATAAGTTTTCTTGTTTCTGCAAGTTATCATTGTGGATATCATTCTTGTTAATATAACACTGAGATACAATAGGACCTATTTTGCTACAATGAGATTATAAACAATATTAGAATTGTTAGAACCTTTGTTCTTCCATCCACATTTTCCTTTAGAGTTTCCCCTATCTCTAAAGTTTCCACGGCCTCTTGAAACACGCATTTCATCAAACTATTGATTTAACCTGTTTTGCTAGTTATTAACAATATCTCCCATACCACGGTCTCTTCAGAAGGATCTACCATTGTCCCTTTCTGAACTTGAATAAAATGCTTGGACCTATTTACTACTTTTTTTAGATGATTCACTTTGCATGTTAATATCTTCAATGATCATCAAAGAGATCAATTCATCAAAAATTGAAAATAGCTTTCACACATACACATAAGTGATAAACAATTTCTAAGCCTTCTCCACATTAACACCACCAAAACTAGATGAAACAAAATCATTATCATCAAGCGTTACATCAATATGTGTTAAGGCATTTGCAATGCTTCTCACTTTTAAAACAGGGGGGGGGGGGGGGGGACAAAGGGATGAGGGTGGAATTGGGGTTGTGGGCGGGTTGCGGGTGGGGAAGGGTATAGGGTATAGGGTGGTGAGAATAGGTGGGGTAGATATAGGGTAGGTGGGAAAAAAGGCGGGTGGGGCGAGAGGGTTTGACATGGAGTGGGGGCGAGGGTGGGGGGAGAGGTCATTGTGGCGGGGTGGGGGCGGGGGAGGATGGTCGCTAACCCGAGGAGGAGAAAGGGAAGGAGAAAGAAAAGAGGGAGGAGGAGAAGGAGGAAAGTAAGGAGGGAGTGAGAGATGGAGATGGAGAGAGAGAAGGGGGGAGAGGGAGCAAGGAGGAGGAAAGGGAGAGAGAGGAGGGAGAAGAGGAGAGGGAGGAGGGAGGAGCAGCGGCTACGATGGGGTGAGAGAGAGAGGAGAGAGGGGCGAGTATAAGAGGAAATGGTTGGGGGTATTTTTTGTATTTAATTTTTTAAATGTTTTGTGTTTTGAAAAAAAAAGAATTACAAAAAATAAGCATCCCCTTGTCCTGTGCACCAACGTGGGATGGGGGTAAAAAAATTTACCATGACGGGATCGGATGGGAGAGGGGGAAGTAGACACATACCGAACGTGACATAGTGGATGTCCCAACATGCAATACGAGGTGAAAACTAGTGTTCACATGGAAAATCGATAAAAAAACAAAAAAAATACACAAATAAATTAATAACACAAAATCTATTCATCAAGATGAAGTGCAAAAAAAGGAAAAATGTCCAGGCGAAAGGAGTCGCACAAGCCTATCAAGTCAGAACACACTTTCGACACGAATATGCACCCTCTAGATGAAAAAAATAGAAAAAAAACAAAAAACTTAATCGAAAATTAATAACAAAAAATAAAAAAGTTAGAATGGAATGCAATGACAAGGAAAAATGTTTAAATTGATGAGCTCAATAGGGCTATCAAGTCAAAGCATGGTTCCGAGGACAAATGGGATGGTTTGCATGGAAAAATGATTAATGTCAGAGAGAGAACTAGGGAGAGAGAAAGAGGAGAGAGAAGACTGTAGAAGAGAGAGAAAGACTACAGGAAGAGGTAGAAGAAGAGTGATGAGGAGAGAGAAAGACTAGATTTAGAGAGAGAAAAACAGGAAAGAAGGGAAAACCATAGAAGCTGTGAGCAAGATGGGAGAGAAAGTCTGCAATTGTATTATTGTGTCCCAAAAAGATGTGAAAAATTACATCTCCTCTCCTTTTATACCAATGTCAGTGTGACATGGCATAATATCAATGTTATCTACACTAATTTGTTATTCCCAGCTTCTTACAATCCATCCATTCCCAAAATTTTTTATCCTAAAAAAAAACCTGAAAACAACTAGAAAAAGATGGATAGAACAGAGTACTACTCTGTGTTTACAGCTTTACAAATGGGAAATGAATGAAGTATGACTAAGTACATGAGCTAAAATTGAAGAACGGAAGTAAGTCCCAGTTATATACATGATTTGGAATACTTCAAAAGCATATGAAGCCATAAAGTTTTCAACAAATAATCCCAAAACAAAGTAGACAGCTTGCCGAGTAAACAGACCCTGCTGGACCAAATCTGCCCCATAACTTCTAGTAAAAGTGTCCAAATGGGACGTATCATATATCAAAATGAAGCTCTTGAAGAGTACTTTAAGCCCATGTAGATAGCTTAACTCTGAAAATTAGGCACGATAAAAACTGTTCTAAAACAACGTGTTGTCCTGAACCAGTTTGCATCATTACTAGCTCCATAAGCAATAGGCTTCAGCCACCAATGTATCTCTCAAGTAAGGATACTCATCCAATATAGAATCAGGTCTCCAAGAAGCTTCTTCGGGTGGTAAACCTCTCCATTTGATCAAATATTCCACAATAGAATGTGATGGAAGCTTCTTTTCATGCTGACCTATAACAGCCTTTGGGATGTACTAAATAAGACCGTCCTCATCAATAGGTGGCAGCTCATCAACTATATCCACTGGATTACCATAAAAAGGCTTGAGCTGACTAACATGCAAGACATTATGAATCTTTGTAGAAGAGGGAAGCTCTAGTTTGTATGCCAAATCTCCAATTCACTTAAGCATCTTGTAAGGGCCATAAAACCTGTGGGCAAGTTTATTACTAGATCCGTCTTTTAATGTAGAGTACTTGGATTTGGGCACCTTCAACAAAACCAGCTCTCCTTCTTGGAACTCTAAGGGCCTCCTCTTCTCATCAGCATACATCTTCATTTGATCTTGAGCCTTCCTTAGATTCACCTTACATTGCTGAAGAAGGGTTTGCATTCTTTCCAACTCTTCCTTCCCATGAGGATTGATATTTTTATTAAAGATGACTGTGGGTAAGGGCACCTTATAACCATACAAAGCCTCAAAGGGTGAAACTCCTATGCTCGCATGAGTGGAATTGTTATAAGCAAACTCAGCCAAGTGTAACCAAGAATCCCATGAGGTTTGGACATCATAGCAAAAATGGCGAAGATAAGTCTCCAACCATTTATTAACTCTCTCTGTCTGTCCATCAGTTTGAGGATGATAAGCTGTAGATGGAGCCAATTTAGTGCCCATAGATGTAAATACCGCCTGCCAAAAGTTACTCATAAACTTTGAGTCTCTATCATGGACAATCACCTGTGGTGATCCATGTAGTCTAAAAATATGCTCCATAAACTGGCTAGCCACTTGAGAAGTAGTAAACTGAATCTTGGTTGGAATAAAATGGGCTGCCTTGGTGAGTCTGTCTACCACCACATAAATACTTTTCCATCCCTTCTTGGTAGTAGGTAAACCAGTAATGAAATCCATAGTAATATGAGTCCATTTACTTGTAAGAATAGGCAATGGCTGTAACAAACCTCCTGGCTTATGGGTGCTGTCCTTATTTTGCTGACAAGGCATACACTTCATAACAAAGTCCTTGACATCTTTTCACAGTCCTTTCCAATAAAAGCTTTTACTAATCATGTCATAGGTCTTGAAAACTCCTAGGTGTCCAGCTAGAGGCGAAGAATGTAACTCCTCCATAATTTTCCGCTTAAAAGAAGAAGTAGAGGGAATAACAATCTTGCCTTTCCACCAAATAAGACCATTTTTAAGTTGGTAATGCGAGTTTTCTTCCATAAGACCTTGCTGTAATTTCTGAAAGATTTGGCTGAATTCCTCATCTAGAAGATAGGCCTCCTGTAGTTCTTCAATCCAGTCATTATGTTATTCTGTCATAGCCGAAACTTTGTAGGCCCACATACGAGAAAGAGAATCAGCCACTATGTTATCTTTGCCCCTTGTATGAGTGATGCCAAAATCATAATTCTATAATGTAGCTACCCAACGACGTTGCTTTGGAGTGAGATTGGATTGAGTAAGAAAATACTTGAGTACCCTGTGATCACTATGTACTCTGAATCGGCTGCCATATAAGTAATGGTGCCACTTCTTGATTGCATGCAAGATAGCCAACGTCTCCTGGTCATAAACATTCATGGCCATTTCCTTATCTGTAAGCTTACGGCTCTCAAATACAATTACTCCATGCTCCTAAAGCAAAACAGCCCCAATGCCACGGCCACTAGCATCACACTGTATAGTAAACTCTTTGGAGAAGTCCGGGCATACTAAGATAGGAGTAGAGGTAAGGAGTTTCTTTAATTGGTTGAAGCTGCTATCTGCAAGAGCATCCCAAAAGAAAGCCTCCTTCTTCAACCTGTCAGTCAAAGGAGCTGCAATTGCCGCATAATGCTTAATAAATCAGCGATAGAATGAAGATAAACCAAGGAATCCTCTAAGAGAGGTAGTAGTAGTAGGCGTTGGCCAATCTCTTATGCATTGCACCTTCTTGGGATCAACCTGTATTCCTTTTTCACTGACAATATGTCCCAAGTATTCCACTTCAGTCTGCATGAAAGAACACTTCTTCTCCTTAGCAAAAAGCCTATGATGTCTCAATACATCAAAAACCCTCCTCATATGTGCCAAGTGATCCTGTAAAGTCTTGCTATAGATCAAGATATCATCAAAGAACACCAAGACAAACTGAAAGAGAAAAGGTTGTAAAATCTTATTCATCAGGCTTTGGAAGGTAGCTGGAGCGTTTGTAAGCCCAAATGGCATCACTAAGAAATGATAAAGCCCACGATCAGTCCTGAAAGCAGACTTGACTTCATCACCCTCTCGCATGCGAATCTGATGATACCCTGACCTCAAATCAATCTTTGTAAAGAATTGAGCCCCCTTAAGCTCATCAAGCAAATCATCAATCCTGGATATAGGATACATGTTCTTCATTGTGATCTTATTGAGATCCCTGTAGTCAATGCACATTCTGGAAGATCCATCTTTCTTTTTAACTAACAGGACTAGGGATGCATAAGGTGAAGAACTTGGTTCAATGAATCCCATTTCAAGAAGTTCCTTGATTTTCTTGGCTACTTCCTTTCGTTCACACTTTGATAATATGTAAGGTGCCTTATTGATTGTCTTTGAGTTGGGCTCCAAATCAATGGGGTGATCCACTGCTCTCTTAGGAGGCAATGAAGTAGGTACTTCAAACAAATCTCTATTTTCCTCAAGAAGAGCTGTCAAGGCTGGATGGTTTGCTGAATTATTGGGCTGATCCCGTGTTTCTTTATTCAAATGCAAAACAAATATTTGTGAGCGCTTCTTATACTCTCTTTTGAGTTGTTGAATGGTGATAAGCTGAAAATCTAATCTACTAGGAATTCCCTGTAAATGGATAGGCTATCCATTGGAGATAAACTCCATATACAACTATGAGAAATCCATAGTGATCCTACCTAGTGTCATCAACCAATCAAAAACCGAGTACAATATCTATAGGGCCCATTTCTAGAGTGATCAAGTTTACCTTGGCTTCAAAAATTTCAGCCAACTGTAAAGAAACCTATGGGCAAATCTGTGTACTGATTTCCTCTTCACCATTAGCCACTTGAACTCTAATGGGCTGCTGTAAATTTGTGGAAACACAATTTAGCTTATCCATGATGGACTTATTCACAAAACTATGAGTACTGGCACTGTCTTTCAGGATGAACACTAGCTTTCCACATATGATTCCCTTCATACAGAGTGTATTAGGGCTCTTAGATCCTGTCCAAGCATCCATAGAGATAGAACAATTAGTGGCAGCAAGCGACTCATCACAAGTTCCACCTGGATCAAACGGAACACTTCCACCTGGATCAAAAGAAAAAGAGTCGGCTGGATCATAAAAATACTCCTGCCCAACTTCCTCCTCAATATCTTTATTTTCAGCATTAAGTGCCATTGCATTAGCTTCATCTATGTCATCTTCAAAATCCTCAAAAACCAACATACTCTGAAGCTTAGGTTTGACATTTTTGTATTACATACTTTGAGGCATGATCAGGTGTATACTTTTCCCCACACTTGAAACATAAGCCTTTGTCCTTCCTTTCTTTGTAAAGATCTATAGGAATAGATTTAGGATTTGTCTTAGCTGAGATGGACTTAGGCTTGCTGTCCCCCTATTTGAAATCAACTCTTGGACTGTTTGCTGCCCTGAAATTACTTTGAGGCCTAGAAGCATTGAATGGAGGATAAGTTGGTACCCGTAAGCTCCCATTTGGCATATGATTACTGCCATAAGTGTTACCAACTTGTCCCTGCTTTAAAACAGACCTTGGCTGTCCAAAACCAGGCTGAAATGAAGAGTCTTTTCTATACTTTCTTCCATAGCGCTCCACAAGCTCAATAGCCTTAAAGAGTGAAGTAGGATTTTGTGCCATAACATCAGCTGATAAAGATGGCTCCAAACCATACATAAACTTGTGAAGCTTAGCCTCATCACTGATGCTTTCCACATACATGGTCATGTTGAGGAATTGGTTAGTGTATTCTCTTACACTTAGGCCCCTTTATTCCAAACCATACCATCTCCATGCTAATTTCTCTTTCTCAAGAGGAGAAACAAAAACTTCAGCCATAAGTGCCTTGAAAGCTTCCCAATTCTCTACAAGTATATTTTCTTTCTTAATATACCTCCACCAAGTATGGGCAAATCCCTCCAAATGCAAGGAAGCAAAGTGAATCTTCATGTCATCAGTTTTAGGGTATATGTCAAAATAGGACTCCATCTTAGAGGTCCATTCCTCTAAATGGACTAAAACAATTTTGTCCTTAAACTCCCTTTCATGAAAGGGTTGTTTTCCCAAAATTGGCTGATCAGGATTACCAAGTACGGGAACCTCCAAATTGAGACGGAAATCTTCCAACAGGTGGCTGAGAAATACTATGTAATCTTTCTGTTGGTAGAGCACCCCTAGAATTCTGAGTATGCAGTCCAAAAGCTTGAGTATTAGTTCCATTCAAACTGCCCAAATAGTCATCATGCCTCTGTGAAGCCTCTCCAACTTCATACTGACTATTTGGAATGCCTCTTCTTCCAATAATCCCATTTCCATGACCATTTTGGTTAGATGGTTGAAGTGGGGCTGAAGGGCCATTGTTTGAACAAGCCTTCTCATTAGCTTCTCTTGATCCCATTTGCAACTGCATGAGTTTAAAAATTTGTGCCATTAGTTGTTCATTAGATTCCACCAACTTATCAATAGAAGCCTTGGTTTGATCAGTAGATAGAACCATCTGCTCCATTCTTGACAAGATGGACTCATGTCGTTCCCTATGTCTTTGTTTATGGGCACACAAATTATTATTAAGTATACGAACTTCTCCTTGTTGTTAAAGCTCTTCAGGGCTCTCTTGAAGTGTATTATCCAGCATGGAATCCCTGATTTGCTGAGCATAATCTTCCTAGACCTTATTTTTGCCTTTATGTCCTGCCATAATAGTGCATTCCTGTAGCACCCCCTGTTAGAAAAACGGCTATAACTTTTGCTAGGCAACTCCGATTTCAGAACTTTTTAGTTCAAATCAAAGCTAAGAATGCCCTCTTTGAGATGAGCTATAGCACCCTATAACAGGTTTAGGACAAAAAATTCTGTAGCTGGATTTCTGAGTCTGAACTGTCGAGTCTTGCACCCTGTCTAGACCTGTAAGTGCCCTGTTTTGACCCAGTAGTGCAAGATAGTAATCCCAAATGGTTATCAAACCTTGTAAAAGGGTATATAGGACCTGTGGGTACCCTATAGTACCTGCACCTGTACTTTAATAATGAAGGGTATACCTGTAACCACCTGTAAGTGCCCAGTAAATTCCTGGCTTTACCCTGTTTTGAACCTGTAGGTACTTGAGCCTTTGGAAAGTCTTCAATCTTCAGTTCTCCACTCGTTGTACCTATGTGAGGGATAAAATGGCATGACAGGCTCCCTACACGGGCTTCGAATCACCGGGAGGTGGGCAAAGTTCCCCCCGGGTCGGTTGGTTGCACCCCTTCGGGATCTTTGATAATGAGGGAGGGTCACCTCTCTTTTGTCCCACTATCTCCCGCGGCATCCACCTTTTTCCTCGGTGGGAATATTAACATGGCAGAGGCTAGTATTCTAATCAATCAGCATGAGATGCATTTCTGAAATATTCATTTAGCATTTCATGAGATACAATTGAATGAAATTTTGAAAGTTTGGGATAGGAGAAGGGTCTTACCAATGCAATTCAGTGACTCACTGATTGTTAGTACTTACCCTTTTACAATATTTCAGCTTGGGTAAAAGAAATTCAGCCAATCAATTGGATTAGAGTAAACAAGTTCATCAATCAATAGATTCAATCAATGGGATTCAATTGTTATGTTGAAATTTCAGATTGAAGCCTCTAATTCATTGATTGGAACTAGTATGCATAAAGCAAGCATTGCATTCATGAATGGATTGATTCAAGCAAAGGTTGGTTGAAAATTTGATGGATATTGTTCAATTCTTTAATCTCTCGATCAAATGGATTAAGCTCAGCAATTGGATTAATGAGAGAGATTAAGAATTGAAGGAGAGTACATTTGACATGGCTGATGATAACTTGATCAATCTCATATGCTTGATAGAGCCTCCGATTGTCCAATGTCGGTAAAATAATCCCCAATGCTTGTTTATTCAGTACTTAGGAACAATCTTGGAGCTTCAAATGCTTGAAATTGAAGCATTAGACCCGTTTTCCCCAAACTTCTGCTCCATAGAAGCTCTTGAGCTTCAATCTTTAACCATTTCGTGCTTAATCCTTGCAATTTGTTGAAGAATCCTTGCTGAGATGATCCCATGGGCTAAAAGGATGAAGAATCTTCAAGAAATTGTTGAAAATTGGAAGGTCGGGCTGAAGCTTTCATGGCTGCCATGGATTGTTCACCTAGGGTTTAGGAAGAGGTTGAAGAACCTTGAAGAGAGCTAAGAAGTTCCATCTTGCTGAAGATTACTACTTGCAAAAGACCAAGAAGAGTGCCAGGGCTGAAGGGAAGAGCAGGCTAAGTAGGGAACAGGCTGGAATCAGCCCGAAAATTGCCCCGCAATTTTCGAGGCTGCTCCTGGCTACCTGGTTGAGCCAAGGTTGAGCAACCTTGTGCTCATTCTGAAGCTTATGATCAGGGGAAGCAACTCCAGGTGATTCTTGGCCAAGAAGATCAGGGGTTTGAGAGGAATGAACTGATCTTGGTGTTGAACTTCCATGAAACCTGCAGGAAACTCTAGAAAAGGGGAAAGAGAACTCCCTCTTTTCAAAGTAACCACAGTTTGTTCCCAAACTAAGCCCGGTTAACCATCCTTTACCCTAATTACCTTCAATTTTGCATAAAATTTGATGACATCCTGTCATTTAAGCCCTTCTCCGCCATATCTGACCTTGGATATCTCCAGATGTAGTCTCTTACTAATTGTAAATGATCTGCAACACTCCACTAGTCATTGTCTTGTACAAATTTTGTCTGAAATTGATTTTGATAGAGGAAAATAGGACTGAAAATAGAAGAAAAGAATGGATCAAAGACCAATGCTCTGATACCACTTGTCAGAGAGAGAACTAGGGAGAGAGAAAGAGGAGAGAGAAGACTGCAAAAGAGGGAGAAGAAGAGTGACAAGGAGAGAGAAAGACTAGATTTAGAGAGAGAAAGATAGGAAAGAAGGGAAACCCATAGAAGCTATGAGCAAGATGGGAGAGAAAGTCTGCAATTGTATTATTGTGTCCCAAAAAGATGTGAAAAATTACATCTCCTCCCCTTTTATACCAATGTCAGTGTGATATGGCATAATATCAATGTTATTTACACTAATTTGTTATTCCCAGCTTCTTACAATTAAAATGCACATAAAAATCAAAACAAATATCAATTCTAGACAATCCATCAGGCAAACAAGGGAAAATAGAAAAAAATTTCCATGGAATGGTGGTCGATAGGGCTATCGGGAGAAAATGCATTTTCGATGAAAGAAATGCGCATTCACATCATGGAAAAGGGAAAAAAACACAATTAAAATTTCTAACAAAAAATTAGGTGGTTGGAATAGGGGGAGGAAAAATGAAAAATGTTTGGGAGACTAATAGCTCGAGATCCAAACAAAACGCCATTTCGATGAGAAAAGAGTGGGTTTATATGGAAACAATGCCAAAAAATAAATCTACAAACTTGCAAAAATAAATAACAGCCAATTCATGCATCAAAAAGATAGGATGTAAAAAGAAAAATTGTTTGAAAAAGGAGAAAGATCAGGCCTTCATGTCAAACTGTAGTTCCAGTGCGAAAAAGGTGCATCGTTTATGAAAAACTAGTAAGCCATTGATGGCGAAGTATACAACACTCAATTTCGAGAGTCACTCATGTTGGGATGAGAGATCAATCGCTTGCCCCATAACTCACATTGCTTAGAGAGAAATGGAATGGGATCCATATCTCACGCCCATTTCAGAAATCGATAAGGAGCATGATGTAGAGGAAGTATGTTAGTGTGCACAATTAATGGTGCATTTGTGCGTCCCGGCCTATCTAGTATAAGTGCAAGAAGGAAGGCTAAGGAGCCTTGCAATATAGTGCATAGAGCATAGTGATTTGTCCTATGATGATGGCAGAGACCCGTCTTGTGTGTGCATAAGGAAACAAAAACGTACTTGATCGCCAATATCATAACGTCCCCTATCTAGTATAAGTGCAAGAAGGAAGGCTAAGGAGCCTTGCAATGTAGTGCATAGAGCATAGTGATTTGTCCTATGATGATGGCAGAGACCCGTCTTGTGTGTGCATAAGGAAATAAAAACGTACTTGATTGCCAATATCGTAACATTCCTCAAATATCACCTGTCAATTGATTGAAGGAAAAAGCAGTCACACTTAGTCCCTCCTTTGTCTCACGCTCTGTTGATGAATGTAGAAGGGCAACTTGATTCCTGATACCCCTTGATTTAATCCTCACTGCCACTTGTGCAAAGGTTGCATGCCTTGTGCACAATTGATGGTGCAATAGTACATCCCGCCCCCTGTGTCGACATACGTGCAAGAAGAAAGGCCAGGGAGCCTTATAGTGTCATGCACAGGAAAAGATCATGCTTTGTGTATTGAAAGGCCCAACCCATACTTGCAACACTTCATTCACACATCTCACATCTCATTTGAATTAAAAGGGCAAGGATTGGTCACTCACCCCACCCTTTGTCTCACACTCTATTGATAAGTACAGAGGGCATCCCATACTCACATCTCCATCCTATTAGGTGTTGAGATATTTGCAATCACACCTACTTTAGTCCCTTTGTATGGAACAGCTAGGCTAGGAAGATGCAGTCCATTCTAGGAAGAGAGACAGATCCCGTAGACACAGTGGATGTTAAGTGCTACCAAAGAACTCTATAGAATGATGTACCTGAACTATCACTTTCACATGATGATAATGCAATAGTACTTGTCTCTTTCTGTCAAGTGTCTGTGTCATTGTTGTCCATACACAAGATTGTGTTTATGAGTTCAAGTCTCAATCTTGAAATCTAATTCACTTGTGTAACAGTTGTGCCTACATTGTCATGTCAACATGAGTTGTGTCTTTATCTTCCATCCTCCATAGCTTTCGCTTTTGCCATGCTCTAGATCCCACACATTTTACATGGTATCAGAGCGCAATTGAGCATGGCATAACTCCCTTCTCTACTCTCTCAGTCCCTCTTAACCTCAAGTTAGCTCAAGTCCAGCTCATGGATCCATTTCTCACCTCCATCTCTACTTGACCTCCTTGGCAGCCATAGCCACCAGCACCTTGTCAATTGAAGCTCCTGGATCTCTCTCCACAAGTCATATCTAAACCTGCTCTCTTCTGGACATTTGTTCTTGACTCCCAAGGATTCTCTGTATCACTTAAGAGCTTGACATTGGCCACTCCATAGCTTAGCATTGCTCAAATTGTCAGTCACTGCCATAGCCTAAATCTGTGACCTGTAGCACATACCCTGATTGGAGTCCCTAGATCTCACAGTAGAGGCCATAACTCATTACGATTTCCTCTGAGGAATTGTTTAGCAACCCAGGGCGCAACTTTGTACTGCTTTAAAGATCAACATTGGCCACTATATGCATCAACATTGCAAGAACTTGTGCTCGCAATTCTGAACTGTGCCTGTTCACAGTCTTCTTCTCTGCGCGCGCAGTACGGGCCTCGATCTAGACGAGGAGGATAGGGTTTTGGTGGAGCATCACATAAGCTTCATTTCTATTAAAAAAATAATTTAAATGATCCACCATAGCTCCTGCAATGTCAGAAAAACCAGGCCCCTATCATGAAACCCTAAAATCCACCATAGCCAATTTTTCACTCAAGCTAAAAAATATCATCATTTTCTCTCTCCTACCACCTGGAGCAACACACTGCCACTCTGATCTATTGTCCTAGCATCAAATCAAGGAGGGGAAGGACCTGGAATTATTGAAGAAGGATCGATGACCCCGAACAAAGAAGATTCAAGCTCAACATCAACATAGACATAGTCTCTGTATAGTGTGTTTTCACACTGTCATTACTTGTGTCTCTTGACACATTGTAATATGCTCTTCCATTGATAAATCTCAAAATTTTGAAGTTGATTTGCTATTGTTCCCGTAAGTCTAACATGGGCAAAGACTCTCCAACTTCTCGCTTCAAAGGAGTCGGGTTTCACACTTGGCAGACCCGCATCAAACTCATCCTGATGAAGAAGGGCCTTTGGGCCATTACCACTGGAAAAGAAAAGAAGCCTCGTGATGCGAATCTTGGTGTAACTTGGCAAAATAACGATGATAAGGCCCAATCAATTATCAAACTAGAGATAGACGATAGCTATATCCACCATGTGGATAACTGTGAGACCTCACAAGATACACTGAAGATACTTGACACCTTGTTCGGTGCACAGTCTAAATCATCAAAGTATTGTCTCTTGATTGAGTTTTTCAGGCTTGAAATGAAGTCCATGTTGAGATATTGAGCTCCACTCGTGATATGCCAGGGTGACCGTTGTGCATTTATGTCACCGACTTGTCAGTTTGCAGATGCGGTTGGTACACCGCCCATGAATAATAGCTACATGACAGCTATCCTTATCTACTCTAGTTCATGGCTTAGTTAGTATGCCACCTTAGTTAGTTGAGTTTGGTTTGAGACCCATATATAGGGTTCTTCTATTTCTTTGTACTTGAGTTCTTTTGGCTTATACAACTAAGAAGAGGAAAACTGTTTTCAGCCTCCACCTGTGTTTGTATTCCCCCATTGTGCAAGCAAGAAAGCTACAAGTGAGACTCCTTCCTTCTCTCCCACAATCTTGACATGGTATCAGAGCCTTGTTCGTGGTAAGGAGCTCAAGAAAGCAAACCAAGTTCACGGTGTTCTGGTAAGAGGACCAGTGTTGCTTTCATTCTTCTGTTTTGGGAGCAAGTCTCTGTGCAGGTAGCACAGCCGGAAAGTGCAAGAGTGCATTGTCTCAGGTTGAGACACCCTTCACGGTGAAGCAAGAGGGCAGTATATGCTGCGGGACAGGGCTTTAGCCCTTGGTGACCCTATTTTTTTGATTTGAGGCCATTTCGGGGCCTATTTTGGAGGCGGAAGTTTTCTGCACGCACTCAGAAAAAGGCCCAGTTTTATGCTGTGCAACCATTGTTCTACAGGTTGGTGAAAAGTTATTGTAGAAATTGCATCGTATGCCTGTGTGCAGAGACATTGGGAGTTACAGAATCATCCTTGTTGCCTATTGATGCAAAATCGTCACTAGGAAGTGATTGTGTGGTCAAATACCACTTTCGTCAGTTTTGTAGATTTGCCCTTGTGAGGCTGAAGCTGTGTTCTTTGCAGTGACAGAATTTTTTGCAGTGTTCTGTAATGGCGTTTGATTCTCTTTCACAAATTGTCACTAAAAAGCTCGACAAGAACAACTTCCAAGCATGGAAGTTTAGAATGACGAATTTCCTTATGGGAAAAGGATATTGGGAATTTGTTACAGGAAATGAAGAAGAACTAGTTCTTCCTGATGTTCCCAATCAACAGCAAATGCAGGCATTTAAAGCATGGCATGAGAGAGCCATGAAAGTTACGTACTGGCTGTCTATCAGGATTTCAGACTCTATGATTGTGCATATTCAAGATGCAAGTACGCCAAAGGAGGCATGGGATACTTTGTGAAAAATGTATAGCACAAATACGCAAGCTAGGAAAATGCAACTCAAGCAAGAGTTGCATAATGTGCAAAGAGAAAATATGAGCATCAATGACTACCACATGAAGGTGAAGAAGATTGCAGATGCACTTACTTCCATTGGGTCGCCAGTGGAAGATGATGATTTAGTTTCTGTGACCTTGAATGGTCTAGGAAAGGATTATGCATAGTTTCGAACATCCATTTCCGTCCGTGAAAGATTTTCTGATTTTGAGGAGTTGATTGCTCTTCTAATTTCTGAGGAGCAGAGAAATGGTGGTGCATCTTCTTCAGGAGGAACTTCAAAAGAAGCTGTCTTCTACTCAAATGCTGGAAGAGGTAGAGGCAGAGGTAGAGGAGGCCGATCTGGAGGCCGTGGTAGAAATCAGAATATGCACCAAACTCAAGAAAACCAGTCCTATGGAGGAGGACGTGGTAACTCTAGAGGCAGGGGGAGCCAAAGAGGTTGTGGTGGATGGCAAAGAGGCCAAAATGCAAATAGCAATGTTGAATGCTACTGCAATGGTAAAATGGGTCATATGGCTAAGGACTGCTATAAAAAGCAGAATGACATCATGAATGGAAAATTGCAACAAGGGAATTATGCATCTTCTAGTAGACAGGGTGATGACAGAAATGAGCATTTGTTTATGGTGCAGCACATGACCAATTCTGTGACAAGTGCAGAAGAAAGAAACGATGTGTGGTATGTTGACTCAGGTGCATCAAACCACATGACAGGTCATGCAGAATGGATGCAGGATGGAAGGAAAATGGAAAAACCAGGATTTGTGGAGACTGGTGATGATACTGCACATCCTATTGTGCAGATTGGAAAAATTCCTTTGTCTATGCAAGATGGGAAAAAGAAATACCTATCGGATGTATTTCATGTCCCGAATATAACCAAGAACCTAGTTTCTGTTGGTCAAATGGTTGAGCAGGGCTTGCAGGTCAGATTTAACTCTCATGGATGCTTTGTTGAGGATATGAAAAATAAAGGTCGATTGATAGCAAAAGGAAAGAAGAAGGGCAGAATGTTTACGTTGGATGCAGACATGTCTGAATTGAGTGTAGCAATGTTTGCACATGGGACCGGTGTAGTTGCAGATATTGATATCTGGCATAAACGCATTGGTCATGTTAATGTACAATGACTTAAATCAATGCAGGTCCAAAATATTGTTGCAGGATTGCCAAAATTCAAGGTTGCAAAAATGCATAAGGTATGTGAAGCCTGTCAATTTGGAAAACAGGCAAGGAAACCATTTCCTAGACATGTTCAAGAGAGTAAGAAGCCATTGGAATTAATCCACTCTGATGTGTGGACTACTAAAGCTGCATCTCTTGGAGGCTGTCATTATTTTGTTACTTTTATTGATGACTATAGCAGAAAATTTTGGGTGTATTTTATGAAAAAGAAAAGTGAAGTTTTTGGGCATTTCAAAACTCTTAAAGCTATGGTTGAAAAAGAAACAGGCCTGCAAATAAAATGCCTAAGGTTAGATGGAGGGGGAGAGTACCTCTCAAATGAGTTTGCAAGGTTCCTGCAGAAGCATGGCATAAAGCAACAATATTCATGCAGTCATACCCCACAACAAAATGGAATTGTAGAAATGAAAAATAGGCATATTGGAGAGGTATCTCGTGCCATGCTCAATGAAAAAGACCTACCAGATTTTTATTGGGCTGAGGCAGTTGCTACAGCAGTCTATATAATGAACAAGACTCCCACTGCAGCAATACATGACATGACTCCAGAGGAGAGGTATACTGGTAGGAAACCAAATATTTCTCATTTGAAAATTTTTGGTTGCATTGCCTATGTTCATGTGCTAGACGAGTTGAGATTCAAGTTGGAATCAAAAGCTGAAAAGTGCATCTTTATTGGTTATTCTCTGCAGAAGCAGAAATGGTATAGATGCTATAACCCTTCTACTCGTAAGTTTACAGTGAGTAAAGATGTTGTTTTTGATGAGATGAGTAGCTGGTATAAACAAATAAATGTGATTAATGATGTGGATGCACAAAATGGTAATGCTGCACAGAATTCACAGCAGCAATCACAAAATATTAGTGGACCTGGAGTGTTCTCTAGCAGTGGTTCATATTCTTTGCCATGGACAGGCAGATTGAGATCAGGAGAATCTCCACAAAACAATGCACATAGTGGTATGCAGGTTTCACGAAAAGGAAAAGAGAAGGTAGATCAGTCCATGTTTGATGTGAATGCAAGTCACTCTTATGTGGATGGTGAATCCAGTGGCTCAGAACAAAGCATTGATGATGAGTTGGGTATTCCTTCTATTGTTACACCTGGAGTAAGGAAGACCAGGGATGTTTTGAGAGCACTTGGGAGTGAACCTACTTTACGCAGGTCTACCAGAGCTAGGTATCCTGTGGATAGGCTAAAATATGATGGATTTACAGCCATTCACTATGCATATATGGTCAAAGTGATACAAGAACCAGAACCCACTTCTTTTGAGCAAGCCATGGGAAAAGAGAAATGGGAGAAAGCCATGGATGCCTTGGAAGCAAATGCTACATGGGAATTGGTACCTTTGCCTAAAGGTAAGAATGCAATTGGCTGTAAGTGGGTTTATAAGGTGAAGCACAATGCAGATGGTTCTGTGAATAGATACAAGGCAAGATTAGTAGTCAAGGGGTATGCACAAACATATGGCATTGATTATGAAGAAACATTCACTCCGGTTGCAAGGATGGCAACCGTAAGAGTAGTCATTTCTATGGTTGCATCAAAGGAATGGTCTTTACATCAGATGGATATAAAGAATGCCTTCTTGCATGGTGATTTGCAAGAAGAGGTATATATGGAGCAGCCACGAGGTTATGTACATGCTGTTCATCCTGAGTTTGTTTGCAGGTTGAAGAAAGCATTGTATGGCTTGAAGCAAGCACCTAGAGCATGGTCTGACAAGATAGGATAGTATCTTGTCACTATTGGCTTTCAGATTTCCAAGGAAGATTTCTCACTTTATATGAGAAAAACAGAGAAAGGTATTATGCTGCTTGTCATTTATGTTGATGATTTGATTATCACAGGTGATAATGATGAAGATATCCTTCATGTGAAAATGCTATTGAAGCAGAAGTTTGAGATGAAGGATTTGGGAGAGTTGCATTATTTCTTGGGCATTGAGGTGATTAGATCACCAAGTGGGATACAGCTCTTGTAGAGGCAGTATGGATTGGACATGCTGTCCAAATATGGGATGACATGCTATAAGCCTATTTCAGTTCCTTTGGAGCAGAATGTGAAGCTGAGCGCGCAGATGCAGGTGAGCTTCTGGAAGATCCTACTATGTACAGACACATAGTAGGAAGCTTGATTTATATGTCTATTACCAGGCCAGATTTGAGCTATGCTGTTGGATTGGTAAGTCAGTTTATGCAGGCTCCACGGAAACCGCATTTGGATGCGGCTAGACGCATACTCAGGTATGTGAAGTCCACATTGCAGTATGGACTATTTTATGTGACTGGGGTTCAGATACAGTTGCATGGATACACTGATGCTGATTGGGCTGGTAGCATTTTTGATAGACGAACTACCAGTGGATATGTGTTCTCTTTTGGGAGTGTTGCAGTCACTTGGAGCAGCAAGAAACAGCCTACAGCTGCCTTGTCGAGCATAAAGGCTGAGTACAGGGGTTCAGCAATGGCTGCATGTGAGGTAGCTTGGTTGCATAAGCTACTTTATGATATGCATCAGCCTACAGATGGGCCAGTTGTCATTTATTGTGACAACATGAGTAGTATACACTCGGCAAATAACCCAGTCTATCATGCTAGAACAAAGCACATTGAGGTGCATTATCACTATGTGCGGGAGAGGGTTTTACTAGGTCTTATTGATCTAGTTTATGTCAGTACAGAGGATCATGTAGCTGACATATTTACGAAGGCATTGGGCACAGAGAAGCTGCGCAAGTTCAGAGACCTGCTTGGTGTGCAGGAATTGGGATTGAGCTCGAGGGGGAGTGTTGAGATATCGAGCTCCACTCGTGATATGCCAGGGTGACCGTTGTGCATTTATGTCACCGACTTATCAGTTGGCAGATGTGGTTGGTACACTGCCCATGAATAATAGCTACATGACAGCTATCCTTATCTACTCTAGTTCGTGGCTTAGTTAGTATGCCACCTTAGTTAGTTCAGTTTGGTTTGAGACCCATATATAGGGTTCTTCTATTTCTTTGTACTTGAGTTCTTTTGGCTTACACAACTAAGAAGAGGAAACCTGTTTTCAGCCTCCACATGTGTTTGTATTCCCCCATTGTGCAAGCATGAAAGCTACAAGTGAGACTCCTTTCTTGTCTCCCACAATCTTGACAGTCTAGCACATCACTTGCCACACATCTAAATTACATGGAAGGACTTCTAACCCAACTTGTAGGAATCAACATTAAAATGGAAGAAGATGTTTGCATCAGTGTTCTACTTAAGAGTTTGCCTCCTGAATATAATAATGTATCAACAACTTTAATCAACATGCTAAATCTTGAACTTGTTGATATCCATGCATCACTGTTAGAAGAGGAAAATAAGCTAAAAACTAAGGAAGAACCAAATACCTCTAGAGATGAGCATGCATTATATGTTGGCAACAGTTACAAAGGCAAGAAGGATTAGCTCTTTTGTGACTTTTGCAAAAGGACCGGACACACCGAGAAGTTCTGCCATGCAAGAAAGAGGTCCCAAAAAGTCTATCTAGTTGCAGTCAAAGAAGAAGAAGAAGAAAATGGAGCAAAGGAAGAAGAAGAAGACCACCAGGAGAAGGACAAACCTCATCAGTCCTTCTATTCAGATAGACTTTTTTAGTTTTGTATTTCCTAGCCCTAATGTCTTAAACATAAACTTGCAAACTCCTCAGTTATCCTTGTGCTACAGCCTCTATACACTTTGTAAGGCCCCTGCTATAGCCTCTGGATATCCATCATGTTTGTGGTATCCACACTTAGTCTTTTCTGTGACAGCCTCTGGTGTTTTGCCATGTTTACGGTGTGCCCACACTTTGCAGGTGTTGCTTTCACTAAAGCCTCTACACACTTTGTATTTTTGGTTGTGATTGAGGAGGGGTGTTGAGATATTTGCAATCACACCTACTTTAGTCCCTTTGTATGGAACAGCTAGGCTAGGAAGATGCAGTCCATTCTAGGAAGAGAGAAAGATCCCATAGGTACAATGAATGTTAAGTGCTACCAAAGAACGCTATATAATGATGTACTTGAACTATCACTTTCACATGATGATAATGCAATAGCACTTGTCTCTTTTTGTCAAGTGTCTGTGTCATTGTTGTCCATACACAAGATTGTTTTTATGAGTTCAAGTCTTAATATTGAAACCTAATTCACTTGTGTAACAGTTGTGTCTACATTGTCATGTCAACATGAGTTGTGTCTTTATCTTCCATCCTCCATAGCTTCCACCTTTGCCATGCTCTAGATCCCACATCTTTTACATTAGGATGAAAACTCACATCACTCAAGGGGTTGTCGATGAAGATTTGTGTTGTCTTGTTGATGATGTCAAATCGTGTCCATTGTGATGAAGACGTGTATCCAGGGAGGTAGCCAACATATTAGGAATGTATGTTGGAATAGAGGAACACCTCATCTGCTGAAAGAGATAGATGCTCTGTAGAGAGTCGCAAGACACAACACACCAAGGGAGGTGGATTTTCGGGACTAGATCTTGGAAGGTTGACTGAGGAATGAGCTGATCTAGATTGCGGAATGTTACCACCTTTTCCACAGCCAGCTTCTTGCCCAAGGGTGCTTGCTACCTTTTCTCGGAGTGAGGCATATTATGACAGTGAAACTTTTCCTTTTCTCCCATAATAATTTTTATATTTTTTTCTATTATTATTAATTTTTATTTTTTCCTATTCTTGAGGGTGTTTCCACCTTTTCTTGAAGAGTAGGCCAACATGGTAGGGACATAAGTCCTTTTCTCCCACAACCAATTTTGATTTGTTTATTTAAAAAAAAAACTTTCTTTTTGTTCATAGGACGAGTACATTACGTATCAAAACCATCCACGCCACCGCTGTGGGATTAGATAAGAAGGTAGCAGAGCAGGAATGAGAGGTGGAACTGAGGTGGCAGAAGGCGTCATCCACCTCGTCAAAAGCAAAATGATGGAAATTAGTAGATAGTATGAAAAGCATTACCAATTGACGTGTAAGGAATGAAGGGGCTATCAACAATGATTGTCAAGATCCCCAAGGAGGGTAATACTTCTTTAGGCAACATCCATTAATTAGAAAGGGATATTCAGAGGCATCCACATGACCTATATCTATACAAAGTTGTTAGGGTTGATAGCAAGTACTTTGTAGGGGCCCATCCAACGTTGTTGGAGCTTTCCTAGAAACTTGCCAAATTTTGAATCATAGACAAGGACAAGGTCACCTTTTTTGAATTCCTTATGCTTGATGAAGCTATGGTAAGCCTTCCATTGAGCTTGTGTGGCTTCCATACATTGTAAGGCCATTTGTCAGATTTTGTCCAAACATTCCAAGTGTAGAAGATGGCATTGTAATGAATCGGCATCTGTCAAGCGCTCATGATAGCCACACACATAGAGGGTAGCTCTAACTTGACAGGGAAGACCGTTTCTGTGTTGTATACCAGTTGGAAAAGTGTATGCCTTGTAGTAGCCTTATAAGAGGTTTTGTACACCTAGAGGGCCTCTATAAGTCAATCGTCCCAAATCATGGTGATGTGTAGCAATCATCCTTATCACAATTGAATAAAGGATACGATTGGTAACTTCGACTTGGCTGTTGGCTCTGGGCTAGTTAAGTAGGGTATGGACTTGAAATGGCATATCTTGTAAAGTTCTGTCAATTCTTCCATAATCTTATTGAGAAAATAAGTGCCTATATCACTTACCATCTCTAAGGGACTACTGAAGTGAGTGCTGGTATTCTCGCACATAAACATGGCCATGCTATTGTCATCATCTCGTTTGAGAGCTTTGGCTTTGCACCACTTTTTCACATAGTTTGTACAGACCAAAATGTATCTATTCTACTTCCTTTCGGTTGGAGGATTGATAGGTCGACGAAGTTGGTATCCCACTTCTCGAATAGCTTTAGGGAAAGGATGGGCTGTAATGGCATTGCACTGGATTTGGTAGGCTTTCCCATCCACTGATAAGTATCATAGCATTTGCAATAGTCTTAGTCATCTTTGTGTAATGTAGGTCACAAGTATCTTGCGAGTAGAGCCTTTTTGGTTGTCGCTTCTCCTGCAAAGTGTAGTCTATAGGGCTCGTCATGGCATGCTTTTAGAACTATCCCAATCTTGTCTCTCGCAACACATCTCCACAATACTTCATTTTTGCCTCTCTTGTACAGAGCACCGCCTAACAAGATGCAAGGGGTTAATTCCAACATAAGCTTCTTCTTCTCATGGTGGCTGGAGATGTTAAAAGGATATTGTTGAGTAGCTAAGAGGTTGGCTATATCTGCGTACCAGGGAGTTATAGTTTCTACTAGAAAGAGGGAAGCATTAAGGAGGTCTCGGTCATCTTGCTCCTCTTTGTCTTTGGGGGATATGCCACAGATGATTAGCCAGGACATGGGAGTGACCAGGTTTGGTAATCACTTCAAAACCAAACTCCTGAAATAGAAGGAGCCTCCTCACCATTTGGCATTTCACATTTTCCTTATTCATAAAAAAGGATAGTGCTTCATGGTCTACATAAAATTTGAAGTGTGTCGACAGCAAATAGTGTTGGAACTTTTTCAAGGCAAACACCATTGCGAGGCATTCCAGCTTTGGTCACCGTGTAGTTTCTTTCTTGATAAGTTACTTTTTGACTTGCATGGAAGATAGGCTAATCTAACTTTAAGGAGTCTCCTTGACTACTTTGGTTGCAAAATGTGTAATGAACTATTTGTAATAGCCCATATGGCCAAGAATTTCCCTCAATTATTTGAGGTTGATTGACGTTTTTGAAGCTGCAAACTTCTCAATCTTGGTAGGGTCTATTGCTATCCCTTGTGCAAAGACAATGCGGCCTAGGAGATCTCCTGAAGAGACTCCAAGATGCATTTGTCAAGGTCGAGAGAGATCCCATACTCTCGGAATTTATGAAAGCACTGCTCTGGGTGTCCCCAATGCTCACAGATTAGGCTATAGACATAGAAGTCACCTAGGTATACCTCAATGAAATCATACATGTGATTTTGGAATGTGGCCATCATCACTCTTTGAGTAGGGGCATTATAGAGCCTAAACAACATCACTCTGTAAGCATAGGTTCCCCATTCTATTGTAAAGGTTGTTTTGGATTAATCTTCTTCTGTGATTTGGACTTGTTTGTATGCATTGAATCCATCCAAGAGGGAAAAGAGCTCCTCTCCTAGACACTTTATCCAATAGTTGGTCTATGAAAGGAATAGAAAAATGATCCTTCTTAGTCTTAGATTTTAACTTTCAGAAGTCACACATATTCGTAGCTTTTCATTCTTCTTGAATACTACCATGATGGGTGAAATCCATTCACTATTGGCCATTGGATAGACAAACTCGGCTTCAAGGAGCTTCAACAATTTGACTTTCACCATGGCTGAGTTATTTGGATTCATATGCCTCTGTCTTTGCCTCACAAGTTTGGCATCAAGTTTGAGAGATCGATGTGATCTGACACACCATGGAATCAATCCCCTTTAGATCTTTATATGACCATGCAAACACATCCAAGTTCTCCTTCAATAGATCATGCAGAACCGAAAGCTCCTCTTCTAGAAGATTGATACCCACCTTTAGGTGATGTTCAATACCATTTGTATCCACAAAAGTTAAGTTGTTTTCACCTTCCCCTTCGTGGATGAAGGTCCCACAGACCGCTTTTGGGTATAGATCCGACTCCTTCAAGGGAGTGGCCTCCTCATCTGATGCTCCACTGGAAGTGACTTCTTCTTTCCATGGAGACTCGGCTGACTCTTTGGGATACTGAAATGGTATCATGGATGTTTTAGATTTTATTGGATGGTTACTTATCTCTTGACTCAAGGACTCATCTTCTAAGGATGCCTCCAGGAATGTCACACAAGAAGAACCATCAACGTTCCGTTTCGGTTGCAGGACTGGTGGTTGTTGGCAAAGTGCATCATCGTTGTCCTTTCTTGAGAAGGGAAAAGTAGGGCAACAATAGTCACAACTAAAGGAATTATGTTCATTTATGAGCCTCTATAAATCAATGCATCCACTATAAAACGTCCTTTAAATCAAACACCAACCTCTAGGATATCAAGATCCAAGAAGGCATTAACCATGCCCACTTTTTTCACAGGCTCTGGGGATTTATTGGACTTGGGGATAGTTGTGGAAGAAATCCTTAGGCTACGTCTTCTTGTCAATATTCTTTTAACTTTCTTTTGAAAACTGGGAGACAACATCAATAAACTATTATAATGTTAGGTTTGGTTTGAAGGTGTCTAGATCTTTAACCACGTCATACTCTCTAGTAGGATCCACATGCTTCTCCAATCGGCTAGGGAATAGGGCAACATCCACTTTACCTTTTCTCTTTCTTCTAGTAGTGGCAACATCTGCACTTCTTCTATCACTAGGGGTAGTTCTATATCCTCTATCTCTTAGACCTCTGATCCTATCTTTGGAACCGTCTCTATATTCTTTTGTGGTACTGGGCTGCTCTATATTGTACCGTTCTATTTTGTACTATTCTATTTCTCTTTTGGAAGATTGAACTTCACCGTTTTGGCAGAGGGAAATTTCTCTTTTAGAATTGTGGATTCTCTTTTCTTGGCATGTGTTATTGTGGCAACTTCCAATTTCACCAAGTTGGTGTTGGCTTTCACAGGAGTTGAACTGGGACAATCTTTTGCAATGTGACATTCTCTTTTGCATCGACTGCTTAAGGGTTTGTAGTCCATGGATCTTCTAGGGTTTGGGAAATTTGGTGAGATATGTCCCTTTTCTCCACATTTATAACACTTGACTTTTGATCTCTAGCCACTACCAGACTGTCATCCTTTGTAACTCTGAGAGGAAAACCTCCTTGGACCGAAATTAAGATGGAACTCTCTAGGCTTTGGCCCGATATCCTGGGTAGTCATCTTGGATTCCAACAGGTTGATAAAGGGAGGCGAGCCCTAAAGTGGAAGCATGAGTGGGAGCAAGAGATATGGTGGAAGGAGCAAGAGCAAGAGAGAGACACACACACAATGTGGGAACTCCAATAGTCACAATGTGTGACCGGTCTTTCTTTTATTCAAATATCACTTGAAAGAATAAATAATGAAGTAATAGTGATGGACGCCCGTTGCATGTAGCGTATAGGTGTGGGTATTGTTAGTGTAATAATATAGGGGCAACTAGGCAGAGGTGCCTTTACCCCCACCTCCCACTTAAAGGCGAATCTGCCTCAATGATTGAGGAGTGAAAAGAGAAATGAAAATACAATACAACATATATATAGATACAACCAGATGAGGAAAGATGTCATCTCATCCAATGCCCATCAACCTCCTAAGAAAGGCAAAGCACTCTGTGGAGAGGCTTTTCGTGATCAAGTCTGTAAGATTTTGGTCAATTGAGATATTGACATGTTCAACAGACTTGTCCTCAATAACCTCATGAATGAAGTGATATCTCACCTCAATGTGTTTCTTCTTTGCATAGAAGATCGGATTCTTGGCTAACTAGATAGCACTCATAGAATCCGAATGCAGTGAAGGGATAGCATCTACAATACCAAGGTCAGCAAAACCAAATGACCCAACCAAATGGCCTTCTTTCAAGCCTTAGTGGTTGCAACATAATCGATCTTTGTATAGTAGAAAGGGCCATGCATTTATGCACCCTAGACATCCATAAAACAACACCTCCAGAAAAAGTGAACGCATAGCCAAATGTGGACTTTCTACTATTTGCATGTCCTGCATAGTTATAGTTAGTGTATCCCACAACTCATGTATCTTGGCTACCATAACATAGGCACATATCAGTAATGCCCTTCAGGTACCTCATGATACCCTTCACAACATCCCAATGCCTCTTGCTAGGTGTAGCCATATAACATGCCACAACACCAATTGCAAATGCAATATCTGGATGTGTGGCTATCATGGCATACATAAGACTGCCCATTGCGAATGCATAGGGAATCTTGGCCATCTCGGCACTTTGCTCATCTGTCTGTGGAAAATTGGCCTATGATACCTTCACATGAGAAGTCAATGGATAGCCAATAGGCTTAACATCTTGTATACAGAAGCGCTCAAGTAATATATGGATATACTCATGTGAGACAGATAGACTAGTCTCTAAGACCTGTCACGCGTAATGTGCATACCAAGTATATGAGCAACTTGTCCTAGATCTTTCATCTCAAAGCTCTTCTTGAGCCAAGCCTTAAGAGCATCTAGCTCATCACGAGCTTTCCCTACTAAAAGTATGTCATCCACATAAAGTACCAAGCACAGGATTTCTTCGTGTACAAGCACGGATCCATAGCACTACAGCTGTAACCTTGTGTGACTGCAAATGCATCAAATTTGTGGTACCATTCCCTAGGTTCCTGCTTCAAGCCATAAAGACTCTTTCCTCAATCTGCACACTAGGTGTTCCCTACCAGGCTCTGTAAAGCCCTTAGGCTATTCCATGTATATCTCATCATATGCAAGTTCCCATATAAGAAACCATCTTGACATCCAACACATATAAGTCCAAGTCAAGCTATGCAACCAAATCCAAGACTAAGCGTAGGGTGGTCATCTTAACCACATGAGAGAAGGCCTCATCAAATTCAACAATTGCATTTGAGGACAGGTGTAGGGAATAGTCCTTGGGACCACATTTGGTGGGTATACTATTCCTAGCATAGGAGGAGGTAAGTCTTCTCTTCCTAAGGTCATCAATAGCCTTGCTTCAACTTCATCATATAATCTTGCACCTTCCACTACAACTTGTAGGTTGATTGGTCTTTTCAATTTCAAAAACTTACAAACTTTTGGTTGTAGGACTCTAAGAAAAACTCCCTTTTGGATGCCTTCATTCAAGTGATGGTTGGTTCATCTCTTCAGTATGGATTCCATTCTAGAGACATATGCTTTTACCAGTTCACTAGAGGATTGACTTAAGTTCATGAAATCCTCTTGCATCCGCTCTTCAAAACCTTCATGTTTGAAATTAGTGAGGAAGGCCAACTTCCAATCATCCCATGTGCCAAAAGTTCCTGCTGATTGTCTCTTATATCACTGAAATGTCATGCCTTTGAAAGTGGCAGGGAACATCACCAACCAATGCTCAGGAGTTTTGGCATTGTTGGCTACACATGCTAGCATAAACTTGGTTACATGAAGATCAAGGTCTTCATTGTACTCTCCCCTAAATATTGGCAACGGGATTATATTAGTTGGTCTGTCATCATCAATATTTCCAAGATGGATCTAGCTAGGAAGGTGACCTTGACTCACCATTGGGAATTCTTTAAAAAGTGCCACAAGGGCATCAAAGGAAACTTCGGCTGCTAGCTTGTTCTTGGATTTGATTTTTTCTTTCTCTCTTCTCATGTACATCTACACTCGTTCTAGTGTGCTTGCCTCTTGATTGCGTCATTCATTAGGGAGTTAGCTCCACCCAGTTCGTTTGTACTCAACATAATAGAATCAGAAGGGATTCAACTTTGGAAGACTCTCTTGCCAATATTTCTTCTAGTTCGTTCTTCTCAACGTCTCTAAATTCAGCTTTCATCCCAGTAGAGAGGGGAAGATATTCAATTTTGAAGGTATCGAAACAAATTCTTTTGAGGATTGCCATAGTGCCATTCTCTTGATAATACCAACTTTGGAGGGTTCAATATCATAAGTTGTGAAGAACACTCTCTACTAGCTTCTAGTGGGTTTCCCATTGGACAAAAGAAGGTTGTCACTACACCAAGCATCCCATGTATCTTGTTGTTAAGCATCCACGAATAGATTCCAACTCTTTTCCTTCTTGTTCTTGTGAACTTCACCTGACCACGACTCTTAAAGCTTCTTCATAATCCCTCACTTGATAATGTTTGAAAATTCTTCAATGAAGGTTAAATCTCCCATGGACAGTCATTCTCTCTATTTTTTCTTCTCTTTTTAGTTTTGTGGGAAACAATTAGCTATTATGATATAACTTTCTGTAGCTTCAAAATATAGTGAAATCAATCTGTCACATAGAGCTCACATTAAGATAGTGTCATACTTTTGCCATTGAGGGATGCACTTCTTGTAGAAAGTGGCTTTGGCAATGAAGATCTAAAATTCTTCAACAGTTGCCGGGATTCTCTAGTCTTCCATTGCTTTGCTTCCTTTTCAATAGTGCCACTTCTTCCATTTTCAGCCTCTGTTGTTGCTTGTTGATGGAAATTTTTCCCGGCTGTGCACCAAAAACATGGAGCTCTCAAGAGAACACCAAGGAAAAAGGGATCTTATTGCAAGAAAGTCTAACTTGTATTCATCAACAAGTTCCTTTTCATTCTTCATGTAACCACAACATGAAAAAGAACACCAAGCACAATAAATCTTCACGCAGCATCCTATACAGAATCTCCCACGGCTTCATCTTTAACAAAATTGATCACATTCTTAATATTATTTTTAGAATAAATTAAATAATTTAAAAAATACAAAATAATGCTCCAATTTGAATGAAATTTCATCACATAGTTTTCATCTTCAATGTCTTCATAGTCTCTCTCAATCTCTCATATAGATACAATGTTTTTTAAAAGCATAGAAATAACTCTCTCTCATACTTGATTCTCTCACACATATCCTCACTTAATAGTACAATTTAATTACAATAAATAATCCTATCTTGCTCATAGATACCCCTTCCAAGAGATATATTTGATATGAAGAGTCACTAGAGCCACTACAATGTCCCTTGAGAGCTCACTACTATCGTTGTCACTATAGTCTTTAGTTCAAGTCTTCTTCACCTACTTATTCCACTTCTTCAAGATATTTTGAGCTTGCATTCTTCCTCTTCCAAGATTAAAAGACATTCCCAAGCTAAACATCCATCCCACAGAATATTCATAGAGCAAATAGAACATTGAGACAGAGGCTCTACAGAAGATCAATAGAGGGTCAACAAAAAGCATACAAACCAAAACCACTTCAAACCATCCAAAAACATTCAAAATTCTCTTAATAAATCCTAAAAGGACTTATTTACAATCTCAACCTCACCAACAGTAAGAAAATAGATCAAAATAGAGGCAAAATAGACCCAACAGAACCAAATAGACTCATCACAAAACTTATCAAAACATCAAATCTCAACAAAAAACCATCGTGAATCTCCCAAACATACTCAAAATATCCCAAAACACTTCTAAAGTCATCAAAATTCAATCAAAACATCCTCATATAAACCAAAACCATCCAAAAATCAACAAAAAACAACTAAAAATACAGTCATTTTAGCACCACTCAACACATCTATACTGGTAAAAAAATGGTATTGGGTCTATCATAAAGGTTGTTATGGTACTCTTTGTTACTACCTTTGCAGTTACAACATTGTTAGCATGACACTTGATTTTATTAAAGACAATGATGCATTGGTGTCTACTTTAACATCCTTACTTGGCACATAAAGATTGACCTAGAAAATCCCAATGTTGAGGTGGTGCAAGGCATGTGAGGTGACATTGAGCTCATGCATGTAGACTTTGTGCCTATCCATAAGGTCACAAATGATCATTTTCAAAGGACATAGGTTGAATGTCAATGTTGGTGAGATTATACCACTTGTGGAGTCAAATGGCTCAGGGAAGAGCTCTATGATAGGGTTAGTAGAGAAATTCTATGATGTAGTGGATGGAGAAGTGACCATTGATGGTAAGGACATATGGTAATTGAAGCTGTGTTAAACACTGATGCAATATGAACTTGCATTGTTTGCAATATCCATGTATGATCCTTAGAAGCATCATTCTTCAGTGCAATGATTTGCATTGTTACAGACATGTTACAAACCATACAACCCAAAAAGAAGCAAAAGAAGCCCAAGTCAGAAAGTGAATAGAGAAGCTCATTTTGCCTAAGCGAGAAAAGTGGAAAAGAAGGCAAGCTCAGAAAAAACATAGGAGTGCACCAAATATTCTAGCAAGGTGCACCAAATATTCTAGTAGGGAAAGCACATGGTGCAATGTAATTCATTTTAGAAAAGAGTGCTAAGCTCCCTCCTATGCAAATTATAAATGTAGAAGTGTAAGAGCAAAAGAACCATGAAAAGAGGAAAGACATGAGGAAAGAAAACCCTGGCTAGGATGGCTAGTCATGTAAAAAAGGGGATGGGTGCCCAAAGGGATGAGGGCATGTATAAAAGTCAAAAAGTGAATGAAGAAGCTCATTCTTGGTGTGTGGATAATGTGGCTCTCTTCTTCTCTTCTTCTCTTCTCCTTTCTTATGCTTGTGCTTGTGCTGCTTGAGTTTGAGAGAGGGAGTGTGAGAGTGTGAGGGAGTGAGTGAGTGTGAGGGTGAGGGACCGTGGTGGAGAAGCTCTCCATCTTCTCTTCTCTTGTCTCATGCGCGCAACTATGGAGGATGGAGCTTGGAGGTAGAGGATTGAGCTTGCTTGAGCTTGCATCTCGGATCGTGGAGCTACTAGAGTGCTTGAGGGAGGAGGCTACTCAATTGGGCAAGGTAAGCTCACTATACTCATAGGAGCATTCACCTCATGTGTGCTTTCTCTACCATATGTTCTCTCTTCCTTTTAAGTGTAGCTTTCCTTTCTGCATAGGTATCCAATTGTTGCTTCTCTTCTCGTCGAGGGGAAGGGGGCAATGGGATGAGTTCTTCCTCTTGAGGCCCCATCTCAAAACTTTTTTCTGCCTCACCCTCTTGCATGTCCTGTTGTTGCGCTTCCTCAGAAAACCCTAGGGCATCCACTTCTTGTGGGGTCAAGCCTGCCCTTTTAGTAGATAACTCCTCTATTCTTTGAGGCTAAGACTGACACCCATTGCTTGCATCAACATATGCAATCCTACTCTCAGGGCCTTTTGCAGGCAATACCCAACTTCCTCTTCAATGGTTCAACAGCCTCCCCTTCTTCTATTTGAGTGATATCCAGAGTTGTGTTAAGGAAGGCTCATTGTTGGGTCTCTAGGCTCACTTGAGCGGCTTCTGCCCTCCCCTCTGCTAGCACATTGTCTACTTCTACCGGGGCCAAATGGCATGCAAAGTCCTTGACTCTTCTTTCATTATGGTTAGCTCAATCTTCTGCTCTTTTTTTCATTTTGTCAAGGCTCTCCCCTTACCTTTGTGCTAGGATTATGAGCGATTACTCTTACTCTTAAATCTCTCTCTCCAATCTCTTTTGCTCCTTCTATCCCAAGGTTGCCTCCTTTTCCAAAATTTATCTCCTCTTGATACATGTGTGCCCTTTCCTCTTGTGCTGCTTCTAGCATTTCTATGGCATCCTGGATATTCTTCATTTCTTCTTGCAGCTCTTCATACAACCATGCGAGCTCCTTGGCGCATTACTGCATCCTCACTAGGCCATGTTTCTCCTCAGCTAGCCTTGCCTCCCACTTTCCTTCTTTACCTTCAGTTCATGTATTTCTTTCTAGGGGCACATAGCTACTTGGCGAGTCTTCTCTAATTGGAACACTGCCATCATGAACTCCTTTTCGGCTTCTAACTCAACCATTCATATCCTCCTTTGCTTTCTCTAACTACAAGAGAAGCTCTTTGACATACTTATCATAGTTTGGAGGTGGTCTCATCGCTGTGGGAATGGAGGTCGTGGAGGTTTCCACCCTCTGCCTCTTAGGGTCCTTTGGCATCCACCTTGCCAGTTGCTTGGTTCGTGCTATAGGGGTACCTTCACTTGTCCCTTGAGCTATTTCTTTACTAGCCAAGAATTGCACCCAAGCCAACGGTTGTAGGGGTAGTGGGTACTAGGAGAGTAGGGATGGGTTCAATTAGGCACTTGCCCTTGCCTTCTTTCACTGGAGGGGGCATGATCTCTGGAACTTGGGCACTTGAGCCTAGGCCTTCATCTCATGGTGTGCTCATAGCACCCAGCTTGTCATGTCTGCACTGTTGTTCTATTGACATATGCGTGTTGCTAGGGCAATGTCCTCTTCTTCCTTCCTCTTCAATTCTTCCTCTTTTTTAGCTGCTTTCCTCCTTCTCTCCTCTTCAGCTCTTCTTGATTCTTCATTTGATCTCTCAAACTCTTGTTTTTCTTTTTTCTTTCTTTCTTCCTCTTCCTTTTTAGACTCTCTTTAAGCCTTTTGCAAATCTGCTTTCTCCTTTTTTCTCCTTTCTTCTTCTTGCTTCTCCTGTGTAGTCTCTTTTTTTGCTTCCTTAGCCCCTCCACAACTAGATTGTGTTTCCTTTTCCTCCTCTTCATCACTTACTATTCTCTCACTGTATTTTTCTCATTCTTGGTAGGGAGGTGACCTATCAGGTGTTTCATCAACTCCTTCTCCTTCTCCTTGTCCTTCCCCCAAGGCTTCCCTGATGATAGCAGTTAAGGCCCCACAAAACCCGATGGTCGAGGCCTTTGAGGATGATGCCTTTCTTGTTGCCTTAGAAGCAGGGGACTCTCCTCCTATGGGTCTTCCTCCTGTTGCCAATGCCTTTGCTTGAGACTTAATGGTCTTCTGCAGCATGAAACCATTTAGGTTTCTTCATCTAGAGATCTGGTGGTGATGCTCTCTAACATAGGCACATTGATCCAACTCATTATTGAGTTGTACCTTTGGCTAGAGAACAATGCATGCACCATTTTGGCCTACAAATGAATTTATGGATTAGGAATACCAGTCCAAGATGATACCATTGTTAGTGTGGACCATCACTTTGTCCATTCCTAGCATGGCATATGTGTCTCTCTTCGGTTGTCTTTCCACCTTGTTGGCTAGGTCCAAAGCCTTCTCCACCAACTCGAGTGTCAACTCAATCTATACCTGGTGGGTTTCCTCTCCTTTTTGCATGGTCATAGTGCTGTAGTTTTTGTTGAAGGTCCAAAGGAACTCAGCACACTACTCATAGTCCACCATCTACCCAAATGCCTCCATGTACTTTTGTAGATTGCATTGCTCCACAATCTGTTTTACGGCTTGCTCCTCCATGGTTATATCATCCAAGTTCAAGAAATTCCTAAACTTGAACTGATTAAAGGCCCTCATTTCAATTGAGAGGTTGTACTTTGCTTGCTCTTTCTCCAATAATGGAAATTTGCATGTCCTTTCCTGTCCTGCCATAGTGGGTGCATGTCATTAAGCCATGCTCATGATTAGTTATCTTAAAACAATTTCTTGTGGAAAGAAAAATATTATGTGCTTATGGACAATTGAAATGCTTAAGTATAGAAATAGAATTTTCCTTCAAGCAGTTCTATCCATTTTCAAAATTTTATGACACTTTTCCTCAATCAAAAGTTGATTTTTAATCATTCTTTTCTTTTAGACATTGATTGAGGCTTTGTTTTTTCCTTGCATATTTCATTCACCTTACATGTTTGATTCATATTACTCCCTCCCCCTTGGAATTGAGAGAATCCTTCCTAGGATTAAGGGTTGAGAGGTCAAGGGCATTCAACTCATGCTCGTGGTGCTTTATTTTCACAAGAGCCAAGCATAGAAGTTCATATTGTACTCCAAATTTGCATAGTGGTCCATATCAAAAGGGCAGATGCCTACTTGAGTGATGTAGGTGAGAACATCCATTAGCAAGTCACTAGAGTCTATTCTACTAGCAATGTGTAGCTCCTCGTTAGTCAAAATTCAATCTAAATATGGATGGGTCATGATGTGCTCTTGTAGGGGTCGATTATGAATGGTGGTCAACACCCTATAGGAGGTTGGAGCTACGTAAGTGGGGTCATACTTTGAGGTTTTGATTGCATGTTGTTGCTCAGCATTGGTCATGATTTGGTAGCCCTCTTGCTCCCATTGAAGTCGAAGAGCATACCATTTCCTCAAGAAAGAGGAGTCATTGTCAACAAGCTGCTTCAACTCCTCAATTTCTTGGTCGAGAGAAAGGACCATATTCTTGTCGTAAGACGTAATGAGGCCTTGTTTTCACGTGCTTGGTCTCGGGAAATCTCCATGGCAATTAGTTCCTTAGCTAACCCCGGGAGCTTTAACAAATATGAATTCAAATTCTTCCCATGACCAAGCCAACGTATGTACCTCCATTGCTAAAGGCTCGTCCAAAAGACCTAGATCTAGTCGATCATAGCTTTTAGCAAGTGTGGTAAATGTGGCATCCAACCATTGGAGGCAGGCAACCAAGTCATCCCCTGTATTATTTGCTAAATCTATGGCCAAAGTGAGAATTAATCTTTGCTCATAAGAGGGTCTAAGGCTTGCCAGATGTTTGGGGTTTGATTGAACTAGATAATTGGGCAGTTGATTGTTGCAGCTTTGGTTGCTCCTAAGGGTGTGGTTGGGCCCCTTGTGCAATGGGCTTGGTTGGATTTGCGGGTGTCACACTACTAGATACTTGTGAGATCTTAGGGGCACTAGTAGGAATAGGTTGAGGCAATTTGTTAGTAGCAGGCTATGGTTTTAGTCAATGGATTTGTTTAGGCTCTGCTGGTCTATGCATTTGAGGCTTTATGGGTTTCGCAGCAGCTTGAGTCATTTGTGACACTCGTTCTTTTTCTGTCACATGGTTTGGTGTGGTCAAGTTTGAGGTCGGCGTTTGAGTAGTGCCCTTAGCCATCTTGGCTTTAGGTATCCAAATCTGGGTATTACCCTCGTAGTAGCCTTGTGCTTGCAATAAGGTCTTGGGGACCCATTGTGGCTTGACCATTTGTGCTGATACCTATAGATTCTTCTATGCCTCCTAGTTTTCAAATGTGAGTTGCTAGCCTTGCAAGGTCATGATTGTGTACTTCTAGGTGGCGGCCCTTGATGTTTAGGCATCCATTTGAGCTGTGGTTCTTGGGCCTTAGTTTTGATTTCTATGGTTTGCTGGCATTAAGGCTTGGCGGGTTGTGACAAGTCATGACCCCCCTCATTAGGCTTTATGGTGGGTTTCTCTATCAGTGGCTTGCCAGACTTTGATGGAGTCATGCAGTCCTTGTTGAGAACAATGACTTTACGTACGTTGCCGATGGCTAGTTGAATGCGCTATGACTAGTAATCGACATTGCACAGTGCCTGCTTCTTAAATATGCATTCTAAAAGTGATTTTGTACCAGCATCCTTTGTATTGGGCAACACATAAAAGATTATGGGAAGGCTTTAAAACTCGATTGAGATAGCAAACTTGCACTTTCCTAGAAGTGCATATGATTGCCCCTTCCCCCCCCCCCCCCCCCCCATATGGGCTGAGTTTGGCGTTAATGGGCTGCTCTAACTATGGTCTACCAATTTGAATCCAATGATCATGAGTCAAGATATTAAAATCAATGCCCTCATCGATCAATGCATCAAATATATGTGTTTGCTTGGCACTGACAGTGATGCGCAGGTAAGCCGGAGAGTTGACATTGCTTTATTTCATTCCATTTGCCTACAGCTTCTCATCTTCATCTTCAATTTTAGTGGTAGTGGCCAAATGTACCTTGACAGGGGGTTCTAGCAATGGAGGCTCGTGTAGTGGGTGTGTGGGAGGGTAGTACTTTTTTATGTGGCTTCTATTGAAGAAGCTTATGTCCTCACCCTCTAGGGTTTTGAGTTCTACATTACTGATTTAGTTGATGGTGTGAACTCTAAAAGGTCCTAGACCCCGAAACTTTATTTTCTACTTATGGCCTTTGACTGAGTACAATAGTACTAAGTCAACGTGTTCTAAATCTCGTTGCTTGATGTGCTTGTCAAACCAACTCTTGTGTCATGCCTCCTCACATATCAGTGCATGGGTGGCTAGAAGTCAAGTCTTCGATAAGCGTTCTAGCTCCATTAGGCACTCCATCCATGATTCCTTTTCATTCCATCTCTCTTAAAGAGCTATTCTCAAGCCAAGAAATAATGAAGAATTCTACTAGTAGAATTGTTTCAGTTCTGTAGGTCAACCTGAAAGGAGTCTATCCTACAGTCGTTTTATAGGCTATTCATCAGTAAGCCCATAAGGCTAACATTAGTTTGTTATCCTAGTCACTATGCGAAGCAAAGACTACTTTGGTCAGGACATTTACTAGAATATCATCAGTAAGCCCATAAGGCTGACATTAGTTTGTTATCCTAGTCACTACGCGAAGCAAAGACTACTTTGGTTAGAAAATTTACTAGAATATTGTTTGTAGACTTAGTCTAGCCATTTTCTTGAGGGTATCACGGTGAGGATTTTTGATGGGATGATTAGAAAGGTGGACAAGAGGTGAGCAATCACTTCATTGATGAAGTGCCTGTCTTGATAATTAACCAATTTAATGGGGTAGCCAAATCATAAGATCACTTACTCCCATAAAAACTTAGCAGTGGTCCTAGCATTGTTTTTCCTTGTGGCTTGTGCCTCTGCCCATTTCATGAGATAATCTATGGCAGCAATAATATACTTGGGATGTGAGTACTGTGATGCAGGACTAATCAACCCAATGAAGTTGATTCCCCATTTCTTGAATGGTTTTCTTGCAATGATTGGACTTTACTCCATTTTGTCCTTGTGAATATGTACCTTGGTGTGTTGGCACTCATCACAGTGCTTTATGAATCATGCTACATCTTGGAAAATCGTAGGCCACCATAGTTGAGACTACAACACTTTGTCATTGTTGTATCTCCGTTGAAGTGTCCTTCTGCAATTCCATCATTGTCAAGCTTTTTTTTTGAAACTGAAAAGCCCTAGTCAAACTGTAGTTAGGTTTGATTTTTGCTAGCTTAGTTATTTGCATGACAGTTTGTTTTGTTATTTCGTAGTTGGATTTCTTGTATTTTTTTAGCCTAGGATTTTCTTTTGTCATTTTGTTTGATTTGTTGAGTGTGAAACTTGATAGCCTTGGTCGAGCTTGGTATTTTTTTGGACAGGTTGAAGTAGGAGTTTTCTAATAGCTACTGGACATTGAGGAGCTATGTATGTTTTCTTGTCGAGACTTTTGCACATCACGGGGATAATGGGTTCACGAGCACTTCACATTGCACTTATTGATGCACTGCACTCGGGGGTCATCTCCTGTTCTTATTAAATACTTCCATGCCATGGGTTGGGATTATGCACGTTTTGCACCATCGTTGAGCTAGCACGGCATGAGGTCCGATGCAGCTATATGTAGTAAGTTTTAGATGCACACGCACATGAGAGAGCACCTGTCATTGAGCACGCACATTTCTTGTTGCACACACCATTTGGGATGTTCATCACAAAGTTAGGAACCTCTGGTTGAGAGTGTAAGGTGGTTGGGAGAGTTCGAGGGTCGTGAAGGACGCCACCAACTGTGAGAGGGTTGTTCTATTCTGGTCAACATCTTGAGAACCATCATTTTCTAGAGTGATTGTGAGATTTTGGATGGGTGGAGCAGAGATTGATATTTTATTGATGAGAGTTGAGAGGTGAGGATAAGGATTTAAATAATCAAGGAATTTTGTTTGCATTTTGCATGACACACTAGCACATCTAGATAGGCTAGGCACGACTTCTTCAGTGCATCCATATTTTTGTGTGAAGCATCGGTTGAATGGTTGCATAGCATCGATTTTATATTGCATATTTTCTCAAATCATGTATGGTTGAGCACGAAGTTCATTTTAAAAAACCATATTCCTACTAGGGCACACTACATAAAAAACAGGTTCATATTCAGAGAATGTTTATTTTGAAGACTCAAGGATCAAAGGAAAAGATCGTACGTTTTACATCGTTAATGAGTACTTTTTGAAGGAAAAGAGGACATATGTGGTGAGAGTGTGCAATTACAAGAACAATAGGCCAAGGAAGGGAATAAGTTGTCCAAGATAAAAGATGGAGAAAACGTGTAACATCATGTGCCTCTACAAGTGCACCATGAATTTCATGCTCGCACATGCATCTTTGCAGCAACTCATCTTGCCCTAGCCTATAGAGTTGGCATGCTATCAACTTATATGGTTGGACTTTAAGAATGAGTCGCCTAAGTCATACCCTTTTGATGGGTCATTCAAGTAGTCTGTGTTCAAGCACTTGGACTATGCCGTTTGCCCAATATGGCATCAGGTCAACTCTAAATAAATCTTGTTCATTAGACAGGTTAAACAGATGATTGTTTGGCAATTTATTTGTAATGCCCTATCCAACAGCTTCTCCTATGGGTATGCAAGACATATGGTTAGTCATGTAATGCTGCTACCCTTTGCGTACAACCATGGAGAAGTCGAATTCTAAAAGTAGAAGTAACAAACGAGCAATTTTTCCTATAGTGCAAGGTTTGTTACAACAAGGCTTGATGGTCAACAAAGATGGTAAAAGGTGTAGCCAAAGGATAATGCCGAAATTTCTTTACAGCAAACACCATGGCTAAACCCTCTCTCTATTGTTGAGTAGTTCATTTCAATATCCATGATTTGGCTGCTAGCAAAGCTCACTCGGGATAGTAGAGATTGTGTTAAATTGTGTTCACCAAGCTAGCATAGCACAGCTCCCACCGCAAACTTCAAGGCGTCAATGTGAACGTGGAAGTTTATGGTCTAGTCAAGGACTCTTAGAATCAGTGCGGTGGTTAGAGCCTTTTTCAACTCTTCATATGCGTGTTGGCATTCCTCGGTCCATTCAAATATGATCAAAAATTTGTATAGGGGTCTAGCAATTAATGCATAGTTCAATACAAATCGTCGATAGTACCCCGTATGGCCTAGGAAGCATTGAACCCCCTTGTAATCAGTTGGGTGGTGGTAGATTGACAATGACCCTGACTTTCGAGAAGTTTGTGTGGCAATGCCATTTTTTGATACCATGTGCCCTAAGATGCATCCATGCTTTACTTGGAACTGGCACTTCAAGGGGTTTAACGAGAGATGATATAAGTTGCATCGTTCAAAGAGTACGTGGAGCTTATCTAGGTGTTCCTTCCAGCTTGAATGGACACATAGGTCCTCAACAAATACTTCTAGCTCTCACCAAAGCATGTCCTTGAAGATGGTGCATATGAGCCTTTGGAATGTGGCTAGTGCATTCCTCAGGCCAAAGGGCATGATTATGTAGGCAAAGATGCCCCACTCAGTAGTGAATGCGGTCTTTTGCCTATCGCCATGATGCACTTGCACCTAATTGTATCTTGAAAAGTCATCTAGAAAACTATAGGCCTCTTTACCAATAACTCTCTCGAGCATGTGCTCAGTGTACAGCAATGGGTAATTTTCTCTCTTGGTAGTAGCATTAACCTTCTTATAGTTGATGCACACTCTGATTTTTCCATTATTTTTCATTACGATGACTTTGGGCAAGACCCAGTCTGTGTGCTCAATCTCATAGATGAATCCTGCTCTCAACAATTTATTAATTTCCTCTTTGATAGCATGAGCGTGCCTGGGATTCATAGGATACAATCGCTACTTGACCAGCATTGCCTCAGGTGTCATTGGGGATATTATGAGTCACTACACTCGGATCTACCCCTTTTAGCTCATCGAGGGACCAATAAAAGGCGTCTATTGTAATATTCCCACGGGATCCCACATGGGAACCCCCCTCCCTTAATAATTAAAAAGAAATTGAAAATTTTTAAATCTCTCCCCCTGTCATCATCGAATAGGTGGCGGGGGGAGAGGACATGATGACATTGAGGGGGAGGGAGCAGGCGACAATGATGACAGTTGATGTGGAGGAAAAGGAAAGATGGTGACATGACATAGCCGATGATAAAGTGTAAGACAAAGTGGGGGAGGAAGTAGGTGACATCAGAGAGGGAAGGTGACGATGACAAGGACGACAAAGATGACAATAGGGGGGAGGGGCACACGTGTGCCACCTCACTCCACCCCCCCCCCCCCCCCCCCCCCCCCCCCCAACTATCTCTATTTGCCCCCAACAACTGATTGCATGGCAACATGCTCATCTAGCCGCCTAGATGTAAGTGGAGGAGAGGACCTCCATCATGCCTCTCACCCCCCCACCCCCAATAACACCACCCTCCTCCCTATATACCCCCCCCCCCACAATTGTAAGGAAAGAGGGTGATACTACTTCCTCCCCCCTTGTTGTAGGGAGAAAGAGAGGGAGAGAGAGGGTGATAGGGTGGGAAAGAGAGAGAGGGTGAGAGAGAAGGTTCTATAAGATTCCTCCCTTCCCCTCCTTAGAGGGTGGCCACACACATATTCTTCTTTTCCTTTTCCATGAGCTCATCCCCTAACCCGCGAGTCGATTCTCCCCAATTTCCCCTCTTCTTGAGCAAGTGGCTGTTGAAGTCTTGTACAAGTCGTGTCTAAAAGAGAAGAAGATCGAAGATGGGCCCCATGTAAAAAATGCCATGCACGAATGGCAATCCCTCAATGCAACATAGCCTCAAGTGAGGCCATTACTACCAATCCAACTGCAATACCGGTCCCAAGTAATGAGATACATTAGGCTCTGTACTATGCCGTGCTAGAATAGGTCATTGAAAAGGATAAATCTCATCTCAAATATTCAAAGATGAAGTTTGTAAAGTGCTTGTATCAAGGGAAGTTAATTGTATCTAGTTGCTATGCCAAAAATTCGTGCATAGCATAAGCAACATATAAGATTCCAAAGTATTAAGCATCGATTACTCTATACTTAGGGCAATATTGTTTAGAGTTCACAAGGTTACCTAAAGGGTTATGCACATAGACGATGCATGCATGGGAATGATTATATGAAACATACATCGACGGCACACAATTAAATCTTGCATTAAAGTCTTGCATCCATCCTATGAAGGTTTCACATTGAATAACGGTTAAAGAGTTTACCTTGTGCTACCAAACCATGAGTTGATTACAACTCGCACAATAATTCAGGGATTATTTTACATTGGAAGATAGCCTTGCATTGTTACACATTTGTCTCACATTCTTTTCCTTAGGGGAAAGAAGGAAGATAAAGTCAAGTTAAAATTTTGCCTAGTATCGCTCTTTGATCCCAAAGGGGGAGAGCAAATATGCGATGGAAAGGTTATCGTGACTAATCTTGCAATGCTTGGGAAATAATACCATCAGTTTTGTTGGTTGATCAAACAACACCCTAAATGCTTTTACATTCAATTATTTGTTGGATTATCATTTGGATGATTATTCCAAGTACTTGTGATTGATGGTAAATTCATGGCAGGGGTCTATGATGACAAGCTGCCATGGGGGATAAATGAATGTTTTCTTGGAAGATGATATTAGACTGATTGCCTTGATTGTGCTTGATTCTTAATTGGATTAATTAAGAAAATGATATTTTGCGTGGGAGGATCATCTCCAAGGTCACACCATGCTTCAACCCGAGAGGGCATTGCTCGATTCACGGGTGGAGGGTCGAGTGGTGAAAAGGCCAACCACAGAAATTGTGTCTCGCTCCTAGGCCGCTTGTGGGTCCAGTGGAGCTCTAGACACCTCTTGCTTAGTCTGGAATGGAGTTGAAGACTGTCATGAGCCCAACATCTATGGCATTGGAATATCATATTCTAGATAAAGGATGGAATTTGTGGTGCCATGTGATTTGGACCAGTTACTTGTGCAGGGCACAAGGGATACATAATTTCTCTTATATGGGTAGGAGATGAAGATTAACGTGAAGATAAGGAATTTGTTTGAACTTGTTTGTCAAAGGAATTGCTTGCTCTGTATTTGTGTTTGTGCCATAAATTGTGTGAACAAACCATGTTCCTTAAAAGGCTTAATTAAGGAAGCTGGTTTTAAATGTCACACATAAATGTGATAGGACCTAATTAGATAACTAAAGAGCGCCTATTGAGGGAAGTAGGTGGGCAAAACCCCGACGGGTCCGCCGTCCTACGACAAGGTGGTCCCAAGGAATTGGGAGGCTTCTCAAAAGGTTTTACCATCGTTTGACCTTTAGGTATTGTTAGGTTAGAACCCGATTCATACTATTTTAGAGGACTAGAATGGGACTATGCCCTACAGGTAGAGAGGTTGAATGGCACATCCCTCTCGTTTCCCATTCTCTTTTTGAACCAAGTGCGGCATGGGTCTACTTCGACTTGGGAATCTCTGCATAGAGTAGGATGTCCAAAACCCGACACTAGAATAATGACAGGAGACCTTAACAGGGACCCAAATTTAAGGTCGATCCCAGTGGGGATGGGCGTGAACGTTCCATTGCGAGGCAAACTCAAGAAACCCTAGATGATAAACCCCGTAACATTCCATGGGAGGGACGGGTGGCGTTGCTTAGATTCGTCTCTCGATGGATTGCTAAAACATGCCTGGACAACACATTATATCTATATACACTCGTAACAGAGCAATGAGACTTGCTTCCTCTTCCTTGGTCAAGTCGTCAGCTATAAAGACAGGTCGAGGTGTCTCCCCTTCCTTAGCTAGATTAACCTCCTACCCTTCTATTGATTCACTCACTTGCCCTTGTTGTTTGGCTCCTAGCAAGATCACTAACCCTATTGCCTTTCTTAAAATTTATGAATCATTTCGGCAGGTCTTGCGATTTCCTTTGCTCCTCAGCTTGCGGTTCCTTGGGTTGTTTCATTCATTCCTCCTTCAACCTTTGGCACCTTAGGTGGACTAGTAGGTCTCCCTTGGTATGTCTAGGCGGTTGAGGTATCTCAGGATCACTGTCTTAGCTTACTTCTGACTTGGAATCAAACTCTCCATCTTCGCTAGAAGAGGGAGTCTCTCCTCGTGGTCGTAGATCAAATGGTGACTCTATCTTGAGTAATGAGACAACACTTGGTTGGTGGGCTAGGCTTGCTTACTCATAGTCAATTTCACCTATGTGCTCCAACCATGTGCGATCACAATCCATACACATGACTCCTCTCTCTATTTGAAGATATTCTTCTTTTGTAAATTGGATTCTACCCTTATCTATTCAATCACATGTCCTTTCGTGTCATACTCTATTGTATCAATTTCTCCTTCACTCTCGTCTCACTGGAAGGAACAAAAATCTTCATACTTATCATCAGAATCTTCCTTGTCTGAGTGCTCATCATTAGCTAGGTCTTGAGGTTGCATTTCCTTTTCATCAGTGATGGCTAAGGCCCAATTGTACATCAAGTTCAGGTCATGAACCTTGGTCCACCGCCACTTGGGTTCGTCCAAGAGATCCTTGAGCAGTTTGAGATTAGCAGCTAGATTGCTGACTAGCTTGTCCGTCAGGTGCTCTAAGATCTCATGCAGCTCTTGTTTATTTCTTGGGATATCGAATGTAACAGGGGTGGGCCGTCTTTGTGAGCTTCTGGCCATCACAGAGATTGGCACTGAGGGGTTTCTCTGGGCTTACCAACTGCCTTAGCAACTTGTTCATACTCCTCGTTATCCAAGAATGGCAAATCAATTGTAGCTAGCACATGCATCTAATCTCACTCATCCTCAGGACAAGGGATATATTTTGTCAATGGCTCGTAAGATTTTCTAACTTGCATATCTCCCCCTAGTATGATTGAGATGGCATTCATGTTGATTGGTGTTGTCTTCCAAGTATCCATCTCTACTCTCACTGCTTCGGTATGATTGCCTAGGAAGATTAGATCATTGCCCCTGTCCTCTATGACTCGTGTATTCCTTATCCAGGGTCGGCCTAGCAAAATGTTGTAGTCCACTCGCTTCACGACTATGAAGTCTATAGAGGATTGGACTCTCGCGATCTTCACTAGCCAATTCTTTAGTACTCCAAATGGCTTCACTTTCATTCCTTTAGCCAATGTGACATTGAACCTGGCTTTCTTGATAGGTGGGTTATCCCAAGCCTAGAGTACTGCATGGCTCAGCACACTGACTCTTGCCCCATGTCTAAAATTCATTTTCTTGTGGTATCACCTAGAGCTAGGACTGGTAAGATTGTATGCATATTTGTGCCTTCCTAGAAGGTGTTAATGTGCAAGAACTTGGGCGCTGAGTGCAATGTCAGACTTTGTATCTAGGTTACTGCATCATGCTCATGTAAGTCAATTGTAGCATGCTTTATCGATCCTTCTACCCATTGCTTCAATTCTTGCCATAGTGTTGGATGATGCCTAAGTAGATCTCCTAAGCTTAGAGTCACTAGGGTGGTCACTAGCATTGTAAGAAGATTGCTAGCTACTTGCTTTTTTCATAGTCATGCGCTCCTTGGCCAATGTCCTTGATTGGTTTGCTCACTCGTAGCATTTAAGCTCTGTGTAGGTGGTATTTCTTGAGGCGCAGATGCATCTCTCAACTTTGGTCGTGGAGGAAAAACTAGTGTGCTTACACTTGAGAGATCATCGATCTCATTCTCCCAGATGGGCTCAGCGTCCTTAAGGTGCTTCTAGGCTTCCTTCACCCATTCTTTAACTTTTTCTATGGCTTCTAGTTGGTGCTTCGGGTTAGGGTACTCCCCTACCTTAGCACTTCCTTTCTTAGCAGTCTTTGAGGTGGATGTCTCTGCCTCTACGTCTATGATCTTCTTTCTAGTAGGCATTGTTGTGGCACTCTTAGTTTTGAGCATGACCTTTGCATCGGTTTTCTTTTTCCTTCGCCTATGACTTTTCTTTCTGATTGAGGCTGCATCTAAGTTGCTAGACCCTGATAGTGATATGTCGGCTTGCTTCGTTTGCACTTGGATCATGACATATAATGGGATGAGCATGGCCTCCCCGTCAAGTGTCTTGATGCTGAATAGCCCCAATGGGACTGATGGCACGATTTTCAAACTAGAGGATGGTTTTCATCTAGGGAAATTGGCAAAGAGATGAGTGATTCCACACTCAGTGCATCTGAGATTAGCCTTATCTCAATTTGCTTGCTCCCTCTTGGGGCAACATGAAGAGATATGTCTTAAGTGACTGAAAAGTCCAACAAGTGGCTCCCCTAAGCCTCTATCTCTCCCTCTTCCTAAATCCATCACCCATACTGGTCGATAATCCATGAGGATTGGATTGCTCTCTTTGTCATACGAGACATAAGGTTTCACATAAGGCTCATCGCCGTTTAGCTCCTCCACATAGTGGACTGGAGTGTTTCTTGGTGGATGGGTGATGTAAGGTCTAGGTGGCCTAGGTATACTTATGGGATTTGTCTCCATCCTAGGAATGGCTGGTTTAGCATCATTGGGTGCCAAGAGAACCAATGGGACTCCCCTCCCAAAGAAATTTGGTGGCCTATTCCCTAGGTAACGCTAGTTGTAGGGTTGTGAGTATGGGAGCCATATTGGTTGTATGCAATGCATGGCATCATGACTGAACCTACCGCAATTGCTACAAGGTTGGGACCTAGGATCCTGACACTCAGTTGGTAAGTGGTTTCCGCCACAATACACACTAGATGTGTGGGCACGTAGGTCTCCTCATAATCTCTTGTAGTCTCGCGAGCTCCATCTTCATCTCTGCTAGCTCTTGGTTTTGGTCAATACTCTTTCCCTTATCTTGGCTACTTGGGACATACTATTCGCTAGATGTGGTTTCCCTTTCTGAGGTTCTAGAGTTGGTCTCATCATGGCTTGAGATCCTTGAGATAGTTATCCACTCTTATGGCCTCTTCAAAGACCCTATTTAGCGCGTCTCGCTACAAGCTTGAGTTGCCTACCAAGGCCTTGTAGAGTTCCTCACTTCGTATTCTATTGCTAAAGACCGTGGTGGACATTGCTCTTTCTGTGGGTCATTTGTTTGTCAAGATTCTCTTAAAGAGACTCCTCATGAGGGTCACATAATCCCTAATATCTTCTTTATCTCTTTACTTCATGTTCATGAGCCGTACAATTAAATTGTCTGAGTATCCAGTCTTCGAGAATCTTTTGATGAGAGCTTCTTAAGATGGTTGAAATTGTTATGTTGTGCGGCATCTAAGCTAGTGTACCAAGTCCTTCCTTTATCACCTAAGTATAGGCCAAAGGCTTATGAGCACTGGGTGAGATCGGTGAGGCCGTTGGCCTCACAGACCACTCAAATTGCCCTAGAAGTTGTAGGAATCATCGTTCAGATGGTACTTGTCTAACTACTTAGAAACAACATGGATTTTTCACTGACTCTTGGAGCCCTGGTTGACTCCTAATCCTACGAGCAATGAGTTTTCCAATGCTGTTGTGCTATGGTCTGTTGATGTGTTATCTAATGGTCACTTCATGAGAAGCTCGCTCATTGTAAGGTCTCCTTCTAGCGCGGGCTCTCTCTCTCTCTCTCTCTCTCTCTCTCTCTATGTGTCAAGTCCTATTTGATTTTTTATTTGCTAAGGCTAATGGATCTCTTGCATTTCTACATTCTGTCAAGCTTCTAGCTTGTTGTTCTTGATTGTATGCAACTATGCCTTGTAAAGCTTTATGTGCTAGTTTACTTTCCTCTTCGAGATCCACTATGATATCCTTGGATGGCCTACTGTGGTAATCCATCTGGGTTTGCAAGTTGTACTTGCTCACCATCTGTTGGATTTCATCCGATAAATCCCCCAAATCAAGCTCCTCATTGTGTCTACGGTTTGTATTGATCTTTGCCATGTCTGTAGGATCTCTTGCTCCACCGGGGTGTCAACGAGATTGATCAAGTCAGGTAGATTCATGTCCCCAATGATGTTGGTCCTCGATGAGTCTGACTCCTATGTTGTGTCTTTTTGCTTGATCCTATACTTGGGGTTCTCGATCACCCAGTTAAGTTTAAGGGTCTTCTTCTACTGGTGGGATTTTTTGAATTGTTAAGTCTGTGTGGGTTCCTTGTTATTTAGAAATAGTCCTCAATTAATGTTCACTCAGTGTGTGGGTGTACTCTTTTCCGTGCACGGTGTGAAATCATGCTTTCATTTTAAGTGCACTTCAAGTGTCGAAAACAATATGAGTGCAAACACAAGGTGGTAGGTGAAAATCTCACACTCTCCCTTACATACTCGACCTAATAGGGCTTTAAGCTTGGTTCTTGGCCGCTCTCACTAGTCTCTAGGGTTTGCACTACGTCTTTCCGCTCATTCAAGATTAAATTGGGGTTTGCTAGTTAGTTTACAACTCTAACAAGGGCTAAAGATTGATGGGGCTGTCAATGGCATGTCTAGCCGTTCGACTGCGATTTCTAAGGTCAGAACTCCTTGTAAGGATTTTGGCAGATTCCCCTATTGCAGGCGATGCTCTCCTTCATCTGGGATGCGTGAAGTATGCCAATTTTTGCTTGTCAGAGTCTGGTCTGATTTTGCAGAGTCTGATTTTGCATCCCATTCCTAGAATCAGACGTCCAATTTTAACATGTGTTTGATTTTCATGAACCGATTCTTGCGTGTCTGATTGTGGTGTGTCTGATTTTGTCAAATCAGATTTTCAAAATTGAAATGGTGTGTCCGATCATCGAAATCAAACAGGGTATGTCTAATTGGATAGGATGGTTGAGTCTGATGTTTGATTCTCAAAATTGGATAAGGTAGGGTGGTCCGCCTATTTGAGTGTCCGATTTGTCCAATCGGATGTCTAATGGTCCGATATCAGACTAGCAAGGTTGTCTGAGTCTCACCTGTCCAGTTTTCAAAATTGGACAAGGAATTGGGTCTGAGTTTCCAATTCACCAGAATCGGATGTCTAACTGTCCGATTCTAGGAATCGAACAATATGAGGTTTGTCCAATTCCGACAAAGTTGAAGCAACATAATCTACGTAAATCACCAAAACGAGATGATTTTAAGCATGTAATGCTTCAAGCAGCTCCAGATCACCAATAACCAAGATTTGTGTATACGTGGTGTGGTCGGAAAATGCCTATATGCACTAATCCATTCATCTAAAGGGATAGGTATTTCCAAGCTCTCTCTCTCTCTCATACACATACACGACACTTATCACACTCACAGCACCGTATTTTCAGTTTCCAGTTTTTAGCTTTTCATTCAACACTTTTATTTTGGATAGCTGGACCTCATCAGTTGTATCGCAGTTTGTCTCATAGGCCAGTTTTGGTCTTTAGAAGACGTTAATATAACTTTCTCTCTCTCTCTCTCTCTCTCTCTCTCTCTCTCTCTCTCTCTCTTTGTGCTCCTTGCTTCTTTGGGTTTTAAACCTTTGCTACACTCAGTCTTGACCTCCCCGATCACTCCTCTTGCAACATTAATACATTTAAGCACTCTTTTTCTCCATTTTTCCCTTGTTTGTGTTGTGTTTGGGCATGTTTCATAGCAGCAACCAAAATACTAACCATTAAATTCTTCCTACTTGCCTAACCATTAAAAAACCAAAATACTAAGTTGTTTACAAAGATTAAAATCCCAAAATCTCCTACCTATCTCAAGCTCTGGTTCAGGGATGCAACCCTTACTTCATCGCTCAATTTGAGGCACACTAGTGCTCAATCTTGAATCCATTGGTCTCAAAAATGGAACCAAAATATAGAGGGTGCTCACGTTCAACCGCCAAGATCCACGAACCACTTATTTTTTCAAGTGTTTCACGTAACCACAAATGGCTATCTCTCACCTAGCTGATGCGCCTTCGATCCTATCGGAGTATAGTGAGCTTACATTGATGTCGGAATGAGTAGCCTCCTCCCTTAAGTAAGCCGGTAGTGTTGAGATATCAAGCTCCACTTGTGATATGCCAGGGTGACCGTTGTGCATTTATGTCACCGACTTGTCAGTTGTAGATGCAGTTGGTACACCGCCCATGAATAATAGCTAGATGACAGCTATCCTAATCTACTCTAGTTTGTGGCTCAGTTAGTATGCCACCTTAGTTAGTTGTCTTTGGTTTGAGACCCATATATAGGGTTCTTCTATTTCTTTGTAAGAGACTTCTTTTTGGCTTACACAACTAAGAAGAGAAAAACTGTTTTCAGCCTCCACCTTTGTGTGTATTCCCCTATTGTGCAAGCAAGAAAGCTACAAGTGAGACTCCTTCCTTCTCTCCCACAATCTTGACATGGTATCAGAGCCTTGTTCGTGGTAAGGAGCTCAAGAAAGCAAGCCAAGCTTGCGGTGTTCTGGTAAGAGGAGCAGTGTTGCTTTCATTTTCTGTTTTGGAAGCAGATCTCTACAGGTAGCACAGCCCGAAATTGCAAGAGTGCATTGTCTTAGGTTGAGACGCCTTTCGCGGTGAAGCAAGAGGGCAGTATATGTTGTGAGAGAGGGCTTTAGCCCATGGTGACCCTGTTTTTTTTATTTGAGACCATTTCGGGGCCTGTTTTGGAGGCGGAAGTTTTCTACACGCACTCAGGAAAAGGCCCAGTTTTATGCTGTGCAGCCAGGCCCAGTTTTATATTGTGCAGCCACTATTCTACAGGTCGGTGAAAAGTTACAATAGAAATTGCATCATATGCCTGTGCGCAAAGACATTGGGAGTTACAGAATCATCCTTGTTGCCTGTTGATGCAAAATCGTCACTAGGAAGTGACTGTGTGGTTAAATACCACTTTCGTCAGTTTTGCAGATTTGCCCTTGTGAGGCTGAAGCTGTGTTCTCTGCAATGACAGAATTTTTTGCAGTATTCTGTAATGGCATCTGATTCTCTTTCACAGATTTAACTGAAAAGCTTGACAAGAACAACTTCCAAGCATGGAAGTTTAGAATGAAGAATTTCCTTATGGGAAAAGGATATTGGGAATTTGTTGCAGGAAATGAAGAAGAACCAGTTCTTCTTTATGTTCCCAATCAACAACAAATGCAGGCATTCAAAGCATGGCATGAGGGAGTCAGGAAAGTTATGTACTGGCTGTCTATCAGTATTTCAGACTCTATGATTGTGCATATTCAGGATGCAAGTACGCCAAAGGAGGCATGGGATACTTTGTCAAAAATGTATAGCACAAATACGCAAGCCAGGAAAATGCAGCTCAAGCAAGAGTTGCATAATGTGCAAAGAGAAAGTATGAGCATCAATGACTACCACATGAAGGTGAAGAAGATTGCAGATGCATTTGCTTCCATTGGGTCGCTAGTGGAAGATGATGATTTAGTTTCTGTGACCTTGAATGGTCTAGGAAAGGATTATGCACAGTTTCGGACATCCATTTCAGTTCGTGAAAGATTTTCTGATTTTCAGGAGTTGATTGCTCTTCTAATTTCTGAGGAGCAGAGAAATGGTGGTGCATCTTCTTCAGGAGGAACTTCAAAAGAAATTGTCTTCTACTCAAATGCTGGAAGAGGTAGAGGTAGAGGTAGAGAAGGCCGATTTGGAGGCCGTGGTAGAAATCAGAATATGCACCAAACTCAAGAAAACCAGTCCTATGGAGGAGGACGTGGTAACTCTAGAGGCAAGGGGAGCCAAAGAGGTCGTGGTGGATGGCAAAGAGGCCAAAATGCAAACAGCAATAATGAATACTACTACTGTGGTAAAATGGGTCATATGGCTAAAGACTGCTATAAAAAGCAGAATGACATCATGAATGGGAAATTGCAACAAGGGAATTATGCATCTTCTAGTAGACAGGGTGATGACAGAAATGAGCATTTGTTTATGGTGTAGCACATGAACAATTCTGTGACAAGTGCAGAAGAAAGCAACGATGTGTAGTATGTTGACTCAGGTGCATCAAATCACATGATAGGTCATGCAGAATGGATGGAGGATGCAAGGAAAATGGAAAACCAGGATTTGTGGAGTTGTACAGATTGGAAAATTTCCTTTGTCTATGCAGGATGGGAAAAAGAAATACCTGTCCGATGTATTTCATGTCCCGAATATCACCAAGAATCTGGTTTCTCTTGGTCAAATGGTTGAGCAGGGCTTGCAGGTCACATTTAATCCTCATGGATGCTTTGTTGAGGATATGAAAAATAAAGGTCGCTTGATAGCAAAAGGAAAGAAGAAGGGCAGAATGTATACGTTGGATGCAGACATGTCTGAATTGAGTGCAGCAATGTTTGCACATGGGACCGGTGTAGTTGCAGAAATTGATATCTGGCATAAACGCATTGGTCATGTTAATGTACAGTGACTTAAATTAATGCAGGCCCAAAATATTGTTGCACGATTGCCAAAATTCAAGGTTGCAGAAATGCATAAGGTATGTGAAGCCTGCCAATTTGGAAAACAGACAAGGAAACCATTTCCTAGACATGTTCAAGAGAGTGAGAAGCCATTGGAATTAATCCACTCTGATGTGTGGACTACTAAAGCTGCATCTCTTGGAGGCTATCATTATTTTGTCACTTTTATTGATGACTATAGCAGAAAAGTTTGGGTGTATTTTATGAAAAAGAAAAGTGAAGTTTTTGGGCATTTCAAAACTCTTAAAGCTATGGTTGAAAAAGAAATAGGCCTGCAAATAAAATGCCTAAGGTCAGATGGAGGGGGAGAGTACCTCTCAAATGAGTTCGCAAGGTTCTTGCAGGAGCATGGCATAAAGCAGCAATATTCATGCAGTCATACCCCACAACAAAATGGAATTGCAAAAAGGAAAAACAGGCATATTGGAGAGGTATCTCGTGCCATGCTCAATGAAAAAGACCTGCCAGATTTTTATTAGGCTGAGGCAGTTGCTACAGCAGTCTACATAATGAATAGGACTCCCACTGTAGCAATACATGGGATGACTCCAGAGGAGAGGTATACTGGTAGGAAACCGGATATTTCTCATTTAAAATTTTTTGGTTGCATTGCCTATGTTCATGTGCCAGATGAGTTGAGATCCAAGTTGGATCCAAAAGCTGAGAAGTGCATCTTTATTGGTTACTCTCTGCAGCAGAAAGGATATAGATACTATAACCCTTCTACTCGTAAGTTTACAGTGAGTAGAGATGTTGTTTTTGATGAGATGAGTAGCTGGTATAAACCAGTAAATGTGATTGATGATGTAGATGCACAAAATGGTAATGCTGCACAGAATTCGCAACAGCAGTCACAAAATATTAGTGGACCTAGAGTGTCCTCTAGTAGTGGTTCATATTCTTCACCATGGATAGGCAGATTGAGATTAGGAGAATCTCTTCAAAACAATGCAGATAGTGGTATGCAGGTTTCACGAAAAGGAAAAGAGAAGGTAGATCAGCCTATGTTTGATGTGAATGCAGGTCACTCTTATGTGGATGGTGAATCCAGTGGCTTAGAACAGAGCATTGATGATGAGTTGGGTATTCCTTCTATTGTTACACCTGGAGTAAGGAAGACCAGGGATGTTTTGAGAGCACTTGGGAGTGAACCTACTTTGCGCAGGTCTACCAGAGCTAGGTATCCTGTGGATAGACTGAAATATGATGGATTTACAGCCATTCACTATGCATATATGGTCAAAGTGATACAGGAACCAGAACCCACTTCTTTTGAGCAAGCCATGGGAAAAGAAAAATGAGAGAAAGTCATGGATGAAGAAATGGATGCCTTGGAAGCAAATGCTACATGAGAGTTAGTACCTTTGCCTAAAGGTAAGAATGCAATTGGCTGTAAGTGGGTTTATAAGGTGAAGCACAATGCAGATGGTTCTGTGAACAGATACAAGGCAAGATTAGTAGTCAAGGGGTATGCACAAACATATGGCATTGACTATGAAGAAACATTCAGTCCGGTTACAAGGATGGCAACCGTAAGAGCAGTCATTGCTATGGCTGCATCAAAGGGATGGTCTTTACATCAGATGGATGTAAAGAATGCCTTCTTGCATGGTGATTTGCAAGAAGAGGTATATATGGAGCAGCCACCAGGTTATGTGCATGCTGTTCATCCTGAGTTTGTTTGCAGGTTGAAGAAAGCCTTGTATGGCTTGAAGCAAGCACCTAGAGCATGGTCTGACAAGATAGGACAGTATCTTGTCACTATTGGCTTTCAGATTTCCAAGGCAGACTTCTCACTTTATGTAAGAAAAAGAGAGAAAGGTATTATGCTATTTGTCATTTATGTTGATGATTTGATTATGACAGGTGACAGTGATGAAGATATCCTTCATGTGAAAATGCTATTGAAGTAGAAGTTTGAGATGAAGGATTTGGGAGAGTTGCGTTATTTCTTGGGCATTGAGGTGATTAGATCACCAAGTGGGATACAGCTCTTGCAGAGGTAGTATGGATTGGACATGTTGTCCAAATATGGGATGATAGGCTGTAAGCCTATTTCAGTTCCTTTGGAGCAGAATGTGAAGCTGAGCACAGATGCAGGTGAGCTTCTGGAAGACCCTACTATGTACAGACGCATAGTAGGAAGTTTGATTTATATGACTATTACCAGGCCAGATTTGAGCTATGCTGTTGGATTGGTAAGTCAGTTTATGTAGGCTCCAAGGAAACCACATTTGGATGCGGCTAGACGCGTACTCAGGTATGTGAAGTTCACATTGCAGTATGGACTATGTTATGAGACTGGGGTTCAGATACAGTTGTATGGATACACTGATGCTGATTGGGCTGGTAGTATTTCTGATAAACGATCTACTAGTGGATATGTGTTCTCTTTTGGGAGTGTTGCAGTCACTTGGAGCAGCAAGAAACAGCGTACAGTTGCCTTTCGAGCACAGAGGCCGAGTACAGGGGTGCAGCAATGGCTGCATGTGAGGTAGCTTGGTTGCATAAGCTACTTTATGATATGCATCAGCCTCCTACAGATGGGCCAGTTGTCATTTATTGTGACAACATGAGCAGTATACACTTGGCAAATAACCCAGTCTATCATGCTAGAACAAAGCACATTGAGGTGCATTATCACTATGTGCGGGAGAGGGTTTTACTAGGTCTTATTGATCTAGTTTATGTCAGCACAGAGGATCGGGTAGCTGGCATATTTACGAAGGCATTGGGCACAGAGAAGCTGCGCAAGTTCAGAGACCTGCTTGGTGTGCAGGAATTGGGATTGAGCTCGAGGGGGAGTGTTGAGATATCAAGCTCCACTCGTGATATGCCAGGGTGATCGTTGTGCATTTATGTCACCGACTTGTCAGTTGTAGATGCGGTTGGTACACCGCCCATGAATAATAGCTAGATGATAGCTATCCTTATCTACTCTAGTTCGTGGCTCAGTTAGTATGCCACCTTAGTTAGTTGTTTTTGGTTTGAGACCCATATATAGGGTTCTTCTATTTCTTTGTAAGAGACTTCTTTTTGGCTTACACAACTAAGAAGATGAAAACTGTTTTCAGCCTCCACCTTTGTGTGTATTCCCCCATTGTGCAAGCAAGAAAGCTACAAGTGAGACTCCTTCCTTCTCTCCCACAATCTTGACAGGTAGCTCCACGATTCATGATGCAAGTTCAAGCCTCCACCTCCAAGCTCCATCCTCCATAGCCATGTGCAAGAGAAGAGAAGAGACTCCATCATCTCCAAGCTTCCTCACCCTCACACATACACTCCCTCACACTCTCACACTCCCTCTCTCAAGCACATACAACAAGCAAGAAGGAGAGAAGAAGAGAAGAAGAAGAGTCCACTTTAGCCACACACCCAAGAATGAGCTTCTCCTTCACTTTTTGAGTTTATATACAAAGCACTTATCCCTTTGGCCACCCATCCCCTTTTTTACATGACCGGTCATTGTGGCAAGGTCCTCTTTTCCCATTCCCTTCTAGTTGCCCTTCTCTTTACCTATGCCCTTCTACCTTTTACAATTTGCAATAGAGGGAGCCTGTGCTCTTTTACAAGATTTTTAGGGATTTCCCTGCATTTAAAAAATGTGCCTTTGCCTTTGACTTAGCTTTTGAGACCACCCTTACGCTTTTGGCCGTTTCCCTTCCTACTTTTTTTGCTGTGTTTGCATTTGGAGTTTTCTTGGACTTCTTTTTCTCCATCTTGAACCGAGGTTAACACACATGTATGCATAATGGCTCAAGTTTTCTATCCTCTTTTTTTTGCTAGCTATATATATATATTGAACTTGCTTCCTCTAGAGAGAGGGTCGTTTTTTACATAGACCCTGTGGTCTTGGGACCTTTGTACAATCTCTCTCTCTCTCTCTCTCTCTGTGAAAGTTTTGAACTTTTTAAACCCAATTAACCTCAATAACATGCACATTACTTTTTTAAAAATTACAATTAGAAGCGAGTGCTAATCAAGAGAATTATTATAGGATAGCTTTTTGCAATAGCAATTTATTTTGATCAAGTTCTAGTACCACTGCTTTGGATTGATAACTTGTTTTCTTTGTTTTTATAGATGAGACTAGAGTTTGATTTTATATATAGGGACATGTATGTTATTTTGCAAATACTATTGGCAAGGGCTACTTCTTGATTAGTTTATTTTCTTTCAAGGATGTGGTCAAAGAGACTAACCTACATGTTCCTTTAGAGTTGCCCACAAATTTTTGTGCTACCTGGAGCACCTTAGACTAGATTTCCACATTGTAGAGACCATGAGCACACAAAACATGTGATTTCCATAACAACAAAATGGCAATGCTAGTAGTGAGTGAAGAACATGCCTCAACTCACTTCTTCTCAACCATTTTTTTGGATTTCTAAAGGTAAGTGGATTTTGTAATGCAAGTTTATTTTATCAATCAAAGCTTGCATTTTGGTGACAAGATTTTATTCGTGCAGGAGATGAATTTACATACATACTTAGATTTTGATGTAAAGAAGTTCAAATCCACAATAATCCAACATCTTATAATTGTGATTGGAAATCATAGAAGAGAGCAGGTGGTTGTCCGAGCGCAATAATTTTCTAAAGAGAGAGAATAAAGGTGTGCCGACACAAAGAAGCCCAACTAAGGGTTGTGGAAGAGCAACAACAAGCCATCATTTAGTATGAGCTCAATCAATTGAAAGTTAAGGAGTGGTTCAATTCAATTGAGGGCAACGGTGCAAAGGGAGCCGCAGGCACAAAGGGTATCCCCGCCTTGCAAATGGAGTCACAAAGGTTGTCACATGTGCAAAGGGTGTCATAGGAAGCAATGTGATGTGATATAGAGTTGGCATGACATGAAGCCTTACTAGTGGTTGGGCTTGGAAAAGGCCATTCAAAGCTTGAAGAATTAGTCAAAGGAAGGGGGGAATATTACAACCCATTGGCATTGTTGTGTGGGGACAACATGGTAATGATCATAAAAGAATACCCCATTTTTTGGTCAGTTGTGTTACTTTTTCTACCTTTGTACATTTCTTCTCCAATGGAACCATACAAAATATCAATAACATCAATAATACACTCAATCAAATGTCATTCCTCAAGATTAGATAGCTAGACATTTGTGTAATACAAATGTATACTATCATAACCAAACCTAATGGCAAATCTATAAAAAGTCAATCACTAAGGATCGAATACTTAGAATGATTAGGCCTATGGAATGCAAGGTTTGAGATTCTGAGTCTCAAATGGAGCTCTTGATGCATAAACACATTTTGTACTTGCAACTCTTATATACTCTTCTTGCTTGTTTCAAGTCTCCAGTATTTGATTCTACCCTTCCAACAACAAGCTGAGATGAACAAATTCTCACACCTTTGTCTTTTTTTATGTCTTACGTGTTTGTGCATGATGGTAATCCAAGCACCTTTGCTAATAATAGTTGGAATCCATTCTCCATTGTGTTGAAATGAATTAAACATTGATATGGATGCAATCTAAGATCTTGGGCACCTTTCTGAGGGTCAAAACTTTGTATCTATGGTTGAGAAAGGGAAGGAAAGGAAAGGAAGAAGACAAAGGAGCAAAGAACATGGGAGGGGAGGGAAGTTTGAAGCACTCACCTTTTTGTGATTTGAAATTATATGTCATTTTACAATTACGATTGTCATTAGTGTAAGGTGAACTAAACTCCATGCCATTAATGCAAAGAGTGATATTACCACTACCACATGAGTTAAAATATAGATATTTTTATTTAAAATTAGAAATATTTCTATCTATTTTAGAAAATAATTTTTTTATTATTAAAAATAGGAGTTCTATTATAGAGACTTTGCTCCCATTGGCCCAAAACACGCGCATGCACACACACACACACACACTCTCTCTCTCTCTCTCTCTCTCTCTCTCTATATATATATATATATATATATATATATATATATATATATCTCTCTCTCTCTCTCTCTCTCTCTCCTAAAAGGCTATTTTGAGACCTCAAAACTCTCCTAATGCAAGACTAGAAACCAACGAAATAACCATAAGGAACAAAACCAACCAAAGAAAGACTTGAGATACTGAAACTTGTAGTAAAAACTAACAACCACAATGGAAAAGGAATAACTATTGAAGGATATCCCTAGATAATTGAGCAATACATTAGGTAGCTCTTGAGCTATGGCTAAAACAAACATTGAAAAATTATCATCATTAGACATAGAGTAGTAGCATCAAAACCTTGTTGGAAAAATTAAGAAAATTCTTGATACACTAATGGAACTAACCATAGCTACAAAATGTAAGAAAAAAAGCATGAAATAAGGGATAGATGATAATAGGAGGTTGCTACAAAATTTTGAGCTCGTAAAACATTCAGGCAATTGGGTTAGTAATCTAGTGCAAGGCTACTTGATAACTCTTATGCCCTCCATATCACAATCCGCATGGCCAATTCACTTCTCATAGGACTGGTTGTTGCACATATTTCTAAGGATCAAGCTAAAATATCCTTAATTGCTAAAGCAACTTGAGAAGTATAGAGTTAAAAATGACCTCTATAACTTCATAAAATCATTTGATTAGGTTTGTGAGGCCAATAACCTCACCTTTTACCCAAAAACGATGCAAACCTTTAGAGTTTTCTTAGGTGACAAATGAGAACTTGGCTCATTAGGCTAAATAGTACTTAACAATCTCACTTCTTTTCTATTAAGAACCTATCCATTATACATTTTACAAAAGCTAGATGTGGGGATAACCTCAACATATAGCTTGTGAATCTAGAGCAATAGGAGGGAGAGAGTATATCAAACTATGTCTCCATGGTTCAGAGACTATATAAACAACTTTCAATTGAAGAGAGGCCTAATGCCAAAGTAGTTTAGTAAGGCCATTATGAAAGGCATTCAAGACAAGCGAATTTAAAAGGCCATGGCTAGTAAGTTGACATTGGGTGGATCCAACCTTAACAAGGTCTTGGATGAGGCCATGCACATTGAAGTCTTAAACCAAGGGAGAAACTGAGATAAGAAAGATAAATTAGGAAACAATGCCGCATCCATAAGAAGTAGCTCAAAACTTAGCATGACCCAAGAATTTCTCACTACTTTTAAATAGCAATAGATAGAGATAGCCAATCTCATTGATACCCTAAAGCAACTATGACCTTACTAACAAAACATACAGTGTGTACACTCTAGAGGCAATGGCCTACCATTTGGATATCCATGACCACCCTAAGTAACTATGGATGCCTTAAGCATGAAGAAGCCTATACAATAGAGTCCCTAGATGGCTCCCGTATCTAAACACAACAATGGGAACTTTTTGCCAGCCTAAGAAAGGCTCTTGTAAACAATGCATATTATGGTTTCTCACTAATCTTAGCTACACAAGTATCTAGGAAATATACAAACAAGCACTATTAGGAACTCTCAAAAACTTTTGTAATATTGTTGGCCTTTATGTTATAGTTGTCTTATCACAATTCTAAACATCATGCAAGCTCCAAGAAATGATGATGATTAGTATTTGGTCCATTCTTGAAAAATTGGCACATCAAGGATTTGGAGAAACTCAAAAAAATATTTGTGGAAAGAGATTGTAAAGGAGGGTATTCATGGTAAGGTAGCTAGGCAATTAGTCAGAATCCCATAAGAGACTTAGTGAGAGCACAAATGAAGTCTCATGAGGTTTTTATCATAGGAACACATTATTTTGAAGATCCAAAAGGGTTTAACCCTTATAGCATGAGAATGGGGGTGATCAAACATCGTTTTTAATCAAGACTTATAAAGGTTAATAGGAAGAAAATGAAGTTGATTGCATATGTGATCATTGACCTAATCTTGTATGCATCTTGCTGGCTTAAAAATAGCAATTTTGACAAGTGTGTTTAGCATGTAAGCTAAGATGAACTTGGCAAGTGTGTTGGAGCTTGACAAGTGTGATATGAGTTAAATACTTAGCATTTGGGCCATGTGGACTACAACCATGGATAGGTTAGTAGGTAGGAGGCATAGTTGGTTAAGTGCACTATTAATAGTCATGAGCTTTGTTGTGGAGTAGAGGGGATCGTTTAGGTACACAAAACTACTATTTGTATTCTTCCTCTCACCATGATGAATCCATATGCATGATCTACTATTGTCTTTCTCTTGTTATGAGTTATCATTCTTCTCTTTGTCCTCTCAAAATCGTGTGAAGTTCTTGGGATTGATAAGAGTTGGAGTAATATGCATTCTAGAACACTTAAGCTATCGTGAAGTTTGATAAGAGGAGGCCCTTGACTATGCATTCTAGAAGACTCAAGCTATTGTGAAGGATGATAAGAGGAGGCCATTAACTATGCATTCTAGAAGATTATGGACTGATCTATTTATGGTACTTTAGTATCACTATATGTAGGGACATTGCTTACATATTTGTATACAAGCATATATGTAAGCCAAATTTATGTGATGAAGCTTATTAATATTCTTGATTTAGTATTAAATTGATCCTAGAATCATATTGCAAAAACATTTAAATATCTTGATACATTTATAGAGCATGTTTATATGTGTGTAAAGCCAAATGAGATGTGCATTAAGATGTGAAGTTAATGCAATGTTCTTAGCTCATTGTGTGAGCATAATATACATGGCACGATAGGCTCAATTAAAGAGAAATTATCATAAGGTTTCATTGGATATATAGTTTAGGCTTGATCCCATTAATGTTGGTCTTTTGCTCCATAAACATTAGTGAGAACCACACCCCCATATATTATATTTTTGTGCAGTAAACATTATATTAGTCTAAGCTACCAAAGCTTTTGAAGTTTGACTTATGTTTCTTTATATCAACCTCCATGAATCCTCTTGCCATATGAAACATGCTTTTAAACTCTGATGCAAAGCACCGGGAGAATACCTATGAAAAGCGTCATGATGAGAATCTAAGCACAGAGTGCCTAGTTGTAGTATTATAGGAGAGAGTTGCTAGAATATTTTTGAGTCAAAGAAGGGGACACCGATGCACACTTCTATGGCTTTGGAAAATTTTAGCAATTCTCTCCTTGAATACTACCTTAGACCCTCTCTTACTTTAATTGCTTTGAATCTTTATCAATACTCACATAAACATGCATGTGGGTGCATGCGCACATGCACACACATTTACCTCTCTTTAGCTTAAAATAATTTTAGCAACTCTCTCGTATAATACTACTCCTATAATACTACAATACTAAATTTGGATTTCTCCTATGTTAATAGCTTTGGATTTTTATCACAATACACACACACACACACACACACACTCTCTCTCTCTCTCTCTCTCTCTCTCTCTCTCTCTCTCCAAACATTATTTTCAAACTCCTCTTTTTTCTTATATCTCATCAAAAAATCAATTTTATCTCACTCTTTCTCCCTTGGCTTTATTGAGTCCTAATATAAATAGGAAACATACATACATATAAAGTTGTGAGAGACACACATAGTGAGAAATGAAGCTAAGAGCGATGCACAAACACACAGACACAAATAGACAAAGTTGCATACACATGTGGACTACCTAATTCATTGCTTAGTTAATAACTTAATCATTAATCAATTTTTAGATAATACTTAAATAGAAATATAAAGAGAGAGAGAGAGAGAGAGAGAGAGAGAGAGAGAGAGAGAGAGAGACGAATGAGATACACACACACACATATTATGCCACTTGGTTTGAATAGTTTTTTCATCGAGAAGGGAGCTTCTAGTAACCCCTTCTCAACAAAAAAAAAAATCATAAGTTCCCTTAGAGAGATGGAGGGGACTTGTGAATTTCTTTTCGTCAGGAAGGGGTCACCAATAGCCTCTTGTTTAGCAAATTTTTTTTTCACAAGTCCCCTTAAAGAGATGATGGACAAGAGTTGTGAATTCTTTTTTCAAGAAGGGGCTACCAACTATCCCATTCCTGACAAAAAAAAAAGGAAGTCATATAATCTCTCTCTCTCTCTTTCTCTCTCTCTCTCTCTCTCTCCTACTTTTAATGAGGAAACTACTATAACATTCTATAATGTCCCCACTATTTAGTTTATTTTAATAAAAAATGTGCATATACATTCCAAAAATTGATTTGTGTTGAAAACAAAAGGGTAAAGATTGCACATTTTTAAAACTAGCTCTAGCTATGAAGATAATTGTTATTATTAATGAGGTATTATATGCCAATTCATGGAAGGAAGGCTTGCGAAACCCTCCCAATACAAGCTTATTAAAATTATATTTGTAGTATAGAACAACAAAAAGAACTAGCCTAGTGGATAGTCACCTGGTAGTTAAGTGCACTTGCGTGACGACACTGCTGGGATGGGTGACCTCCCAGGAAACTTTTCCTATAAGAAGCTAGTGGGAGCTTCTTATGTGTAGCCAATGGCACCAACAAAGCCTTTGTAGCTCGTTGCCAAGTATGTCAAGGTCTATGCCTTGGTCGTGACGCCCACTCAACGACATGATGTGTGAATACACGTAGTCAAGTTAAATACATTTGGAAATTTTAAACGCAATTATCCATTAGTTTACGAAGTTAGTGCATGTCATGCCTTTGAAAAATGCTTGTACTTCCAAGTTGCAATCCCCTTGAATGTATAATGCACAAATTAGAAGAGGGATCATGCTAAGAAGGATGGAGCTTGTCGCCTGTTGCACTTACGATTTAAATCCATGGACGTGATTCATATAAAGGTTAATCTTAGACGCCATTGAATATTGTCCGAAGAATTGCATTGCATGAAAAGGAAACCATGAACTTACCTGTTGCATGCGAGGATGCTTGCGTTTTAAGTCGAGTTAAATGCTGTAGGACGAATTAAGTCAATAAATAGTCCTATGACATTCACTCATGCATGAACTTCTTTATTGAAGTTGTTTTAGAAAAAGATGCATTTCATATTAAATCATGAATTCAATGCATTGGAAAAATGATTTATAGGTATAGTTCTTGTTAAAACTCTACGTAGGTTTCTATACGAGTTAGTCCTAAATTGTCAATCATTAAAGCTTGGTTCCATTGCATCATTATAGTTTTAGCGTAAGGGAAAAGAAATGATCATTGAAATCTTTTAGCTGCATAGAAGGAAAAGTCTATGAATCACATATTTGCATGGAATGTTATGTTTTGCAATTATTTACATCTCTTAGGAAAAGGATTTTCATCTCTTCTAAGGAAAGATCGCCTCTTGTCGCAAGACATAGGTAATTCGTTGTAAGGGTGTAACTCAAATGATGACCACTTCAAAGTGCTAGGTAGGGTTTAGTACATAAAAAATTCTACCTAGTATCTCACTTGGGATGCCAAGTCAAGACTTTCAATCCTAAAGATCCTACCTACATTCATAGAATGCTAGGGTTAGCTAAACACCTATGCAATAATGATCTAGGGTTTTACCCTAGGGTAAATTGGCATAATACTAGACTTCCAAATGAGTTTAGAAACCCTAGGGTCAAACATTGTCGGCCTAGCAAGATTAAGGTTGGGTTAAGTCAAGAGGACATCCCAAACCCTACATCTCGACCAAACGTATTTCTTGACCAAAGAACACCATTTGATGGGAGAAATGATCCCGCAAGTTAGATGCGACTCCTATGCAACAAGTTGCAACGTCGCATGGCTTTGTGTTTAAATCACAAGATAGATTTGCCACTCCCTGGAACAAGGTTGGTAGGTTCTAGTGCAAGTCTAATTTGCAAGAGGATGAGTAGACATCCTGTTACATCACCTTCCCCTGCGGCTGATTCACCAAGTTAGAAAAGTTATGTATTGCCTAGCAAGAAATTGACCAATCAAGTTGGGGCGACGTGGTTACCCAAGATTTACTATCTCAATTAAGGAACCTAAGGTGTTGGCTAATTTGGGTTAATATGGTATAAACCCTAACCCAAGGATAAAAGGGTAAACAAACAACAAAACCCTTGGGGATCTTGCCAAGTCGCAATTGATCCCGGATCGAATGCTGGATGCATTCGGAGAGAAGGATTCACACCTTAGCAGTTGGCCAAATAAACGACCACTGGATTGATTGTGTTTGTATAGTTAGGAGCATTGTTTGTACTTCTTTGCTCAAGGAACTAAAGATGGAAAGATAATTAATGATTCAAGTTGAAGGCCTGGAGGGAGAGGCAGCATTAGTTACCCCCGACTGTCTACCTGACCCTATCCAAGGGGGTTGTTAGCCGCGCCGGGTACGTGGACCGAACCTACCATGAGAGGTCTCTCTGTGGGTGCTGCTTGGAACAGGAGGATGCTTGGGTGCCAGGAGGATCTCTGGCCGTAAATCCCTTGCCTTTCGGGTCCTGCACAAGAGGCCAACGTGACTCAGGATTGGATCTCGAGGCCCACATACTAGTCTATGAGCGAAAACTTGGATTAGTAATCCCTGAGGATTGCTGGATTAGCCTTCGAGCAAATGATGGATTAGCCTTCGGGTTGGATTATGGAATAGCCTTTGGGATGGATTATTATGATGTATTCCAAAGACTGATAAATAAGATCAATTGTTGAAAAGGAACTTGTTTGACATTGTTTTCTTGTCAGTGCTTAAGTTACGTGAAGGAACCGGTGACTAAATGGGCTAATTAAGGAAGCTATTTTTGCTTGTCAAACTAAATGCGGTAGGTAATTAGATAACTAAAGCAACCCCGAGGAAAGTGCAGTGGATGTGACCATGGGTCCGTCCTACGGATGGGTGGTCCCGGTTGGCCGGGAACTTTTCTCAAAGAAGTTGACAACAAGGAATGATGACTTAGAATCTAGAGTACTAGAGTCCCGATTTATGCTATTTTAGGGGAACAGAATGGGACTATGCCTTATGGGCAGAGAGATCGAGCTTTGCATCCCTCTCATTTTTCATTCTCCTTGAGCCAAGTGCAGCACGAATCACTTCAACCTTGACATTTCTGCGTAAAGTAGTTTGCATGGGGCTCGATGCTAGCTGTCATTCCATGAATTTGACCACTAGGAAAACCTTGATTCAGGTCAGCCCTAAGTGGGAATGGCCGGAATGCTTCCCTTCATGGCAGACTCGGGAAGACCTAGATCTCAAACCCCGTGACATTCCGTGGGAGTGTCGGGCGGCGCTTTCTGGACTCTCTTCCCAATGGGCTGCTAAGACGTGTCCTACAAGTGAACATGTGGACACATTACACTCAAATCCACAAGTTTGATGGGAAATACTTCCATCCATCATAGCTATTAGTGAAATATAAAATTATGGAGAGAGGTTATTAGCCCTTCATCAAAGGGACCAAGGCCATTGACCCATCCAACCCTATAGATGTAGAAGATAATGAAAGATCCCAAGCCATAATAATGTTATACCTAGATGAATCTTTAACATTGATCAACTTGCAAAACTACAAAGAAGAATTAGGATGAGCTCAAGAAATTGTATGGTGCAAAAGAAAAGAACTCCAAAATTTTCCTCAAAATAGGATTTTCAACTTGGAATAACAGCAAGAATAAGACTTCAAAAAATTCATTTCCCACATGAAGGGACTAATAGCCCAACTAGCTTCAATCCAAACTCTGATTGCTGAAGAAGATGCCATTGTAATACTTTTAAAAGATGTAAGAAAAGTCTTTCCAACTCTTATAACTACTCTAAGAAATGTACCAAATTCTACACTTGAAGTTGCCACCCAGTCTTGTTTGGATGAGGAGAAAAGAAATCAAAAGGAAGGTAGCACTAGCTCAGCATCTACCTCAACAACCCATGATCAACTCTTAGTCTATACCATTTCTACTAATTTTTCCTTTCGCAATAAAAAGGGACATATTTTGAGAATTTTCTAGAAAAAATATTCCAACAAAATAAAGTGCAACAAATGTAAGAAAACAGGACATATCACCAGGAAATGACCAAACTTTCATGAAGCAAAAGAATTGGAGGCCAACTATGTCTCTATATCACTTAATGATCGCATTCTTAGTATTCTTTGTATCATCTTTCCATAAACATCCTTGTATCCCACGTTATAAAGGCATCCCACTGATTGATTGAAGGGGGGTGGGGGACATTTCCATGCTATATGATCCAATGACACCTTGAAATTGAGGGGGGGTGTTAGAAGTATAGCATGAGAACTCTATGTAAGAAAGGGTGCATGAGGGAAGGTGAGGTGTGAATGGACTAGAGGACAAGGGAAACCCTAACCCTAGCTCATATAGTGGCTATATAAAGAACCCTGAGGGTCACTCTCAGGGTAGAAGAGAGAATGTACCAGTTGTACTTCATGAGCAACTGAATAAGCAAGATCTTGTTCTTGTACTTTGTGAGCTCTCTTCCCCCTCTTATGCACACTCTTCCATGCTGCAACTCTGATATTCCAACAAGAAGTACTATCCCCCCTCAGGGCATCCAAAAAATAAACAACCATTAGGACCTACAAAGTCACTGGTGACCAACATATGCAATAAAAGCCCTCACAACAAAACCACAAGAACTCAATGAGGCCACCCAACATCAAGTGAGAATGCTCCTAATCAACAACTTGGATTATGAAAAGGAATTGTTTACATCACTAGCCTACCTTCAACTTAAACTCATAGTTACTAAGGAAGGCTAGAGCTTAAACTCGTAGCTACTATAAAAGTCCTAGTAGATGCCCTCATCATCAATGAAGGCTCAAATTTCAACATCTTGCATTACAAATTTTGGGACCATGTAGGCTAGCCTTCCTTAGTACCTGTGTGTGCTAAACTCGATCCATATGGAGCCCTATCATACTTAATGTTGGGCAAACATAAGCTAATGGTATCCATAGAAACAAAGAGCATACCAATGGTTTTTTATGTTCTTCCTAATAGAGAAGACATTGAATGCAAGGTTATACTAGATTAATTGTTCAAATTCAAGACCAAGTGCCAAGTTGACTATGTACAAGAGTGCATCCACCTAAACCTGACTGGAGCTAGAGTGATCTTTGCCCTCAAGAAAGGAGAGTAGGGTGAAACATGCCCACCATCAATGAAACCAAATCCACTATCTACATCTACTAAAAATAAAGAAGCACTACTAGACTAGCTCAATAATGGCCTAGGAGAAGAAAGCATTGCCCATTAGTAATCTAGGGATCAACCACCTAGGAAAACTCACATCCATCACCATCAGTATGGTAATATACAAGGAAAAACTAGTAATGCTTCACTATGTCATGTAAGTGATTCACAATATGCAAACAAGGGAGCTTATAAAAACATGTCATTGCAAATGGGTGCCTCAAGCACTACTAGCAGCACAAGGATATTATGAGAAAATCATCACATATGGATACCCAAATGAGTCTCTCATGCTTTCCATAACCATGGATTGATAGTCCATATCACACAACATAGTGTTGAGATATCGAGCTCCACTCGTGATATGCCAGGGTGACCGTTGTGCATTTATGTCACCGACTTATCAGTTGTAGATGCAGTTGGTACACCGCCCATGAATAAAGGCTAGATGACAGCTATCCTTATCTACTCTAGTTCGTGGCTCAGTTAGTATGCCACCTTAGTTAGTTGTCTTTGGTTTGAGACCCATATATAGGGTTCTTCTATTTCTTTGTATAAGAGTTCTTTTTGGCTTACACAACTAAGAAGAGGAAAACTATTTTTCAGCCTCCACCTTTGTGTGTATTCCCCCATTGTGCAAGCAAGAAAGCTACAAGTGAGACTCCTTCCTTCTCTCCCACAATCTTGACATGGTATTAGAGCCTTGTTCGTGGTAAGGAGCTCAAGAAAGCAAGCCAAGCTCGTGGTGTTCTGGTAAGAGGAGCAATGTTGCTTTCATTTTCTATTTTAGGAGCAGATCTCTGTAGGTAGCACAGCCGGACATTGCAAGAGTGCATTGTCTCAAGTTGAGATGCCCTTCGCAGTGAAGCAAGAGGGCAGTATATGCTGCGGGAAAGGCCTTTAGCCCTTGGTGACCCTGTTTTTTTTATTTGAGGCCATTTCGGGGCCTGTTTTGGAGGCGGAAGTTTTCTACATGCACTCAGGAAAAAGCCCTGTTTTATGTTGTGTGACCATTGTTCTACAGGTTGGTGAAAAGTTACCACAGAAATTGCATGGTATGCTTGTGTGCAGAGACATTGGTAGTTACAGAATCATCCTTGGTTCCTCTATATGCAAAATCATCACTAGGAAGTGACTGTGTGGTCAAATACCACTTTTGCCAGTTTTGCAGATTTGCCCTTGTGAGGGTGAAGCTGTGTTTCTTGCAGTAACAGAATTTTTTGCAGTGTTCTATAATGGCATCTGATTCTCTTTCACAGATTGTCACTGAAAAGCTTGACAAGAACAACTTCCAAGCATGGAAGTTTAGAATGACGAATTTCCTTATGGGAAAAGGATATTGGGAATTTGTTGCAGGAAATGAAGAAGAACCAATTCTTCCTGATGTTCCCAATCAATAGCAAATGCAGGCATTCAAAGCATGGCATGAGAGAGACAGGAAAGTTATGTACTGGCTGTCTATCAGTTTTTCAGACTCTATGATTGTGCATATTCAGGATGCAAGTACGCCAAAGGAGGCATGGGATACTTTGTCAAAAATGTATAGCACAAATACGCAAGCTAGGAAAATGCAGCTCAAGCAAGAGTTGCATAATGTGCAAAGAGAAAGTATGAGCATCAATGACTACCACATGAAGGTGAAGAAGATTGCAGATGCACTTGCTTCCATTGGGTTGCCAATGGAAGATGATGATTTAGTTTCTGTGCCCTTGAATGGTCTAGGAAAGGATTATGCACAGTTTCGGGCATCCATTTCAGTTCGTGAAAGATTTCCTGATTTTGAGGAGTTAATTGCTCTTCTAATTTCTGAGGAGCATAGAAATGGTGGTGCATCTTCTTTAGGAGGAACTTCAAAAGAAACTGTCTTCTACTCAAATGCTGGAAGAGGTAGAGGCAGAGGTAGAGGAGGCCGATTTGGAGGCCGTGGTAGAAATCAAAATATGCAGCAAACTCAAGAAAACCAGTCCTATGGAGGAGGACGTGGTAACTCTAGAGGCAGGGGGAGCCAAAGAGGTCGTGGTGGATGGCAAAGAGGCCAAAATGCAAACAGTAATGTTGAATGCTACTACTGTGGTAAAATGGGTCATATGGCTAAAGACTGCTATAAAAAGCAGAATGACATCATGAATGGAAAATTGCAACAAGGGAATTATGCATCTTCTAGTAGATAGGGTGATGACAGAAATGAGCATTTGTTTATGGTGCAGTACTTGAACAATTCTATGACAAGTCCAGAAGAAAGCAACGATGTGTGGTATGTTGACTCAGGTACATCAAACCACATGACATGTCATGTAGAATGGATGGAGGATGCAAGCAAAATGGAAAAACCAGGATTTGTGGAGACTGGTGATGATACTGCACATCCTATTGTGCAGATTGAAAAATTTCCTTTGTCTATGCAAGATGGGAAAAAGAAATATACATGTCCGATGTATTTCATGTCCCGAATATCACCAAGAATTAGGTTTCTGTTGGTCAAATGGTTGAGTAGGGCTTGCAGGTCAAATTTAATCCTCATGGATGCTTTGTTGAGGATATGAAAAATAAAGGTTGCTTGATAGCAAAAAGAAAGAAGAAGGGCAGAATGTTTACATTGGATGCAGACATGCCTGAATTGAGTGCAGCAATGTTTGCACATGGGACCGGTGTAGCTGCAGATATTGATATTTGGCATAAATGCATTGTACATGTTAATGTACAGCGACTTAAATCAATGCAGGCCCAAAATATTGTTGCAGGATTGCCAAAATTCAAGGTTGCAGAAATGCATAAGGTATGTGAAGCCTGTCAATTTGGAAAACCGGCAAGGAAACCATTTCTTAGACATATTCAAGAGAGTAAGAAGCCATTGGAATTAATCCACTCTGATGTGTGGACTACTAAAGCTGCATCTCTTGGAGGCTATCATTATTTTGTCACTTTTATTGATGACTATAGCAGAAAAGTTTGGGTGTATTTTATGAAAAAGAAAAGTGAAGTTTTTGGGCATTTCAAAACTCTTAAAGGAATGGTTGAAAAAGAAACAGGCCTGCAAATAAAATGCCTAAGGTCAGATGGAGGGGGAGAGTACCTCTCAAATGAGTTTGCAAGGTTCCTGCAGGAGCATGGCATAAAGCAGCAATATTCATGCAGTCATACCCCACAACAAAATGGAATTGCAGAAATGAAAAACAGGCATATTGGAGAGGTATCTCGTGCCATGCTCAACGAAAAAGACTTGCCAGATTTTTAATGGCATGAAGCAGTTGCTACAATAGTCTATATAATGAACAGGACTCCCACTGCAGCAATACATGGGATGACTCCAAAGGAGAGGTATACTGGTAGGAAACCAGATATTTCTCATTTGAAAATTTTTGGTTGCATTGCCTATGTACATGTGCCAAATGAGTTGAGATCCAAGTTGGATCCAAAAGCCAAGAAGTGCATCTCTATTGGTTACTCTCTGCAGCAGCAAAAAGGGTATAGATGCTATAACCCCTCTACTCGTAAGTTTACAATGAGTAGAGATGTTGTTTTTGATGAGATGAGGAGCTGGTATAAACCAGTAAATGTGATTCATGATGTAGATGCACAAAATGGTAATGCTGCACAGAATTCACAGCAGCAATCACAAGATATTAGTGGACCTGGAGCATCCTCTAGTAGTGGTTCACATTCTTCGCCATGGACAGGCAGGTTGAGATCAGGAGAATCTTCTCAAAGCAATGCAGATAGTGGTATGCAGGTTTCATGAAAAGGAAAAGAGAAGGTAGATCAGCCCATGTTTGATGTGAATGCAAGTCACTCTTATGTGGATGGTGAATCCAGTGGCTCAGAACAGAGCATTGATGATGAGTTGGGTATTCCTTCTATTGTTACACCTGGAGTAAGGAAGACCAGGGATGTTTTGAGAGCACCTGGGAGTGAACCTACTTTGCGCAGGTCTACCAGAGTTAGGTATCCTGTGGATAGGCTGAAATATGATGGATTTATAGCCATTCACTATGTATATATGGTCAAAGTGATACAAGAACCAGAACCCACTTCTTTTGAGCAAGCCATGGGAAAAGAAAAATGGGAGAAAGCCATGGATGAAGAAATGGATGCCTTGGAAGCAAATGCTACATGGGAATTGGTACCTTTGCCTAAAGGTAAGAATGCAATTGGTTGTAAGTGGGTTTATAAGGTGAAGCACAATGCAGATGGTTCTGTGAACAGATACAAGGCAAGATTAGTAGTCAAGGGGTATGCACAAACATATGGCATTGATTATGAAGAAACATTCAGTCCGGTTGCAAGGATGGCAACCGTAAGAGCAGTCATTGCTATGGCTGCATCAAAGGAATGGTCTTTACATCAGATGGATGTAAAGAATGCCTTCTTGCATGGTGATTTGCAAGAAGAGGTATATATGGAGCAGCCACCAGGTTATGTGCATGCTGCTCATCCTGAGTTTGTTTGCAGGTTGAAGAAAGCATTGTATGGCTTGAAGCAAGCACCTAGAGCATGGTCTGACAAGATAGGATAGTATCTTGTCACTATTGGCTTTCAGATTTCCAAGGCAGATTTCTCACTTTATGTGAGAAAAACAGAGAAAGGTATTATGCTACTTATCATTTATGTTGATGATTTGATTATGACAGGTGATAGTGATGAAGATATCCTTCATGTGAAAATGCTATTGAAGTAAAAGTTTGAGATGAAGGATTTGGGAGAGCTGCGTTATTTCTTGGGCATTGAGGTGATTAGATCACCAAGTGGGATACAGCTCTTACAGAGGCAGTATGGATTGGACATGCTGTCCAAATATGGGATGACAGGCTGTAAGCCTATTTCAGTTCCTTTGGAGCAGAATGTGAAGCTGAGCACAGATGCAGGTGAGCTTCTGGAAGACCCTACTATGTACAGACGCATAGTAGGAAGTTTGATTTATATGGCTATTACCAGGATAGATTTGAGCTATGATGTTGGATTGGTAAATCAGTTTATGCAAGCTCCAAGGAAATTGCATTTGGATGCGGCTAGACGCATACTCAGGTATGTGAAGTCCACATTGCAGTATGGACTATTTTACGAGATTGGGGTTCAGATACAACTGCATGGATACACTGATGCTGATTGGGCTAGTAGTATTTCTGATAGACGATCTACCAGTGGATATGTGTTCTCTTTTGGGAGTGTTGCAGTCACTTGGAGCAGCAAGAAACAGCCTATAGTTGCCTTGTCGATCACAGAGGCGGAGTACAGGGGTGCAACAATGGCTGCATGTGAGGTAGCTTGGTTGCATAAGCTACTTTATGATATGCATCAACCTAGAGATGGGCCAGTTGTCATTTATTGTGACAACATGAGTAGTATACACTTGGCAAATAACCCAGTCTATCATGCTAGAACAAAGCACATTGAGGTGCATTATCACTATGTGCGGGAGAGGGTTTTACTAGGTCTTATTGATCTAGTTTATGTCAACACAGAGGATCAGGTAGCTGACATATTTACAAAGGCATTGGGCACAGAGAAGCTGTGCAAGTTCAGAGACCTGCTTGGTGTGCAGGAATTGGGATTGAGCTCGAGAGGGAGTGTTGAGATATCGAGCTCCACTCGTGATATGCCAGGGTGACCGTTGTGCATTTATGTCACCGTCAGTTGTAGATGCGATTGGTACACCGCCCATGAATAATAGCTAGATGACAGCTATCCTTATCTACTCTAGTTTGTGGCTCAGTTAGTATGCCACCTTAGTTAGTTGTCTTTGGTTTGAGACCCATATATAGGGTTCTTCTATTTCTTTGTATGAGAGTTCTTTTTGGCTTACACAACTAAGAAGAGAAAAACTATTTTTCAGCCTCCACCTTTGTGTGTATTCCCCATTGTGGAAACAAGAAAGCTACAAGTGAGACTCCTTTCTTCTCTCCCACAATCTTAGCACATAGAACATCACACAAGTGCAATAGTTTATTCTAATACCCTCCACCCCTAATAGGAAAATCTGATACATACCCAAATCAATCCAATCACGAAGGCGGCAATCTCCCACACACCAAACAACCCCTCCTAATAACCCAAGCAAGAAATAGTGCATATATTAACCTATAACGAAGCTCCAAACTCTGAGATTGTAACCAAGAAGGCCATAATTAAATGTTGACTAATGGTACACATCTTATGTGTTCCATAGACACTACACCCCAAAGAAAAGAATCTTTGAATGCAAAGACACCCCTAACTAATACAATGAATCCAAAGTTGCATAGCACTTAGTAGTCTATCTATATTAAATGGCAACACCATTTGCTAATCAAATTTTTTTTCCAATAGCTTGTTGCTTCGCTCAATTAAACATAATATTGAAACACTTGTTAGGGTTTGTGAGGTGTTTGACTTTGGAATTGTTGAAGACCAAATGATTGAGCTCATCTCCTATTGAAAGACTATATAAAAAGATAGCACGAATGCATTTTCTATAAAAGAATTGTTGCTTATTTGGACATATTGAAAATGACTCTGGAAAGAGTACAAAGACAATGCAACTTGTCTCCAAGTATGCTCCAATCACAAAGACTCACAATTCAACCAAAGTGATTGAGATCTAGTAGAAATGTAATCTCAATATTTGCTTTTGAAAATCTGATATGACTATCAGCTTGACATTACCAGTAGTAGTAGTCAACTTAAGATCAACACAGACTAGCAATGCAATACTTGAACCCTATGGGACAATTCAACCCACTACAATGGCATCTCACTTTGTGAAATTCTCTTGCACTTCAAGAAGAACTATCGCAAGCTAACTCAAGGGTCCATCTCTATCGACCAATATGTTACCTACCTTTGCAAACTACCTTGTCATCCCTCCCTTCAACTTAGGCACCCTTGTTGAGCTCAAGTGCAATCCTAAGTTCTATGAATAATGGCTTCCCAAGAATGCCATAACATTGGTCGATTCATAAATAAAAACATCCCCTGTACATATGTAATAAAACCTTACCCTCATTAAAAAATGCACTTGATAATTCAACACCATTAAAACACACAACTTCATTAAAAATGTGCAAGGGAAGAATCCATAGCTCGAAACAAAATGGTGTTAAAATGTAATACTTCCACGCAATTAAAAATTAGTTGGTTAGTTTGAAAGTTAGTTAGTCAATTAATAAGTTAGTAAGGCTACTAACTAAAGTAAAAACTAACTAATAATTTTTATTTAATTAAAAATATTTAAAAACTCGAGAGTCATAATCTGACATTTTTTCGGATTGACAAGGACCATAGCCACCCTTCACGGAAGCTACAACGTGAACGAGAGTTATGAGCCATATTAATTGCTAGTGTTAATGTATATAGTATGGATGGTTCAAATATATTAGATTTTTGGGCAAAAATGGCATATTTTAAATCTTTTAGATATTACTTACTGTAAATATCCTAAAAATCTATGGAGATTTCTAGAACATGATATCATGTAAAAAAAGTAAGTGGTTTTTTTAGCTTGTTTTGGAAATTTAATACAAAAAAAGAAAGATTAGCAAAATCATGTGCATGCCGATCGCAATTTATAGGCAATAAACAGCACTTCGAATAGGGAGAAGAAGAAGGAGTGATCTAGAAGATTTCTAGTCAAGTGTCTTAGGGTTTTATCCCCCTTTCAAAGCTAACGGAACTATCAAAATTGTGATTTAAGCATCAAATTTTTTATTTTTCCAAGATCCCCTCCACAAAGAGCTCTTCTTCTCAGCCACAACCCTTCTTCTCTTGTTTAGCTATAAATATGAGGCATGGGGAGCAGTTAGGATAGCACAAGGAGACCCCAAGAGGCTACAATAGAGAGGTAGAGAGAGGGAGGTAGAAGGATACCCGTCCGAGAGAGAGAGAGAGAGAGAGAGAGAGAGAGAGAGAGAGAGAGAGAGAGAGAGAGAGAGAGAGAGAGAGAGAGAGAGAGAGAGAGAGAGAGTGTGTGTGTGTGTGTGTGTGTGTGTGTGTGTGTGTGAGTGAGAGAGTGAGAGAGAGAGAGAGAGAGAGAGAGAGAGAGTGTGTGTGTGTGTGATAGAGATGAGTTACCCCAAGAGTCTGTGAGGGAGAGAGTTAGCACGATTCCCCCTATCTCGATCTTTGACTAAGCCATCTTCTCTTACGCTCTCCCATCTCAAATCCATTCCTCCTTCTTTATCTCTTGAATCCACTTGCGGACGATGGCCCCCAAGAGAAAGATCTCTCCAAATGCTAAAACTCCCACCACAACCAATGGGACCGCGAACCAAGGGATCGCAACTACGGGAAACACATCTCTTATTAATCAAGTGCACCCCGTTGTATTAGGGAAAAGAAATTAGGAGAAAAGAACGTTTACATTAATTACTACAACTTAATTGAGCATGTTTTGAGATAATGAGCATACTAGGAAAATATTGTTCATCGCATTTATCTTAGGTGATCGATTAAAATTGCACTTAGAAACCGTTAAATTGTACATAAATTGCATGGAAATTTCATGCTAATGTGTATATGAAAAGTTTCAAGAATACACATTAAGCTGCAATTAAGCCAGAATCATAGATTTTATGCATCTACATATGTTTGCTTGGTTGAAATAATAGGAAATCCTATTACATCTCACAAAACATAGATTGAACTTGTGATAGAATACATAGGATTCCTAGGAAGTGGAAAGAATTTTAAACCCTAAAGTGTTAGAAGTTGAAAGGATTCTTCTCAAGGCCCATCTTGCTTAAAGCTGAAAGAAATACAAAGTCCTTAAGTAGCTTTATGAGTTACGCAACAAACCCTAGTTCAAATGAATACGTAGGGTTTCATTGTACGGAAGCCACTGTCCCAAATTGCAATCAACATTGCAAGGATACTCCTTCATTCAAAAGAATGAGGGAATTAAATTAGGTTATCTCTAGAAATCTTGGACGATAACGGGGATAAAGCCGAGACTAGATGCTATTGTATCAAATTGGAATTTCCTTCAACAAAGAGAACAACGAATTGTCTATTACATATTGTGCACTTTTGCTTGTGTTTGTACTTAGGAACACATGTTTGGAAAATGAGTCATCTAACAAAGGAATTTATAAAAAGAAAATATTTTAAATTGAATTCAAATTGAAACACCTAGGAAAGGCGTGTTGAGCATCCCCAAATATTCGCCAGCCCTATCCAAGGGTTTTTTTTTTTAATAACCACGTCGAGAATGTGGATCGAACCCGTTGTGAGATGTCTCTCCATAGAAACATCTATTCTTTCATAGGAGGATGCTCGGGTGCTAGGGAGGCTTTGGCTGTAAATCCCTGCCTCCGGATCCTACTCAGATGGTCTATGTGACTTGGGAAGGAATCTCGAGGCCTTATTACTAGTGCAAGGGCAAAAACTTGGAGGAAAATAATATGCATCCTTATGGATTGCAGGAAGTGTCCCATGGACGGGATTTGTATCTCAGTTGAAATTTTAATATAAGGTTTACTTTCAAGGATTTTGTATGATCTATTTTCGTATCAGTGCATAAAATTACATAAAGAAACATGTGACTAACACGTTAATTAAGGAAGCTACGTGTGTGTGTTACCACTAATGTTCCCTTAGATAAGTAGGAAACTAAAGCTATCAAGGGAAGCGGGTGGGCGGAACCCCCAACATGTCCAGGGTGGTCCCAGAGAACTGAGAGGCTTCTCGACATTCAAATCGCGATGATGTATTGACCTTAGATAATGTAGGGTAGAACCCTAGCTCATATCGTTTTAGGGGACCGGAATGGAACTTTACCCTATGGGTAGAGAGGTCGAGTGATGCATCCCTCTCATTTTCCATTCTCTTTGAACCAAGTGCAATATGAATCCACCTCAGTTTAGATGCTCTGCACAAAGTAGATTATTGTTTGAAGACCAATGCTAGAAGGCCATAGAATGACTTGACCATTAGAAACCCATAAAGATTCAGGTCAACCTTAACAGGGTTGGGCGATATGTTTCGTTGCAGAGTAGAATCAGGAGTCGCTAACCAACAAACCCTGTAACATTCCATGGGAGTGCCCAGTGGCATCTTTTAGATCAGGCTCCTGATCGACTACTAAAATGTGTCACAACCTAGGCATGTTACATAAAAGGAAAATTGCCACATCTAAAGGGACAAATAGGATCCTGAGGTTAAAACCTACTTTTAGATAAAAATGCAAGTATTCACATGGAAAAAAAGAAGAAAGTAATGAAATGAAATGTACCTTGAAATTGAAGATCATGTTGGATGGGAGAATGCCGGATGGACAACTCTTCTTATTCCCTTGAAGTTGCCTTACCCCTTCACCTATGGCCTTGTAGACTTTCCCACTTGCACAGGAGAAAACCTGGCATTTCTCATAAAATGAATTATATGCACCTTGCACTTTCCTTGTGAGAGTCTTCAAAGGTTCTCCCCCATCCTTGAGAGAGCCTTGCTAGAATATCCAATGCTTTCTTTTGTCCTTGAGAAAGCATCCTTCATCCTTGCTAGGACCTCCCTCACCCTTGAGAGAACCTTACCAAAGTACTCGGAACTCCCCCGCGTTGTTTTTGAGGTTGCCATTTCCTACACTGTTCCTAATGAGCTTCTTCATTCATTTTTTGACTAGGGCTTCCTTGGTCTTCCTCTACTTCATTTTGGCTATGTGGTGACCTGGGCAACAGTGGTAGTGTAAGTTGATGATGATGTGGTTGCAAGTGGATTGGTCTTTGGAAGATACCAATCAACCAGTTGAAGTGGTGGGGATCAAGAGCGTATTGCATGGATGATGAGGCCTCCGAAGTTGGTGGGTTGTAGCATTGGTTTGTACATGAAAATAAAAGAAGGTGCATTTCCTAGGGGTGTGTTTGCCTTACCATGTGGTGCATAATGCTTGTGCGAGTGTAACTAGGAGTCGGGTATGGGCATTGTCCCACACTTGAGGACCCAGTTCGTGTATTGTTGGAGGTGCAGTGCGTGGCTTAGGGAGATAGGCCTGGAAGTCCTACCCTTGAGGTTTCCTAAGCATGAAATGGGGCATCAAAATGGGCTAGGGGGTTGGGGACGTAGCCAATCGACCAAAGTCATAGAATGCACCTAGCTTGAGAACCCCTAAGTGCAGCGACTGTGACATGTGGAGCTAACTGCACCTTTTTTTTTCACACATTGATCCAATCATTGTATAGATATCTTTGCTGGCGTTTGAGGTCAAAAAGAGGGGTGGGGGGCGGCATCTTGGTTGTGAAACCTCCCACTAAGGAGCTGTGACTTGGTATCCCCTTTCAAAACTTGGCCCTGCATCTTCAATCCCCCTTTGGCTCTCTTCTCTCCTATGCTCTGGTGGCTCTACTTTTGTGGGCCTGGCCATTTGCATTTGGACATGTAGCCCATGATGTAGGGCCTTGCGGGTGATCTCTAGCTTTTTCCTTAAGGACTCAACGGCTTCCTCTTCCTTAGATTGTGTGGCATCCAAGAGAGTGTGGAGAAAGGCACATTGTTGGGCTTTGAAGGTCACCTGTGCAGCCACTACCCTGCTCTCTACTAGCACCTTGTCACCTTCTACAAGGGCTAGTCGTTGGTGCACTAAGGAGCTCACTTTTTCTTCACTCCTATTCACCTAATCATCTACTTTTTTCTTCATTTCTTCCAGCCTTTCATTGTGCCTGTAGGCTAATGCCCTTAGCCTCTTCTCCTGTTCTTCAATTTCTCTTTTCAATCGTTGTTGTTCTTCAAGCTCCATGGGGCTAGCCTTTGTTCTAAATTTTCTATATGCTTTTGGTGTCATCGGCTTCTCTCTTCTTCTACTACTGCTATCAGCTCTACAGTATCTTAGATTTTTTCATTTTCTTTTTGCAGATCCTTGTACAGCACCACTAGCTCCTCAAAATTGCATTATAGGCTCATGAGGCTATGTGTTTGCGCCACGGGTTTTGCTTTCCATCTCTCATCTTCTCCTCCTTTGGCCTCGAGCTTCGCTTTTAGCTCCTTGATCTCTCTTCTATAGATGGCCACTTGACAGGTTCTCTCTAACTGAGAGGCTGCCATTGTCTCCCTTTCAGCCTTGAGCTCAACTACTGCTATCTTTTTATCTTCCTTTGCCCGTTCCAGTTGTGACAGGAGTACCTACACATAGGCATTGTAGGTTGTGGACACTGGCATTGCAGAGGGACCAATGGTTGTAGATGCATCTATCTTTGGCCATTTGATATCCTGTCTGGATTCCACATCTGCAGCTGCTTGTCTTCTTACTGTCATCACAAGGGTTCCTTCACTCGCACCTTGAGTTGCCTCTTTATTGACCAGGAACTACACCCATGCCACAAGATTTCTAGCATCTACCATGGTGGAGGAGTCTTGGGTGGTGTAGTGACTAGGGTGGAAGCTAGTAGGATAGGTGGGATAGGGTGGATCAAACCCTTGCCCTTTCCCTCAGTCTCACTAGGCGAGCGGCAAGTTTTTGGGTGTCTTGGAGCTAGTTCTTGGACCTTTGTGTCAAGGCAGCCTCATGGACACCAACTCTTCTTTTCTTGAAGGTTGTTCCATTGAGAGGTGGATAGCGAGAGCTATGTCTTCTTCCTCCTTCTTCCTGAGCTCTACCTCTTCCTCCTTAGCTCTTCTCTTTCTCCCTTCCTCAGCTCTTCTAGATTCCTCCTTTATTCTCTTTACCTTATTCCTTTCTTCTTTCTTTCATCGTTCTTTTGTGCCTTTGGACTCACTTTGTGCTCTATGTCTTCTCCTTCTTCCCCCCCTCTCCTTGGACCTTCTTTTGTGGAGTCTCTTTCTTTTACTTCTTGGCCCTTCCTTCGCCAAATTGTGCTTCTTGCTCTCCTTTGTCCTCACTCACGGTCCTTTTGTTGGGACTACTCATGTCTTTGGTGCACTGTCCGGCAACCCGTCGACTGCCTCATCATCTCATATTTTCCCTAGTGCCTCTCTTATGATGGCTATCAAGATTCCTCCAAAGCCAATGGTGGAGACCCTTGAGGATGATGATTTCCTAGCTTTGGAGGCCAGGGACTCTCCCCCCGCAAATCTTCCACCGGTGGCCAATGCTTTAGCCGACGTCTCTATCATCTTTCACATGAAGCCATTGAGGTTTACCTCATTGAAGGGGCAGCAATGCTCTCCAACATTGGTACATTGATTATGTTCATCAATGCATTATAGCGTTGACTGGAGAATAGAGCGTGCACCATTTTGGCTTGGATTTGAACATCGGGGTTGGGGATGTTGGCTAGGTTGATGCCGTCATTGGTGTGGACCATCACTTTTTCCATCCCCCCAGCATATCGTGCACATCCCATTTTGGCCGTTTTTCCACTTTGTTTGGTAGACTAGTGCTTGCTGTATGAGCTCAGGGCTCAGCTCGATTTGTACTTGGTGGACTTCATTGTCTAGGTGCACCATGATAGTGCCCCACCTTCTCCATCTACTTCTACAGCCTACAGTGCTTCACCAGTTGCTAGATGGCTAGTTCCTTCATGACAATGTCTTCTAGATTTAGGATATACCTAAATTTGAATTGATTATAAGCCCTCGTCTCCAATGAGAGGCTGTACTTCGATTGCACCTCTTCTGAGAATGGAAGTTTGCTGCTTTTATCTTGGCCTGCCATAGTGGGTACCTGTTGTCATAATGCCATAGTTCGCCATTAGTGTCCTTAAGGTAATTTCTTGCTGAAAGGTGAGCAAAAATTGATTATGCTTTCTTGGGAAGAATAACATGCTTAAAAGCAAAAAGAGCATTTTTCCTTCAAGCAGACCATTCATTCCAAAACCTTATGATTTGCTCCTATTCACCTTACTTGTTTACATGTTTGGTTTCACCTTATCCCAGAATCCCTCCTAGCATTAAGGTTTGAGAGGTTAAGGGCACTCAATAGTGGCTTGGGGTGCTTTACTTTTTCATAAGCCAATCATAGAAGTTTGGATGATATTCTAGATTAGCATAGTGGTCCATATCAAAAGGATGGATGCCCACTTGAGTGATGTAGGTGAGAACATCCGTGAGGAAGTCACTAGAGTCGATCCTGCTAGTAATGTGTAACTCTTCCTCAGTCTGAGAACTCGATCTAAGTATGGGTGGGTCATGATGTGCTCTTCCAGGGGTTGGTTATGAATGGTAGTCAACACCCTATAGGAAGTTGGAGCTACATAAGTGGGATCATACTAGGAGTCTTAATGGCACGTTGTTGCTCAACATTGGTCATGATTTAGTAGCCTTCTTGTTCGCACTACAGTTTGAGAGCATACCACTTGCGTAAGAAGGATGAGTCATTATTAGCTAGCTTGCAAAGTTTGTCCAATTTTTGGTTCATGGCAATAACTCTGCTCTTGCTATAGGAGGTGATCAACCATTGTTTGAAGGCTTGGTCTCGAGATATCTCGGCATTGGCGATCGATTCTTCCATGACCGTGGGAGGTTTTCACTGTCACAAATCCGTATTCCTCCCAGGTGCATGTCATGGAGCAGACCTCCGACACTAAGGATGGATCAAGCAGACCTAGGTCCAAGCACTCATAGCTCTTAGCGAGTAGGGTGAACGTGGCATCCAAGTGCTTGATGTAGGTAATCATGTTGTCTCATGTGTTTTTAGCTAGGTCTTTACTCAACCTGATGAGGATCGATCATCATTTTAGGATGGTTTAAGACCTGCTGGCAAGTAAAGTTTGACTAAGAACTAGATAATTTGGCAGCTAATGGTCGCATCTTTGGTTTCTCCTGAGAGTGTAGTTGGGCTTCTTGTGTGATGGGCTTGGTTAGAGTTGAGGATGCTGCATTACTAGACGCTATTGAGATTGTAGGGGCAGTAGTAGGACTGGGCTGATGTAGTGTGTGAGTAGTAGGGTGGTACGGATTTGGTCGATATACTTGTTTAGTCTCCGCCAGCTTCTTTTGTGTTTGAGGCTTTGTGGGTTTTGCACTTTGAGTCGTTTGTGGCATTGGTGCCTTGTCTGTCACGTGGCCTTGTGTGGTTAAGTTTGGGAGCAGCGTCGAAGTAGGACCCTTGGCCATTCTAGCTTTAGGTACCCAAATCCAGGTGTTACCCTCATAGTAGCATTGCGCTTGCAATAAGGTTTTAGGGAACCTATCATTGCTTGACCGTTCATCTTCACATGTATCTCTTATTCTGCTGCCTTCTAGCTCTTAGGTGTGATTCTTTTGCATTACGAGGTCATGTGTGCCTACTTCTTGGAGGTGGGCCTTTATGCTTAGGCATCCAATTGAGTTGTGGTTTATGGGTCTTAGCTCTGATTTCTATGGTTTGTTGGGATTGAGGTGTGGTGGGTTGTGATGAGTCGCGATCTACCTTCTTAGGCTCGGGTTGCTCTATCGGTGGCTTGGTAGGCAACAATGATGGAGTTGAGTTGCCCTTGCTGAAAGCCATTCCTATCCTAAAATTTGTTAGAAATCAAGCTCCACCCGTATCTCTTTTCATTTGTGTGACTTATCGACATGTGTGTGTCATTGAATAAGTCGGTGTAGACTTGAACTTAGATTATGGTTAGTAAAACCTAATGTAAGTCTCACTTTCAGTTAGTAGTCGAGTAATGGAATAAGGAAGAAGAAGATGATGAGCTAATGCTCATTAGTTATGCTCCACTCTTTGTCTCTCCCTCTCTTCCAATATGGTATCAGAGCCATGCTAGGTGAGCTCTTTGGAGCAGGAGACAGTGAAGAATACCTGAAGGAAGTGAAGATCCATGGTTGTTTGAAGATAGGCAAGCTATTGTTGTGCATTGGAAAGGTATGCATTGGTTCATTGTGGTTCCCATTTGTCAAGTGGTTGTTTATGGGTTGTCTGGAGAATTTGGAGGTTTGATTTGGGTGCAATAGAGTGCACATCAAGCATTAGAACAACCAAGATCTGTTGTTGTTGAAGCATTCCCTACATGCATGTTTGCGTATGTTATCAATGCAAGCTATTGTGGCTGGACAAAACACAATGAAGGCCTATTGAAGCTCTCTAATTCTTGAAAAACCATCTTAGAAGGTCATTGATGGGATCTAGACAAAAATGCTTGCCTATTGAGCTCTCCATTGAGCTGTAATAGTGAATTGCAAACTTGGAAACAATCTTAAACTAACAGTAAGGTTACATGATACAAAGTATACAGAAACTTTTGAGATATCGAGCTCCACTCGTGATATGCCAGGGTGATCATTGTGCATTTATGTCACCGACTTGTCAGTTGTAGATGTGGTTGGTACACCGCCCATGAATAATAGCTACATGACAGCTATCCTTATCTACTCTAGTTCGTGGCTCAGTTAGTATGCCACCTTAGTTAGTTGAGTTTGGTTTGAGACCCATATATAGGGTTCTTCTATTTCTTTGTATGAGACTTCTTTTTGGCTTACACAACTAAGAAGAGGAAAACTGTTTTCAGCCTCCACCTTTGTGTGTATTCCCCAATTGTGCAAGCAAGAAATTTACAAGTGAGACTCCTTCCTTCTCTCCCACAATCTTGACATGGTATCAGAGCCTTGTTCGTGGTAAGGAGCTCAAGAAAGCAAGCCAAGCTCGCGCTGTTCTGGTAAGAGGAGCAATGTTGCTTTCATTTTCTGTTTTGGGAGCAGATCTCTGCAGGTAGCACAGCCGGAAATTGCAAGAGTGCATTGTCTCAGGTTGAGACGCCCTTCGTGGTGAAGCAAGAGGGCAGTATATGTTGCGGGAAAGGGCTTTAGCTCTAGGCGACCCTGTTTTTTTTATTTGAGGCCATTTCGGGGCCTGTTTTGGAGGCGGAAGTTTTCTGCACGCACTCAGGAAAAGGCCTAGTTTTATGCTATGCAACCATTGTTCTACAGGTTGGTGAAAAGTTACTGTATATATTGCATCGTATGCATGTGCGCAGAGACATTGGGAGTTACAGAATCATCCTTGTTGCCTACTGATGCAAAATCGTCACTAGGAAGTGACTGTGTGGTCAAATACCACTTTCATCAGTTTTGCAGATTTGCCCTTGTGAGGCTGAAGCTGTGTTCTTTGCAGTGATAGAATTTTTTGCAGTGTTCTGTAATGGCGTCTGATTCTCTCTCACAGATTGTCACTGAAAAGCTTGACAAGAACAACTTCCAAGCATGGAAGTTTAGAATGACGAATTTCCTTATGGGAAAAGGATATTGGGAATTTGTTGCAGGAAATAAAGAAGAACCAGTTCTTCCTGATGTTCCCAATCAATAGCAAATGCAGGCATTTAAAGCATGGCATGAAAGAGCCAGGAAAGTTATGTATTGGCTGTCTATCAGCATTTCAGATTCTATGATTGTGCATATTCAGGATGCAAGTACGCCAAAGGAGGCATGGGATACTTTGTCAAAAATGTATAGCACAAATACGCAAGCCAGGAAAATGCACCTCAAGCAAGAGTTGCATAATGTGCAAAGAGAAAATATGAGTATCAATGAGTACCACATGAAGGTGAAGAAGATTGCAGATGCACTTGCTTCCATTGGGTCGCCAGTGGAAGATGATGATTTAGTTTTTGTGACCTTGAATGGTCTAGGAAAGGATTATGCACAGTTTCGGGCATCCATTTCAGTTCGTGAAAGATTTCCTGATTTTGAGGAGTTGATTGCTCTTCTAATTTCTGAGGAGTAGAGAAATGGTGGTGCATCTTCTTCAGGAGGAACTTCAAAAGAAACTGTCTTCTACTCAAATGTTGGAAGAGGTAGAGGCAGAGGTAGAGGAGGCCGATTTGGAGGCCGTGGTAGAAATCAGAATATACAGCAAACTCAAGAAAACCAGTCCTATGGAGGAGGACGTGGTAACTCTAGAGGCAGGGGGAGCCAAAGAGGTGGTGGTGGATGGCAAAGAGGCCAAAATGCAAACATCAATGTTGAATGCTACTACTGTGGTAAAATGGATCATATGGATAAAGACTGCTATAAAAAGCAGAATGACATCATGAATGGGAAATTGCAACAAGGGAATTATGCATCTTCTAGTAGACAGGGTGATGATAGAAATGAGCATTTGTTTATGGTGCAGCACATGAACAATTCTGTGACAAGTGTAGAAGAAAGCAACGATGTGTGGTATGTTGACTCAGGTGCATCAAACCACATCACAGGTCATGAAGAATGGATGGAGGATGCAAGGAAAATGGAAAAACCAGGATTTGTGGAGACTGGTGATGATACTGCACATCCTATTGTGCAGATTGGAAAAATTCCTTTGTCTATGCAGGATGGGAAAAAGAAATACATGTCCGATGTATTTCATGTCCCGAATATCACCAAGAATCTGGTTTCTGTTGGTCAAATGGTTGAGCAGGGCTTGCAGGTCACATTTAATCCTCATGGATGCTTTGTTGAGGATATGAAAAATAAAGGTCGCTTGATAGCAAAAGGAAAGAAGAAGGGCAGAATGTTTACATTGGATGCAGACATGTCTGAATTGAGTGCAGCAATGTTTGCACATGGGACCGGTGTAGTTGCAGATATTGATATCTGGCATAAACGCATTGGTCATGTTAATGTACAAAGACTTAAATCAATGCAGGCCCAAAACATTGTTGCAGGATTGCCTAAATTCAAGGTTGCAGAAATGCATAAGGTATGTGAAGCCTGTCAGTTTGGAAAACAGGCAAGGAAATCATTTCCTAGACATGTTCAAGAGAGTAACAAGCCATTGGAATTAATCCACTCTAATGTGTGGACTACTAAAGCTACATCTCTTGGAGGCTATCATTATTTTGTCACTTTTATTGATGACTATAGCAAAAAAGTTTGGGTGTATTTTATGAAAAAGAAAAGTGAAGTTTTTGGGCATTTCAAAACTCTTAAAGGAATGGTTGAAAAAGAAACAGGCCTGCAAATAAAATGCCTAAGGTTAGATGGAGGGGGAGAGTACCTCTCAAATGAGTTTGCAAGGTTCCCGCAGGAGAATGGCATAAAGCAGCAATATTCATGCAGTCATACCCTACAACAAAATGGAATTGCAGAAAGGAAAAACAGGCATATTGGAGAGGTATCTCGTGCCATGCTCAACGAAAAAGACTTGCCAGATTTTTACTGGGCTGAAGCAGTTGCTACAACAGTCTATATAATGAATAGGACTCCCACTACAGCAATACATGGGATGACTCGAGAGGAGAGGTATACTAGTAGAAAAAACTGTAGGTTGTTTCTTGCTGCTCCAAGTGACTGCAGCACTCCCAAAAGAGAACACATATCCATTGGTAGATCGTCTATCAGAAATACTACCAGCCCAATCAACATCAGTGTATCCATGCAGCTGTAACTGAACCCCAGTCTCATAAAATAGTCCATACTGCAATGTGGACTTCACATACCTGAGTATGCGTCTAGCCGCATCCAAATGCGGTTTCCTTGGAGCCTCCATAAACTGACTTACCAATCCAACAACATAGCTCAAATCTGGCCTGGTAATAGTCATATAAATCAAACTTCCTACTATGCGTCTGTACATAGTAGGGTCTTCCAGAAGCTCACCTACATCTGTGCTCAGCTTCACATTCTGCTCCAAAGGAATTGAAATAGGCTTACAGCCTGTCATCCCATATTTGGACAGCATGTCCAATCCATACTGCCTCTGCAAGAGCTGTATCCCACTTGGTGATCTAATCACCTCAATGCCCAAGAAATAATGCAGCTCTCCCAAATCCTTCATCTCAAACCTCTGCTTCAATAGCATTTTCACATGAAGGATATCTTCATCACTGTCACCTGTCATAATCAAATCATCAATATAAATGACAAGTAGCATAATACCTTTCTCTGTTTTTCTCACATAAAGTGAGAAGTCTGCCTTGGAAATCTGAAAGCCAATAGTGACAAGATATTGTCCTATCTTGTCAGACCATGCTCTAGGTGCCTGCTTCAAGCCATACAATGCTTTCTTCAACCTGCAAACAAAATCAGGATGAACAGCATGCACATAACCTGGTGGCTGCTCCATATAGACCTCTTCTTGCAAATCACCATGCAAGAATGCATTCTTTACATCCATCTGATGTAAAGACCATCCCTTTGATGCAGCCATGGCAATGACTGCTCTTACGGTTGCCATCCTTGCAACCGGACTGAATGTTTCTTCATAGTCAATGCCATATGTTTGTGCATACCCCTTGACTACTAATCTTGCCTTGTATATGTTCACAGAACCATCTGCATTGTGCTTCACCTTATAAATCCACTTATAGCCAATTGCATTCTTACCTTTAGGCAAAGGTACTAACTCCCATGTAGCATTTGCTTCCAAGGCATCCATTTCTTCATCCATGGCTTTCTCCCATTTTTCTTTTCCCATGGCTTGCTCAAAAGAAGTGGGTTCTGGTTCTTGTATCACTTTGACCATATATGCATAGTGAATGGCTGTAAATCCATCATATTTCAGCCTATCCACAGGATACCTAACTCTAGTAGACCTGCGCAAAGTAGGTTCACTCCCAGGTGCTCTCAAAACATCCCTGGTCTTCCTTACTCCAGGTGTAACAATAGAAGGAATACCCAACTCATCATCAATGCTCTGTTCTGAGCCACTGGATTCACCATCCACATAAGAGTGACCTACATTCACATCAAACATGGGCTGATCTACCTTCTCTTTTCCTTTTCGTGATACCTGCATACCACTATCTACATTGCTTTGAGAAGATTCTCCTGATCTCAATCTGCCTGTGTCCATGGCGAAGAATGTGAACCACTACTAGAGGATGCTCTAGGTCCACTAATATTTTGTGACTGCTGCTATGAATTCTGTGCAGCATTACCACTTTGTGCATCTACATCATCAATCACATTTACTGGTTTATACCAGCTGCTCATCTCATAAAAAACAACATCTCTGCTCACTGTAAACTTGCGAGTAGAAGGGTTATAGCATCTATACCCTTTCTGCTGTAGAGAGTAACCAATAAAGATGTACTTCTCAGCTTTTGGATCCAACTTGGATCTCAACTCATCTGGCACATGTACATAGGTAATGCAACCAAAAATTTTCAAATGAGATTGAGCTCGAGGGGGAGTGTTGAGATATCGAGCTCCACTCGTGATATGCCAGGGTGACCGTTGTGCATTTATGTCACTGACTTGTCAGTTGTAGATGCGGTTGGTACACCGCCCATGAATAATAGCTACATGACAGCTATCCTTATCTACTCTAGTTCGTGGCTCAGTTAGTATGCCACCTTAGTTAGTTGAGTTTGGTTTGAGACCCATATATAGGGTTCTTCTATTTCTTTGTATGAGACTTTTTTTTGGCTTACACAACTAAGAAGAGGAAAACTGTTTTCAGCCTCCACCTTTGTGTGTATTCCCCCATTGTGCAAGCAAGAAAGCTACAAGTGAGACTCCTTCCTTCTCTCCCACAATCTTGACAGAAACTACATGGTCTAGGGATGTACCTACAGGTTATGCTACATGGTTGTGGATGGTTTTGAGATGTTGATGGGCTGAAATACCCTAGTTTTAACAATGAATTTGTTGTAGAAAATTTTCATAAATAGTCAAGGACTAAAGTGAGACTTGTTGGCTTACAAGTAGTCGATCAGACATTGGCTATTGCAACATGGCAAATGCACAGGGCATTGACAACATTACCCAGATTGTTGATGAGAAGTTGGATAACAAGAACTTTTCCTTGTGGAAATTCAGAATGAAGAAGTTTTTGGTTGGCAGAGGACATCGGGATCTATGCACTGGTGATGAACCTAAACCTGAATTGCCTAAACGGCCAACACATGATCGGAGAAGAGCTCATAAACAGTGGACAGAGAGAGCATGCAAAGTGTTATATTGGTTTTCCTTATGTATATCTAATTCTATGGCAATACAGATCACTGGATGTGATTCCCCAAAGGATGCTTGGGACATACTCATGAAGAACTATGGAAATGTAACACATTCATGAAAGATTCAGCTGAAATAGTAATTCAACAACATGTTTAGGAATGGTAGAAGTATCCAGGCCTACAAGATAGAGATTAAGACCATAGCGGATGAGCTTGCCACTATTGGATCATATCTATCTCACAATGATATGATTATCGTCACTCTAAATGGACTTGGCAAGGAATACAAAGCATTTGATACATCTATTTCTGTTAGATCTTGCTTTGCTATTGCATGACGAAGTAAAGCTTGGATTGAACACAGGTTCTAGTACGTCTCAAAGCAGAGACATTGTCCTTTATTCTAGCCAGTGTGGCAAAGGTGGCAAAGGCTGTGGCTCTTTTCGAGTTCATGGAGACACTCGAAACACCTATGGATAGCAGCAGCAAAGTAATTGGCATGGTACAAATACACATGGCCAGTGTGGATCTGGCAACTTTAGAGGCAGGGGGAGATCACCCCGTGGTAGAGGTGGTGGATCATTGCAATCAAATGATCAATCCAACAGGGATAAAGACTGTCATTACTGCGGCAAATATGGCCACATTTCCAAGGATTGTCAGAAGAAATAGGTAGACATGAAAGCTAAAGGAAGACTACATATAGGAATCATGCATCATCTAGCGATGCTCATGATGAGCAGGGAGATAGGTTGTTTGCCATGCAACATGTGTCCAAGAATGCACCTAGGCAAAACAAAGATGAGAGATGGTACATTGACTCTCGAGCTTCTAACCACATGAAACCCCATGGAGAGTGGTTTGATGAGTTGGTTGTAGGTTCACATGGTTATATTTGTACTGGGGATGACACCCAACATAACATTTAGCACCACAGGAGTTGTTTCGCTGATGATGGTTGATGGCAAGAAAAACAGCCTGCATGATGTATTGCATGTACTATCAATAACTAAGAATCTCTTGTTAGTGGGACAGATAGAAGAACAAAATTTGCAGGTTAGATTCAATAAAGATGGACGCTTTATTGAAGAATATGGTAATGGCTGCAAATTAATTTCTAGAGGTAGAAGGGATGGAAAGATGTTTACATGGGACGCATCCATTCCAAAACTTAAGGTAGCCATGTTTGCACATCATAAGGGTGCTATATGGGATGTTGAGATTTGGCATAAGAGGGTTCAAAAGCTAAAATCTATGTAGCAGAAGGAATTGGTACTTGGCTTGCCCAAATTCAAGTATAATGACTTTGGCCATGTATGTCCTGCATGTCAATTTGGAAAGCAGGCAAGGCCCTCCCTTTATGAAGCATGTCAAGAATAGTTTGAGACCCTTGAAGTTAGTGCACTCTGATGTTTGGGGTCCATCGCATAATGCTTCATTTGGTGGTGCTTGTTACTATGTATCCTTCATTGATTATTTTAGTAGGTACACCTGGCTATGCATATTGAAACATAAAGATGAAGTGCTCGATGCATTCAAAGATTTCAAGAAGCATGCTGAACATGAGTTGGGTTGCTATATTTCTTTTCTTAGGTCAGATGATGGTGGAGAATATGTCTCATGGGAGTTTGACAAATACCTTGCAAAGTATGGGATCAGAAGATAGCTTACTTGAAGTTATACACTGCAGCAAAACAATGTAGCAGATAGGAAAAATAGGGTGCTGATGGAGTCAACTAGAGCTATGTTGAATGAAATGTGTTTGCCTAATGCTTACTGGGCTATTGAAGTAGTGGTGACTGCTATATATGTGCTGAATAGAACCCCTACAGCATGATGTAACACCTTATGAGAGGTTGTATGGTCATAAGCCTAACATTAGGCACTTAGAGGTCTTTGGCTGCATTGTGTACATACATATTCCTGATAAAAAGAGAAAGAAATTGGATCCCAAAGCTGTCAAGAGCACATTTTTGGGTTATGCACAAGACAGGAAAACTTATAAATGCTATGTGCCATCTACTCATGAGACGTTGATAAGTAGAGATATTGTCTTTGATGAGTTGGCTTCTTGGTATGGGAATCTAGTTGCAATGCCTACTGATGGATCAGTCAACACAAGTAATGCTAGCAATACCCCTACAGTTAGTACATATATGAGTGTTCCAATATGTGATATGTCATCTACAGTGAGTCCTTGGTCAGGACGGTTGCAGAATTGCACTCCTACGTCCACTAACAAGGACATGTCAGTGAGGGGGAGATTGGATAAGGAAAAATAAAATATGTTTGAATATGTAACAAGTCCACTTACTATAGGTTGTGAGCTGTCCAACAATGATAGCTTGGGCAGTGAGTTGGGGATTCTTTCTATTATGATGCCTGGTACAACGCAGAATCAGTATGTACCGCTTCATGAGAGGCAAGCTCAGAGTCAGCCATAGTTGAGGAGATTTGAGAGGGTCAAAAGACTAGTTGATAGGTACACACACATTGGATATTCAACCCATCAATACGGCTATATGACTAAGGTGACAAGTTTCAAGGAACCCACTAAGTTTGATGTGCAAATGAGAAATGGTGTGTTGCCATGGATGAAGACTATTCAGCTTTGGATGAAAATGGAATATGGGATATGGTTCCCTTGCCTAAAGGCAAAGTCTCCATTGGTTGCAAATGGGTATGCAAGGTTAAATACAAGTTAGATGGGTCATTGGAATGTTATAAGGCAAGGCTAGTCGCAAAAGGGTATGCACAACAATATGGCCTTGACTATGAGGAGACTTTCAGCCATGTAGCTAAAATGGCAATAATCAAAATAGTCATTACATTAGCAACAGCTAAAGGCTAGAAGTTATGGCAAATGGATGTAAAAAATGCATTTCTAAAGGGTGACTTATAAGAAGAAGTTCATATGGATTAGCCTGAAGGCTATCTGCATCTAGATTTTCTAACACATGTATGCAAGCTGAAAAAGGCATTGTATGGGTTAAAACAAGCACCTAGAGCTTGGAATGCTTGAATTAGTAATTATTTACAGCAGCATGGATTTAGATTGGGTGATGTAGATCACAGTTTATTTGTGAAGAAGAGAGATCATGGCTATATGTTTCTGGTTGTCTATGTCAATGATTTAATCATTACTAGAGATTGTTGAGATATCGAGCTCCACTCGTGATACGCCAGGGTGACCGTTGTGTATTTATGTCACCGACTTGTCAGTTGCAGATGCGGTTGGTACACTGTCCATGAATAATAGCTACATGTCAGCTATCCTTATCTACTCTAGTTCGTGGCTCAGTTAGTATGCCACCTTAGTTAGTTGAGTTTGGTTTGATACCCATATATAGGGTTCTTCTATTTCTTTGTATGAGAGTTCTTTTGGCTTACACAACTAAGAAGAAGAAAACTATTTTCAGCCTCCACCTTTGTGTGTATTCCCCCATTGTGCAAGCAAGAAAGCTACAAGTGAGACTCCGTCCTTCTCTCCCGCAATCTTGGCATGGTATCAGAGCCTTGTTCGTGGTAAGGAGCTCAAGAAAGCAAGCCAAGCTCGTGGCGTTCTGGTAAGAGGAGCAGTGTTGCTTTCATTTTCTGTTTTGGGAGCAGATCTCTGCAGCAGCACAGCCGGAAATTGCAAGAGTGCATTGTCTCAGGTTGAGACGCCCTTCGCGGTGAAGCAAGAGGGCAGTATATGCTGCGGGATAGGGCTTTAGCCTTTGGCGACCCTGTTTTTTTGGTTTGAGGCCATTTCGGGGCCTGTTTTGGAGGCGGAAGTTTTCTACACGCACTCAGGAAAAGGCCCAGTTTTATGCTATGCAACCACCGTTCTACAGGTCGGTGAAAAGTTACTGTAGAAATTGCATCGTATGCCTATGCGCAGAGACATTGGGAGTTACAGAATCATCCTTGTTGCCTGTTGATGCAAAATCGTCACTAGGAAGTGACTATGTAGTTAAATACCACTTTTGTCAGTTTTGCAAATTTGCCCTTGTGAGGCTGAAGCTGTGTTCTCTGCAGTGAAAGAATTTTTTGCAGTATTCTGTAATGGCGTATGATTCTCTTTCACAGATTGTAATTGAAAAGCTTGACAAGAACAACTTCCAAGCATGGAAGTTTAGAATGACGAACTTCCTTATGGGAAAAGGATATTGGGAATTTGTTGCAAGAAATGAAGAAGAACCAGTTATTCCTAATGTTCCCAATCTACAGCAAATGCAGGCATTTAAAGCATGGCATGAGAGAGCCAGGAAAGTTATGTACTGGCTGTCTATCAGCATTTCAGACTCTATGATTGTGCATATTCAGGATGCAAGTACGCCAAAGGAGGCATGGGATACTCTGTCAAA